>NW_006921616.1:9344493-9369366 GCF_000298275.1 Orycteropus afer afer | reverse complement strand
GTTTAGTTCACTTCTATATCTTTCCCTTTAAGGCTCAGGGGTCCAGGATTATCTTCTGTGTCTGTGTTAATTGGTTTCCCTTTTCTTTGTTGAAGATGGTCTGTGCAGTCTTTCTGCCTACTCCGCCATCTTGCCGGATCTCCTAAAGTTTTAGGTTTTATATTTTAGTCCTAGATCCATCTTAAGTTAGTTTTCATGTATGGTGTGAGGTATAGATCTTGTTTAATTTTTCTGCAAATAGATATGCAGTTTTGCCAGCACCATTTGTTAAAGAGGCTGTCTCTTTTCCATTTAGTAGATTTGGGCCCTTTGTCAAAGATCATCTATCCATAGGTGGATGGATCTATTTCTGGATTCTCAATTCTGTTCCACTGGTCTATATTTCTGTTGTTTTATCAGTATACCTTTTTAATTTCAAAGGGTGGAACCAATATTTCCTGGATCTTAAAGTGTGGCGCTATAGCCTTCTAGGTTTCAGAGTTGAACTTTCAGCAACTTGGTTCTGGAGTGTGGGGCTACTGTTAAGGTGTGCTATGGGGATAAGGCTGCCACCTAAAACAGAGGGTGGGGATGCCATGACCAAGGGACAGAAAAACATGGCCTGCTGGGGCTGAGGGTTTTGGCTCACCACTTAGGTAGACTAGGAAAATGTTGTTGTTGTTGTTGTTGTTCTTATGTGTCGTGGAGTTGGAACCGACTCATAGCAACCCCTCCTTGGGTTTCCGAGGCAGTATCAGTACAGAAGTAGATTGTCCAACCTTCCTATCAAGGAGTGGCTGGTGGGTAGGGCTGCCCAATGTGAAGGGAGCAGAACTGCTATCCCAGTAGACCAGGAAGGTAAAGTGGAAGCCCACGACTGATGGGCCACCACCCAGAATCCAGAGGGCATGGTCAAACACGCAGTGTCTGGAGGGCAGGGCCATTGCCCAGATGGTCTCAAAGAACAAGCCTTAATAACTAATGTGAAATTTTCTGTTGGGTTTTGGACTCACTTGTGGCCTGCTACCCATTCTTTCTCTCCAATTTATCCCATTTGTACCTGTGCCTATTCTCCTTATGGTGGTAGAACATCTCTATCTTTGGAAACAGAACTTTTAATTTAGATTTCACAGGTTCACAGACGAAGAAAAATTTTGCCCCAGGATGGAATACACCTAAAGTTTCACCCTTACTTGACTTAGATAACCCAGAAAGATGAGATTTTTGGACTTGGAGTTGATTTAAGAGTTTTGGAATTATGTGATGGGGTGAATGTGGAAAGAACATGAATTGTTGTAGACCAAAGGGTAAAATGTAATGGATTGATTTGTGTCCCCCCCCATAACGTATGTTGTAAATCCTAACCTCTATGCCTGTGGTTATAATCTAATTTGGGAAAGAGTTGTTTTTGTTCTGTTAATGAGGCAGGATTACTGTAGTGTGTGTCTTGAGTCCATCTCTTGTGAGACACAGGAGATTAGACAAGGAAGAGAGCAGAGAGGGGAGAAAAGAGATACTAAGCCACATGAAAATCACCTCGGAGCAGAAGCTCCAAGAGGCAAAGACCTTCCTCCAGAGCAAAAGAGAAAGAAAACTTCCCTTAGAGCTGCTGCTCTGAGTGTGGACTTCCAGCCTCAACTGCGAGACAACACATTTCTGTTTGTTGAAACCATCCACTTGTGGTATTTCTGTTATAGCAGCACTAGAGAGTAAGACACTAACTAACACTGATCAGCTTCTCATCATTGTACTGCTGGTTCCTGCTGTTAACCAAACTCCGAGCTCACCTGGCATCGACTTCCTGGAACTGTAAGAGATCTTTTGATAGAGGACTCATCCCCATGGCTTCATTGGACCATTCCATTATTAAGGCCACTCTTTGCCTTAATCACATTCTCTATTTTTATCCTATAGTATTTATATACTCTGTATTTTTGTAAATGGCTCCAAATTCCTTTTGAAATAAGACAAAAAGAAGATAAAAATGAAAAATACACATTTCTGGTCCATATGACCTTCTTAAAAAGTCCACAAAAAGTGGTTTGTTCCTCTCTGATTGTGAGTCTCCATCTCTGTGTCCACAGTAGCTTTGTGTCAGCGTGCATAATGCTCCTACTGCCTTGTTCTACCACATCTAAGATGGGCTCAGCTATAGCAAGGATCGTGAGGCTGACACAGGGCCAGGCAGTGTTTCCTTCTGTTATACATAAGGTTGCTATGAGTCAGAGCCAACTCAACGGCACCTATCAACCACAACCACCACCACCTCTTCTAACTCCACTCTCCATTTCCCCGGAATGTGTTCCTCTTCCTCTCTTCTCTGTCTCAGCCCCTGAGCAATTGCCTCTGTTAGAAAGTTTGAGGAAAGCTCAGACTACTTTTTCTTGACCTCTATATTCAGTGATCACCACGTAAAAGAAATATTTTTGAATCTATCTCTGTTTCTTTATCTTCACCAGTGCTAATTTTATTCAGCCCCTTTTAATTTCTCCAGTAGGCAATTGACCCTTTCTTATTTGTTTTTATGACAGCTTTGTTGAGGTATAATACGCATGCCATAAAATTCACCCTTGTAAAGTGCCCAATTCATTTTTTTCCAGTATGTTCACAGACTTGCACCACCACAATCTAATTCCAGAGCATTTTCATCATCTGAAAGGAATCTCCATACCTACTGGTAGTCACTCTCCATGGCCCTGTCACCTGAGCCCCTGGCAACCACTAATCTGCTTTTTGTTTCTACCTACGTATTTGCCTATTCTGGATATTTCATATGAATGAGATCATAAAATGTGTGGTGTTTTGTGACCGGTTTCATCACTTAGCATAACATCTTTAAAGTTCATCCATACCATAGCATGTATTGATAGTTCATTATTTTTATGACTGAACAATATTCCATTGTATGGCTACACCACATTTTGTATATCTAGTCATCTGTTTCTGGACATTTGGGAATAGTTTCATCATGAACAAATTCTCCTGATTCCTTACTTTCCTCATTCCAATGCATAAGCCAGACTACGTTCAAAATTATCTTCTTAAAAAATTCTGATCATGGCAGCCGGACTCAAGCACCTGTGAAGGTTCCCCAAAGCCTCACCTGTAGAATGTTCAAGGAACAGCCTGGCCCTTTATGGTCTTGTCCATCCACTATTTTAGTCTCATTGTCCCTTACTTCTTTCCACAGCCTCCATACTCCTTGCCTGGTTTGAGTCTCTGATGAGAATGCCCTCTCCTCCATCTCCAAAATGCCACGTCCAACTTCCCTTCCCTTTGATGCTTTCCCCAGGGCCCACAGGGAGAATTGGTGACTTCTGAGCACTCTCTACAGTTTCCTTAATTAAAAGACTTACAATTCTGTGTGGAGCTCATTTCCTCCTTAATTGTCACTCCTACATGCAGTGTGAGCCCCTTGAGGAAAGTGCCTGTTTCTTATTTATCTTCCATTTGTTTTGCGCCTTCCTGTGACTAACTCAGGAGCTCTGGTGGCATAGTGCCTAAGACATTTGACTGCTAACCAGAAGGCTGGTGATTCAAACCCACCAGCCACTCCTCAGAAGGAAGGTTGGGCAATCTACTTCCGTAGTGATACTACCTCGGAAACCCAAGGAGGGGTCACTATGAGTCGGATCTGACTCCACGGCAGTGGTTGGGTTTGTGTTTTGTGTGACTAACTCAGCAAAGATCCTTAATCAATGATTATTTAATTAACATGTGTCCACTTGACTGCCAACCAGAAGGCTGGTGGTTCAAACCCACCAGCCATTTCTCAGAAGGAAGGTTGAGCAATCTACTTCTGTAGTGGTACCGCCTTGGGAACCCAAGGAGGGTTGCTATGAGTTGAGTCTGACTCAGCGACACATAACAACAACAACAACAACAAACCTTTGATTAACCTTTACTTTGAAACCTTTAGGAAGCAATTTAATGTTCATAATTCTCAATTTTTCCATGAGGAAAATGAAGTCAGCTACTCTGGGATTGTTCCTCACAGTCACCCTGGAACAGAAAGCAGAGGTGAATGATTTCATGCCCTTCCTCCTGCCTTCACCTTCCAGAACACAACACATTTTTATATTCATTACCTTTCTTTGATCTCACATTGTCCCTGTATCTGGTAACTATTGTCTTCATTTGAAAACAATTTGGAAATGAGATCCAGAGAGTTTACAAGACTTGCTTGACTGAGGTCTCACAGCTGGAATTAAAGCCTCCATTATAACGTTCTCTGAGGAGCCCCGGTGGCGCAATGATTAAGCACTCAGTTGCTATTCTAAAGATTGGTGGTTTGAACCCACCCACCCACGGGTTCCAAGGGAGGAAGAGCAGGCCATCTGCTCCTGTAAAGAGACAGCCTAGGAAACCCTGTGGGCCCGTGGGGGCAGTTCCACTCTGTCACATGGGGTCTCCATGATTTGGAATTGACTCTCAGGCACTCAACAACAATCACGTGGTCTTATCCTGTCACATCTAGGAACTGGTGCTAAGGAAGAAACATCCTGAAGAACAGACTCTTAGGCTTTAATTATTTTATACATCATGGGGAAATGTTAGTAGATAAAGCATAGTTTTGTGTAACATTTGTTTCTAAGAAAAAGGAACACTTCTTTTTCCAAACTCCATATTTTTTTCTCTAAATGCCTATTTGTAGATTCATTCTCTTTCAAAGTCTGAGTCAGGGAAAACCAGCCTCTCCATTCCTCACAGGAAGTCAGCTGGGTGCTATGGAGAAAGTGCCTGAGAACCAGTGTTGGGTTACTCAGTAAGCACCGTTAGTGCAGGCTTACTTGTGCCTCCTTACTAATCTATAGGGGACAGCTTCACATTTTGTGACCACATCAAAGATTCTGCTTCTAGGTGTGGCTGTCACCTGTCTCTCCCAACCCCACAGCACCTTCCGACAGAACAAAGCTTCTCAAATTTAGAATCCCTGACAGGGACAGATTATTCAGTACACAAGGTAAGTATGGGTTTACTTATTAATCTGTAGGGAATAATTTCACATGAGCTTCACCAGAACCCATGGGAAGTGAAACTCTTGTGAAATCATTCACTACAAATTAGTAAGTAAACACAAATAAGCCCACACTTACCTTGCTCATTGGGTAATCCACCCCTGCTGAGAGCTTTCAATTCCTTGACCATAGTCCAGAGGCTTCCATGAGAAATCCATTGACCCAAACACCTGTGAGCAAAGAGGGCGCCACATGCAGACTCTGGCTTCCCACCTTACAAGAAACATGGAGAACAGAATGGAAAATGTAGAGAGAGTCAGAGTCAGAGGGGGTTACTTACAGTTCAGCTCTTGGCTGCTAACCAGAAAGTCGGTGGTTCAAGTCCACCAGCCTCTATGTGGGAGAGAAAGACCTGGTGATTGGCTCCTATAAAGACTGTTGTTAGGTGTCAGCGAATTGGTTCTGACTCATAGCGACCCTAATTACAACAGAACTAAACACTGCTTGGCCCAGTGCCATCCTACAGTTGTTTCTGTGTTTGAGCCCATTTTTTCAGCCACTGTGTCAAGCCATCACTTTGAAGGTTTTCCTCTTTTTCACTGGCCCTCTTCTTTACCAAGTGTGATGTCCTTCTCCAGAGACAGGCCCCTCCTGATCACATGTCCAAATTTGTGAGAAAAAGTCTCACCATTCTTTCTTCTAAGGAGCATTCTGGCTGTTTGTTCTTCTGGCAGCTCATGATATAGTCAGTGTTCTTCACCAACACCATGATTCAAATGCATTGATCCTTCTTTGGTTTTCCTTATTCATTGTCCAACTTTCATATGCATATGTCTGAAATACCATGGCTTAGGTGAGGCATGCCTTAGTCCTCAAGGGGACATCTTTTGCTTCTTTAGAGACTTAAAGAGGTCTTTTACAACAGACTTGCCCAATGCAATATGTGTTTCTTGACTACTGCTTCCATGAGTGGGGATTGTTTTCTCAATTTATTATACAAAACAATTTTAAAAAGAAGACAACCCACCTTTTAGTCAAGACTACAGCCTAGAAAAGCCTAGAGGACAGTTCTATTCTGTCACATAGGGTTGTCAGGAGTCAAAAATCAACTCAATAGCACATCATCACAAGAATAATGCAAAATGCAAACTGAAAATGTTGGCCTTCTTGTTAAAAAATTATTAAGAATTTCAAAACTGTGGTAGCAGAGCTTGGAACCATGCCTAGGTCCTTTCTGGCTACCTGCTTGTGAAGCTGGTCCTGGTCAGAGTTACTCAGAATGATTCCTCAGAATCCTGGGAAAACAATAGTAAGAGCAGGAACAACACCAACACACATTCCATTGAGGAATGAAACAAAACAAGACAAAACCCACTGTCATCAGTTATGACTCATACGACCCTAATTGGGTTTCCAGGGTGGTAAATCTTTACGGAAGTAGATCACCCATCTTCCTTCTGCAGAGCAGCTGGTGGGTTTGAACTGCAAACCTCCTGGTTAGCTGTCAAATACCTTAGGCACTGTACCACGAGAGCTCCTTACTAAGGAAGAGGGAACGTCCCCCTGGCCCCCAAAAAATGTTTCCTTAAAAATGTTCCCCATATAATGCTGCTTTTTCAATAGTTGTATGTTCTATGCACCAGGCATGATTCTAAGTGCTTTACAAATACTGACTTTTTCTTCCTTCGTGAAAACTCTACAAGGTAGGTGATCATTACAACACCCATTTTACAGATGAGCAAACTGAAGCACAGGAATTAAATGTCTCCAAATTCTACAGTATTCTGGAGCTCAAACTTGGCCACTGTTTTGGTCGTCTAGTACCGGTCTAACAGAAAATACTACAAATGTGTGGCTTTAACAAACAGGGATTTATTCTTACAGTTTAGGAGGTGAGGGCTGGGTGAAAGCCCCTTGACCTTGGACTTCTGCTCTGCCTTTTGCTCCCAGCCCACTGAAGCTGGAGACATCTCCTAACTCAGGCAGCTGACAACTGCTGAGGCTGACAAACCCATGGTTGACAAGTAATATGGCACAGTCCCAGTATTACCAAACAACATGGCAGGCCACTAGTTCAAGTCCAGAGACCGTCCCAAGATCAGCAGGAAACATGGCAGGCTGCTGAATGAAGACTTGGCTACCTGCAGGGTCCAGGCATGCCAAAAGCTGCAGAGACCTTTGTTAAAGCTGTCAGAGTCAGGAATGGTTACTTACAGTTCAGTTCTTGGTTGCTAACCAAATGCTAACCTAACTATATACTGGAAGCAGGTAAGCAGCTACTTACATGCCTAAGCAGCTACTCAGGTGCTCCAATAGATTCTACCATGGAGCTGATTACCAGTGTCATCATGGGGAATAACTACATGCAGCTGCCCAGCTACTCAAAATGAGGCCCAGCCAAGTTGACCCATAACCTTAACTACCACAGCCATCTCTTCTCACACCCCCAGGGCCCCTTAAAAAGTAGTTGCTTCAAAACCAAAGAAAACCCAAACTCACTGCTGTCGAGTCAACCCACCTCATAGTGACCCCTCCTTGGGTTTCTGAGGTGGTGTCTCTACGGAAACAGATTGCCCCATCTTCCTTCTGAGGAGTGGCGGGTGGGTTTGAACCACCAGCCTTCTGGTTAGCAGTCAAATGCCTTAGGAACTATGCTATGAGAGCCCCTTCAAAGCTACTGCAAACCTCTTGAGAAGTCTTGAACGGAAAGAAAGAGCTCTAGCTTTTCATACACTTCTCCTCTCACCTGTAACTTTGGTTCTCACTCCTGCGTTATGTTGCACTTGAGTAGAGTAAAAATGTCACCACAAGAAGAACCTTTAAAACTTGGCAGAGATGTCTCTGCTCGTCCGTCACCTTCAACTGTGTTATGGTAAATGGTTGGCGGTTGCGCTGGCTCATGTCCCATCTCCCCACCTCATTTCCCTTCCCTTCTCACGCTGCTGGTTCTTAGCTGCTGTGGGATTGCCCCCACCCCATAGCTACCCCATGCCCAGCAGGATAGGACTCTTGTGACCCACTGGGTTTTGGAATGTTCAGAAGTGGCTCACCGAGTCTTTCCTCCTAGTCTGTCTTAGTCTGGACTCTCTACTGAAGCCTGGTTAGCATCACAGCAACGTGCAAAACCTCCACTGACACATGGTGGTTTCTGAGTGTGAGCTGCCTTGGCTGGAAATCGAACCCAGGTCTCCCACCTACCAAACCCAAAACCAAACTCACTGCCACTGAGTCGATTCTGACTCAGTGAGTTCTCTCCCTGAACCACAGTGCCTCCACCTTCTTTCCCTTCCCTTCAAGGGTCGTGGGGACCATTGTCCATACGATGCTCTCCTCAGGACCACATGTTGCAAAGGACTCTTTTCCAATAACAATTTTAAATAGGAAGAAAACCCACCTACCCACTGGCCAACTTCTAACTACCCTTCCTGGGTTCTTATATTGTCATGAGAGTTTCAGATTCTTAGGCCAAAGCCTGCTTCATCTTGAACGTATTCCATTTCTCTCCTTGATCTGAAAGGCTTGTTGAGGAGAGCTTGACTCCTGACTCCTGAGAGCAATATCCATATATGATATACTTTTTTTCCCTCTATTGTCTGTTTTCTGTCAGAAGGGACCAGTCCCTGGAGAAGGCTATCATGCTTGGAGAAGTAGAGAGGCGATGAAGAAGGGGAAGGCCCTCAACGAGATGGATTGACACAGTGGCCGCAGCAGTGGGCTCAAGCGTGGCAAGGATTGGGAGGCTGGCCCAGGACGGGCAGTGCTTCACTGTGCTGGGTGTGGGTCACTGAGTCGAGGAAGAGTCAATGGCACCTAACAAAGAACAACAGCTTATTTTTCTCTTCCTGTTTTTTTTTTTTTTTTCAAAGTTGGAAACATGGAAAAGAAAGTATGCAGTGGAAACTAACATAACAATTACTAGCAATAAGTTGCTGTTATGTGCTGTCGAGTCAGACCTGACTCATAGAGACCTCTCCTTAGGTTTCCAAGGCAGTATCACTATGGAAGTAGATTGCCCAACCTTCCTTCTGAGGAGTGGCTGGTGGGTTTGAACCGCCAGCCTTCTGGTTAGCAGTCAAGAGCCTTAGGCACTACGCTACCAGAGCTCCTTCCGATAAGTGGAAGCCTCCTTTGTCTCTTCTGTGGCCCAGTTCCCTTGATTTCTCCCCAGAGCTCATCATCATGACGATTTTGGCATCTCATCGTGTCTGCCCGGGTGTTTCCTACAAATGGACGTTGTTTTGTTGTTGGTCTCATCTGTGGTGTGGATCTGTGACATTGGAGACCCCCATGTTAGAGAGTGGAACTGCTCCACAGAGTTTTCTTGGCTGTAATCTTCATGGAAGAAGATGGGCAAGCCTGTTTCTTCTGGGGTCCCCTGGGGGTTTGAATCTTTTGGTTACCAGACCAGCACAAACAGCCAGGGACCTTTGCAGATCTAGATATTATTTGTATGTGTTTACAAATTTATGAAAATGGTCTGGTGTCTTGGCAAAATGTGACTGTACCACCGTGACCCCTGGGGATAAGAGGATGAATTTTCCTTAAATTAAGCCTTCTGTTTTAGAAATGTTCCCTTGAGCAATCAGAACAAAAGTCTCCAGCTGACAAGGATTCTTGAGGGAATCCTTCTTGACTTGGTGATTTTATGAGATTCTGTGAGAGAACGAAAGTGGTTTGGGATTATCTTTCTTAGCCAAGGTCTGTAACCATGAGCAAAGCTTTGAGCATTTATGGCATAAGATTTCTTTTCTTTTTTTTTTTTTAATGAGTATTTTCTGGAGATACCAAAGTGGTCACCATGGTGAATACATAGATATTTGACATAGTTTTATACTCTGGATGCAAGATGTTATCGTTGTCACATTTTTTCTGTCCAAATGTAGATTTTTCATATTATTAGTGTGACAAAGTTTTGGAAATAAAATTTCTAATGCAAATCAGACCTTGTATTTCTTTACAAATTCATCTTCTCCTACATGGGAAAAAAAAAAAATAATGATTACCAGAAATCTACAAAGGAATTAAAAATTCTTCTTCAATGTATGTAATTTTATTCCCCAGTCTTCAAAAAGACTAATAGGACTATGAAAAAGAGCTCAGCTGCAACTATTGATCTCGCCCCACCCAGAGCAACGAAGAGTGAGGAAAATCAGACACATGAGAGCGATTAGTCCAAAGGACTAACGGACTGTTTGAACCCCAGCAGCCACGACCATGAGATAGAAGAACCAGACGGTGCCCAGGTACCACTGCTGACCACTCTGAAAGGGAGCACAGTAAGAGGTCTTGGATAGAGGAGTTGAAAAATGTGGAACAAACTCAAAGTCATAAAAAGATCAGGCTTACTGGTCTGATAGAGACAGGTGGGACTCTTGAGGCTGTGGCCTTAGACACCCTTCAGACCTGGACCTGAACTTACCTGGGTGGCTCAACTTTCCAGCCCAACAATAGAATGGCCCGTAAAGTGAACAACAAACCAGGGAGGTAGCACTCCTTCGAAGAACCAATCACACTAGATCAGAGGGGCAGCATTTGCCCAGGGGTAAAAGAAGGCAGGAAGGGATGGGAAAGGACAAGATGAAAATGCGGAACACAGAGCAAAGGGGAGTGGTGTCACATTGTGGGGATTGCAACCGACTCACAGAACAAAAGGTGTACTAATAGTTGAACAGAAAGTCAATAGGCTAGGTTAACTTTCACAGTAAAGAGTTAAAAAAAAAAGTGGCATTTAACTTTGCTACCTCAGAAAAATTCACAAGGAAGAAAACCTTCATAATCAGTGATAACAAAATCCACGCTAAATCATCTGCGCTCTCCCACATCGCAGAGGGTAACAAAGAAGAAAATAAGACAGAAAAGTGAGCGCCCTAAAAATAGCTGGTATCTACACTGACCTCATTTATTTAACTTCACAAATGGGTAATTATTCAGTCTCTACCAGAGCAATCCAGGAGGTGACACTGTTAAACAAAAAACAAAACAAACAAAACAAAACAAGAAAAACAACAAACAGCTGAGCAAGACGTTAAACTCTAATGAGAAGGTTAAGGGGCTCAGCTGTTGTTTTGTTTTTTTGAACAGTATCAGCTGCCGGATTGCAGGAGGAAAGAGTTGTCCCGTTCATAAATGGAGTAGTCTAGTGCCATCTTGTGGCTCCAATACTCAACTACATGATGACCGATTGCAAAGAGTTAAGAACTATTGATAATTGAATTGACAGTGTCAATTGTTGACTATTTAAACCATATTTAATAACCATGTATGGTGGGATTTGTAACACGTGGAAGTAAAATACGTTACAACAATAGCACAATGTGTGAGTAGTTTTCAATCTAGTCTTTGAAAGTTCTTCACATTGCTGGTAAGTGGTACAATATTAATTCCAGATAGACTACAGCTCGACAGCACATAACAACAACAACAACACGATCAGCTAAGGATGTAGAATGTCTCAAGTAAACAATAAAAAGTAATTAAAAAGTGCGTAACTAAAAAAAAATGCAAAGAAGGGGATAAAATAAAATTTTATATAAATTTACAATTAGGTGATCAAAAAAAAAAAAAAAAAAAAACCAAACAAAATCACTGCCATCGAGTCAGATCTGACTTATAGCCACCTCTCCTTGGGTTGCCGAGGCAGTATCACTGCAGAAGTAGATTGCCCAGTCTTCCTTCCAAGGAGTGGCTGGTGGGTTTGAACCGCCAGCTTTCTGGTTAGCAATCAAGTGCCTTAGGCACTATGCTACCAGAGCTCCTTCAAGTAGGTGATTAATGTCAAAAACAACAGTTAACCTTTTGAAGGGCAATGACTGGGTGAGCTGTCACAAAGCAGGTCATGTTCTCTCTGTTGATCTGGGTGAGGTTTACATGAGTGTGTCTCTGTAAGAATGCACTGAGGTGTACACTCAAGATTTATGGACTTTCTGTATCCGTCATACTTTAATTTAAAAGTTTACGTTAAAAACACTGTAGAAAACAATGTAACTAAAGTTGAAACATTGGAAATAGTCTAATTAAAGTAACAAATAAGTCCTTGGGCGGCATATATGGTTCAGCACTCAACTAGTGACTGAAAGGTTGGAGGTTCACACCCCCCCAGAGACACCTCAGGAGACAAGTCTAGACTTGAAAAGTCACCGTCCTGAGAAGCCTACAGAGTGTGGTTCTGGTGCACACGCGGCATTGCCAGGAACCGGGACTCTCACGCCTCTGAAATCTGCTAATGTCCCATCGACTTGAAGCTGTGCATATGCCATGACCCACAAATGCTAAGCTGCAGCTACCATTAAATCGCCGAAACGCGAGTCACCGTGGTAATAACACAGGGGATGGTCCTTCCCTCTGGGGAGTGGGGGAGGGGCAGGCACTCGGGTGGGGCCACAACTCCATCTGCAAACTGTTTTTTTGTTTTAAAATAACTGAAAATGACTGAAATATTAAGAAATCAGACCGATATGGAATCGTTACACCAAATGCCCTTCACCGCAGTAATAACATAAGGAGCCTGCTTCCCTGTGGGAACAGAGCTTTTGACAAAGCCCAGTGGTCAACAGATATTGAAAAGGAAAAGCAACCAGTTATTGGGTGCAGGCACCCCTGGGAAGGGGGTGTAATGCTAAGTGTAAGAACTGGCCGAGGCCAATTCCCCAAAACTACACCTGCTGCCACCAAGTGGATGTAACTTCAGAGTAGAACTGCCCCATAGGGTTTCCAAGGTAGCATAGTGCCTAAGGCACTTGATTGCTAACCAGAAGGCGGGCGGTTCAAACCCACCAGCCTTGGAAGGAAGGTTGGGCAATCTACTTCTGCAGTGATACTGCCTTGGCAACCCAAGGAGGGGTCGCTATGAGTCGGGGCTGACTCGAGGGCACAAAACAACAGCCTCAATCTTTGTGGAAGTAGACTGCCTCATCCTTTTCCTATGGAGTTCATGGAGGTGCTTTCTAACCACTCACCTGTCAGTTAGCAGTGAGCACTTAACTGTTTCACCACCATGACTCTTTCCAATACTCAGACAGGGAGGCAATTCCTGGAGAGGGGGCTGTCAGCAGCTAACATCCTCAGCAACTCAGGGAAAGAATGCCTCAGTTCTGAAGGGCTTTTGGGCTGACTGAGAGGGTTTGTGATTATTGTGATAATTTTCCTTCTAAGATGCTTGAGCATTTAGGAGATTTATGTACAGTAGACTTACGCTCTAATAAAACAGTTTTATGGTCATTGTGCCTAACTGGTAACTGGAAGGCTGGCGGTTCAAACCCACCAGCCACTCCTCACAAGGAACGTTGTGCAATCTACTTCCCTAGTGATACCGCCTCGGAAACCCAAGGAGGGGTCTCTATGAGTCAGGTCCAACTAGACAGCACATAATAACAACACCACCACCAAGAAAATAAAATCTATTAAATTGATATATTTAACTTATTATCTGTAAGTAATATTTAAGCTTAGAGACTATTATGTTACAGATTTACAAGGCTTATACATTTAGCATTAATCCAAATACAGAAAGCCCGATGGGTGAACTTTTAGACACATGGAGATAGGAAGGTTCTAACTAAAACTAGCTAAATGCTTTATGGGCTTAGGTTGTTTGACTCTTAATCCATCTTTCAAGGAGCCCTGGTCACACAATTGACTCAATGGCAGTGCGTGTAACTCATCTGCCATCATATCCCTGGGAGCCTGTTGTCCATGATTTTAAGCACAGAAAACAAGACGTAAGAGAACCACCTGGATGTCACAAGTCATTGTACTTTATCTTCCAAACTGCAGACAGTCTGCTATGATGTCATCTTATGGTCTTTAAAACTGATTACAAACTGTCATCACAGTGTAATTACTGGCACTGAGAAGAAATGTGGTATGGACAAATAACCCAGAGAGCAGATAATCTTGTTAAGGCGTTGTTGATTGAACAGTGAGGTGGATGAAGCATCCATGTTTTGATTGCTCTCCCAATAGAAGTTCAATTGAATCTGCATCATCTAATGGACCTCACAGTCCATTATGAGTCTAATCAGAATCCAAGTCTCTGGAGTGGATTGCAGCACTGATGTGTATTTTTAGAAGCTTGCCCAGTGATCAGACCTGGGTGTAAGATGATGCTGATGAAACTAGAGTTTCAGGAAACCTCACCAACTGAAAGCACAGCTTTCTTCAAAGGCCCTAGGGGACTGTGAAAGGCAGAATTATGTAATGCCCGCCCCCCCCTAAAAACAGCTCCAAACCAGTCCACAGTCTACTTCCTGTGATATGCTACCCTACATGGCCAAAGGGACTTTGCAGAGGTGTTTAAGTTAAGGATTTTGAGTTGGGGAGATTATTCTAGATCATAGGTGGCTTCAAGGTAACCACAAGGGTGCTTAGAAGTTGAAGAGGAAGACAGGACAGTCAGACTCAGAGAAGGAGAAGGAATGACAGAAGGCGACTTTGGAGTCATTCCATTGCTGGCTTTAAAGAGGCAGGAGGGGACAATGAGCTCCCAATGGGAAGTGAGTGGCATCCAGAGGCCGGAAAAGGCAAGGAAACGGATTCTCCTGTGAAGCAGTGGCATGCAGCCCCGTAGACACCAGATTCCAGCCCAGTGAGACCCGTGCCGTACTTCTGACCTACAGGGGTACGGATCGGGGAAAGCTAAGGGGGAGAAACAACAAAGGAACAACCGGTGAGGGCTGTCAGAAAACGTCTCCAGAAATTCCATCCCCAAGGAGCCAGGTGCTTGTTGGTGAAGGTCTGAGAAAGGAGGCTTCAGAATCCTTGTGGGGGATAGAGGACGTGGTAGTTTGGTCCTGGGCATCCTGCAGAATTGATCATTAATAAAGGGGGGAACGGTGGAGGCGGGGGGAGGGTGGGAAGATAGTTTTCTCTCCTTTGTTCCTTTTTCCTCCAGGAAACATGTGGAAACTGGAAAAGAAACAAAGCCCGAAGGTGTAGGACAGAAATTACGACACCAGACTAGTCTAAACCCAGGAGGTGGACGGATACTGTGAGGTTGGATGTTCATCCTTTCAGACAGGTCCTGGTATTTTAGCACCATGCTGATGACACCCGGCACATTGTAAAGGCTTAACCTACCCTTGAAATCAGAACCTGCCTGTGGCCATGTGCCCAAGGTGATGTGAAGGAAGACTTGAAACGGTGTCAGCTGTTTTAGGGCTTGAGACAAAGTTGCAAACCAGGCCACTTGGTTCTTGTCTTGCTGTTACATGCTGTCAAGTCAGCTCTGCATATAGCGACCCCATGTGCAACAGAAGGAAACACTGCCTGGTCGCGTGCCAGCCTCACAGTCCTTGCACATCCTCGAGCCCGTCATTGCAGCCACTGTGTCAGTCCATCTCATTGAGGGCCTTCCCCTTTTTTGCTGACCCTCCACTTTACCAAGCATGACATCCTTCTCCAGGGAATGGTTCCTTCTGACATGACCAAAGTAGGTGAGATGAAGTCTGGCCGTTCTCATTTCCAAGGAGCATTTTGGCAGCACTTCTTCCAGGACACCTTTACTCTAATTTTCCTTTCTGAATCTTTCAGTCATTATTCAAAAAACATTTATTGAGTGCCTCCTCCAGTTTCAATAGCTGCCAGAGCTCCACTGTCTGGAAGTTCATCCAGACCTGCCTAGCAAGTCAAGGCAAATTGACTTGACTTTCTCTCTTTGTTGTTGTTATGTGCCGTCAAGTCGGCCCCCGACTCATAGAGACCCCTCCTTGGGTTTCCCAGGCAGTATCACTACGGAAGTAGATTGTCCCATCTTCCTTCTGAGGAGTGGATGGTGGGTTTGAACCGCCAGCCTTCTGGTTAGCAGTCAAGTGCTTAAGCCACTATGCTATCTTTAAGCATGACTAATTCAAGCTAAACTGGAAACCAAAGCCAAACTCACTGCTATCAAGTTGATTCTAACTCATAGTGACTCTATAGTTCAGAGTAGAACTGCCCTATAGGGTTTCCAAGGCTGGAAATCTTTATGGACACAGACTGCCTCATCCCTGAGGAGTGGCTGGTGGGTTAGACCACCAACGTTTTGGGTAGCAGCCCAGTGCTTTAACCACAGCACCACCAGAGCTGAACGGGAAGCTGACCTGCACTGGATGACTAATACAATTTCCTCTCCTAAAGGGAGCTTGCAGTTGCAAAATGCGGCACCAGCCTCTGATTGGTCTTGTTCCTTAGACATATTCTGAGCTAAGCAGATGTCAGTCCCTTACGTCTAATACATCTGCTGGAGTATAAAAGCATGGACCAACCATTCTACATTCTTTTACTTTTTTCAGTTTTACTCAGGAACTCCACACTTCCAAGGGGCTCAGGCATAAGCTGGGGAGGGAGCCTACTTGCCACAACACACATGGAATATCCAAAAGAAGAAGTGGCAGAATCCAAAGGCTTGCGGCATAGACAGGGTACGCAGCAGGGTGGCGGCGAGGCTTGGAAAGGAACTCGTAGATGAAGAGCGTCCTAAAAGGACCATGTTGAAAGCAGAACTTCAGAACATAGGACATACGTAGAGGCCAAAGGTGAAGTGCAGTTGCTATGAGAGAAGCCCAAAGGGCTGATTTTAGTTTCCTGGGAATAGTGAGGGCGGTTGGAAGGCCAGTATCCTTAACACAGTGGGGTTCCTTTTTGAGATCTGAGCTATTTTTTTTTTCTCCTAGAGAAAGAAGCAAAATTTGGAATAGGTTTGCATGCCCATTGCTGAGCACATATTGATGTAAATGCTTGACAAATATTGATTAAATCCACTTATCAAATTTTATATCCACCTCCATTAAATAACATGTAAGTTAAAATGGTCACTGCACTCAGATTTTGCTAATATTTTGTCATTCCTGAAAGGAAATAGGCAATAAGTAGGCAGACTTGTTCCTCTTTTAAATCAAACCTAAGTAAAAAGATCCTTTGGTTTTTTACTACTTTTGAAGGCATGGTACTTTCCCTCCTACTGCAATGTACAAAGGCATTTTAATTCTCTGCTGACTACAAAAAAAAAAAAAAAAAAAAAAAAAAAAAAAAAAACAGAACATCAGCTTTTTTTTTTTAAAAAAGATCCCTCATCTTTATGAGACCAACTTTAATTTCCAAAAGAAAATTTCATCTTTTAAAAAGTCACAAAATGGTAGGAAACATCTTTTTGCTCCAACCATTTGAGAGCACATTTACAGCTTTCTTTGGAACACCAAAACATCCGATATCCAAACCCACTACCATCAAGTCAATTTGGACCCATAACAACCCTATAAGACATAGTGGACCTGCCCTATGTGGTTTCCAAGGCTGTAAATCTTTATGGACACAGACGCCTTAACTTTATCCTACGGAGTGGCTGGTGGGCTCGAACCACTGGTCTTTTGGTTAGCAGTCTAAAGCTTTAACCACTGTGCCACCAGAGCTCCTTATGTTCCCTTGATCATACTTTTGAAGTGCAGTATCTAATTTTCTATTGAATTGATTTTAAATATTTTATTGTTTTTTTTAAAGACAGCGAGGAAGGGAGAAGGTCCTTTTCCCATGAACTCACTCTTGTATAAAGCCTGATGCAGCAGATAAATGGATGAGACACTTTAAGATGCTCTGTTGAATTCAGACACAGGAAAGTGACATTTTAGATTTTTTTTCCTGCGTTTCTACTTCGCTTTTGTTACGATGACTCCTTTTGGTCTCTGTTCTTTGAATGAAGCTCCAAGTTAACAGAGATTTTCCTATCCAGATCACTGCAAAAGGTATTTATTTGTTTTTTATAGCTGCCATTCACATTGATATGGGGCATGGAAATGCAGCAGCTTTTCTTTTGGGCTGTGGTGAGTTACACGAAGCCTGAAAACAGAAAGCCTACAGTTTTCTTTGAGTGTTGATCTTTCATCCCTTCCGTGTCTCTCCCTCTCTTTCTTCACTATCATCCTCTCATTCCTCCTTTGCTGAAACTTGTAACTAATGTTGTTGTTATGTGCTGTGGAGTCGGACCTACTCATAGCGACCCCTCCTTGGGTTTCCGAGGCAGTATCACTACGGAAGTAGATTGCGCCATCTTCCTTCCGGTTGTAACTAATAATACAATGCAAAGGAGCAGGCTCTTGATTGATCATGGACTAGTGTTTGTATTACAACTTAAAAGCATACGGTTGTTCTGCTTGGCCGTTAGGAGTGTCCACTGGTGGGATTAGCCTGAAACCCCTTTGTACGTGTTGTCCTCGGGTGCCTTTCAGCCGATTACTATTCACAGCAGCCACCACAACAGAATGAAATGCTACCCAGCCCTGAGCCATCCTCGTACCCATTGCTAAGTTTGAGCCTGTTGTTGTAGCCACTGTATCAACCCATCTTGTTGAGGGTGTTCCTCTTCTTTGTGGACCTTCTCCTTTACCAAGAATGATGTCCTTTTCCAAGCGCCGGCCCTTCCAGGTAACATGTCAGAAGTACACAAGATGAGGCCTTGTCATCTTCATCTCTAAAGAACATTCTGGTGGTACTTCTTCCAAGACAGATTCATTTGGTCATTCTAGCAGTCCACGGTGTATCAATATTCTTTGTCAACACTATCATTCAAAGGAATCAGTTCTTCAGTCTTCCTTACTCATTGTCCAGCTTTCACGTTCATATGAGTTGATTGAAAATACCATGGCTTGGGTTAGGCGCACCTTAATACTCAAGGTGACATCTTTGCTTTTTAACATTTTAAAGAAAATCTTTTGCAGCGGATTTACCCAAAGCAACACATCTTTTGATTTCTCGACTGCTGCTTCCATGGTCGTTGATTATGGATCCATGTAAAATGAAGTCTTTGATGCCTTCCATCTTTTTCTGCTCATCATGATGTTGCTTATTGGTCCAGCTGTGAGGATTTTTGTTTTCTTTATGTTGAGGTATAATCCATACTGAAAATTGTAGTCTTTGATCTTTATCAGTAAGTGCTTCAAGTCCTCTTAACTTTCATCTTGGAAGGTTGTGTCATCTGCACATTGTAGGTTGTTAATTCATCTTCCTCCAATCCTGATGCTGCATTCTTCTTCACATAGTCCAGGTTCATGGGTTATTTGCTCAGCATACAGATTGAATAAGTATGGTGAAAAAATTCAATCCTGACATATACATTTCCTGATTTTAAACTATGAAGTATCACCTTGTTCTGCTCAGACAATTGCCTCTTGGTCTATATATAGGTTCTGCATGAGCACAATTAAGTGTTCTGGAATCCCCATTCTTTGCAATGTTATCTCTAATTTGTTATGATCCATATAGTTACATACTTTTGCACAGTCAATAAAACCCAGGTAAATGTCTTGTAGTCTTTGCTTTCAGCAAGGATCCATCAGACATCAGCAATGATATCCCTCACCTCACGTTCTCTTCTGAATCTGGCTTGAATTTCTGGTGATTCCCTGTCAGTGCGCTGCAACCATTTTTGAGTTATTTTCACCAAAATTTTACTTGTGTGGGATATTTATGATATTGTTTGATAATTTTCACATTCCATCGGATCACCTTTCTTTGGAATGGCCATGGATATGGATCTCTTCCAGTGGATTGGCCAAGTAGCTGTCTTCCAAATTTCTTGGCATAGACAAGTGAGTGCTTCCAGGCTTGTATCCATTTATAGAAACATCTCAATTGGTATTCTGTCAATTCCTGGAGCCTTATTTTTCACTAATGCCCTCAGAGCAACTTGGACTTCTGCCTCAGTACTGTTGGTTCTTGATCACATGCTACCTCCTGAAATATTTGACTGTCAACTGATTCTTTTTCATGTAGTGACTGTGTCTTTCTTTCATTGTCTTTTGAGGCTTTCTGTGTGGTTCCATGGAATCCTACAATATTGCAACTTTAAGCTTGAATTTTTTCTTCATTTTTTTTTTTTAACTTGAAAAATGCCGAGAGTATTCTTCTCTTTGGGTTTTCTAACTCCAGGTCTTTGTGTGTTTAATCATGTCGTCGTCGTTGTTGTTGTGTGCCATCAAGTCGGACTCAACTCATAGCGACTCCTCCTTGGGTTTCCGAGGTAGTATCACTACGGAAGTAGATTGCCCAACCTTCCTTCCAAGGAGTGGCTGGTGGGTTTGAACCTCTAGTCTTCTGGTTAGCAGTCAAGTGCCTTAGGCACTATGCTACCAGAGCTCCATGTTTAATCATAATACTTAATTGTGCCTTCTCCAGCCAACCTGTGAAAATTTCTATTCAACTCTATTACTTCATCATTTCCTTCATTTGCTTTAGCTATTCTACACTCAAGGGCAAGTAACAGAATCTCTTCTTATATTTATTTTGGTCTTTTCTTTCTTTCCTGTCTTTTTTAAAGACCTGTTGTTTCCTTTATGTATGATGTCCTTGATGTTATCCCACAAGTGGTCTGATCTTTGATCATTAGTGTTCAATGTGTCAGATAGATTCTTGAGATAGTTTCTAAATTCAGATGGAATATACTTGAGGTTGTACTTTGGCTCTCCTGTACTTCTTTTAGTTTGCTTCAGCTTCAATTTGAATTTGTACATAAGTAACTGATGATCTATTCTGCAGTTGGCCCCTGGCCTTGTTCTGACTGTTAGCCAACTTCTCCATAGTCTCCTTCCTCATATGTAGTCAATTTGATGCCTATGTATGATCCACATATAAAGTCACTGTTTATGTTGTTGAGAAAAGGTATTTCCGTCGAATAAGCCATTAATCTTGCAAAATTCTATCAGGTGATCTCCTGCGTTGTTTCTATCTCCAAGGCCATATCTTCCAACTACTGATCCTTCTTTATTTCCATCTTGCATATGCCAGTGACCAGTAATTAGAAATACATTCTGATTACATCTTGAATCCACCACTTATCTGTCAGTTTGTTAGTTTGTGATGGCTGTGTGTTGTTATGATGCTGGAAGCTATGCCACTGGTATTTCAGATGCAAGCAGCGTTTTCCATGGTGGACAGACTAAGACAGACCAAGAGGATGGACATGGATGATCCACTTCTGAAAAAACTGGCCCCTGAAAAACTTATGAATAGCAGTGAAACATTGCCTAGTATAGTGCCAGAAGGTGTGACCCTCAGGTTGGAAGCCACTCAAAACACAACTGAGGAAGAGCTGCCTCCTCAAAGGAGAGTCTATCTTAATGATGTGGATGGGGTAAAGCTTTCAAGACTTTGATTTGCTGCTGGGGCACAACTCATAATGAGAAGAAACAGCTGCAAACATCCATTAATAATTGTGATGTGGAATATACAAAGTAAAATCTAGTACAATCTAGGAAAATTGGAAGTTGTCAAAAATGAAATGGAATACACAAAAATTGATATTCCAGGCAATAGTGAGCTGAAACGGACTGGTACTGGCTATTTTGAATCAGATAATCAAATAGTCTACTATGCTGGTAATGACAAATTGAAGAGGAATGGCATTACATTCATCATCACAATGAATGTTTCAAGATCTGTCTTGAAGTGCAATATTGTCAGTGATAGAATAACACCCATACGCTATCAAAGAAGACCAGTTACTACTACTATTATTCAAATTTACACACCAACCACTAATAACAAAGATGAAGAAATTGAAGGTTTTTTTTTTTTTTTTTAAAACCAACTTCTGTAGTCTGAAATTGACCAAATACGCAATCAAGATGCATTATTACTGGTGATTGGAATGCAAAAATTGGAGATAGAAGAATCATCAGTAGTTGGAAAATATGGCTTGGTGATAGAAATGACCCCAGAGATCCCATGATAGCATTTTGCAAGACTAACAACTTATTCATTGGAGGTACCCTTCTTCAACAACATAAATGGTGGTTATACACATAGGCCTCACCAGATGTAATACACAGTAATCAGATTGACTATATCTGTGGAAAGAGGCGATGGAGAAGCTCAGTGTCTTCAATCAAAACAAAGCTATGAGCTGACTATGGACAGATCATCAGTTGCTCATATACAAATTCAAGTTGAAGCTGAAGACAATTAAAACAAGTCCATGAGAGCCAAAATACAACCTTGAATATATCCTACCTGAATTTAGAGACCATTTGAAGAAGAGATTTGGCATATTGAATACCAGTGTTGGAAAACCAGATGAGTTGTGGGATGATGTCAAGAATATCATACATAAAGAAAGTAAACTGTCATTAAAAAGACAGGAAAGGAAGAAAAAAGACCAAAATGGATGCCAGAAGAGACCTGAAACTTGCTCTTGAACAGAGTAGCTAAAGCCAATGTACAAAATTATGAAATAAAAGAACTAACCAGAAGATTTCAAAGGGTAGCTCAAGAAGACGAAGGTATTATAATGAAATGTGCAAAGGCCTAGAGTTAGAAAACCAACAGGGAAGAACACACTCAGCATTTCTCAAGGTGAAATAACTGAAGAAAAAATCAAGCTTCAAGTAGCAATATTGAACGATTCTATGGGCAAAATATTGAATGTTGCAATAGATTGAAGGAATACACACAGTCACTGTATCAAGAAGAACTGGTTGATGTTCAACTATATCAAAAAAGCAAGCTAACTGCCATTGAGTTGGCTCTAACTCATAGTGACACCTCCTTGGGTTTCCGAGGCAGTATCACAATGGAGGTAGATTGCCCAATCTTCCTTCTGAGGAGTGGCTGGTGAGTTTGAACCACCAGACTTCTGATTAGCAGTCAAATGCCTTGGGCACTATGACAACAGAGCTCCCGTCAACTAAATCAGGAGGTAGCATATGAACCAATGATATCGAAGGAAGAAATCCAAGCTGCACTAAAGGAACTGACAAAAATCAAGGCCCTGGAAATTGACAAAATACTCATTGGGATGTTGCAACAGGTGGATGCAGGGCTGGAGGTGCTTACTTGCTATATCAAGAAATTTGGAAGACAACTACCTGGCTGACTGACTGGAACAATCCATATTTGGATGGGGAAATTATTGAGCAATATCGTTTATATCTCACACTAGTAAAATCTTGCTGAAGATAATTAAAAAATGGGTGCAGCAGTATATTGACAGGGAACTTCCAGAAGTGCAAGCTGGATTCAGAAGAGGATGTGGAATGAGGAATATTATTACTAAAGTCAGATGGATCTTGAGTGAAAGCAAAGAATATCAGAAAGATGTTTGCTTGCGTTTTATTGACTATGCAAGGGCATTTGACTGTTTGGATCATAACAAATTATGGACAACATTGCTAAGAATGGGAATTCCAAAACACTTAATTGTGCTCATGAGGAACCTGTATATAGACTAAGAGGCTGTCATTTGAACAGAACAAGGGGATACTGCCTGGTTTAAAATCAGGAAGTGTATAAGCCTGGGTTGTATCCTTTTGCCATACCTATTCAATCCATATGCTGAGCAAATAATTCAAGAAGCTGGACTATCTCAAAAGAATGTGGCATCAGGATTGGAGGAAGACTCATTAACAACCTGAGATATGCAGTTGACACAACCTTGCTTGCTGAAAGTGATGATGACTTGAAACACCTACTGATGAAAATCAAAGACTTCAATATGGATTACACCTCAACATAAAGAAAACAAAAATCATCACAACTGGACCAATATACAACATCAGGATAAATGGATAAAAGATTGAAGTTGTCAAGGATTTCATTTCGCTTGAATCCATAATCAACTCCCATGGAAGCAGTAGTGAAGAAATCAGACATCTTATTTCACTGGGCAAATCTGCTGCAAAAGACCTTTTTAAAGTGCTGAGCAGCAAAGATGTCACTTTGAAGATTAAGGTGCACCTAACCCAAGCCATGGTATTTTCAATCACCCCATATGCATATGAAACCTGGGCAATGAATAAGGAGGACCAAAGAAGAGCTGATGCCTTTGAATTGTGGTGTTGGTGAAGAATACTGAAAATAACCATGGACTGTGGGAAGAAAGAACACATCTGTCCTGGAAGTAGTACAGCTGGAATTTGAGAATTTGAGCTGGAAGTGAGAGTGTCCAGACTTTGTCTCACCTCCTTTGGTCATGTTGTCAGAAGGGGCCATTCCTGGAGAAGGATGTCATGCTTGGTAAAGGGAAGCATCAGTGCAAAGGGGAAGATGGGTTGACTCAGTGGCTGCAACGATGGGCTCAGGCATAGCAAGGACTGTGAGACTGGTGCGGGACCAGACAGTGTTTCGTTCTGTTGGACGTGGGGTTGCTGTGAATCAGAGATGACTTGAGGGCACCAAACAACACAACAACATACATTGCGTCAGTGTTGTGTAGAAGTTAATCTTAGAAAACAGATCTTCAAATTTATCACGCATAAACTCGTTTAGTTTATCACAAGCAGTCATGGCAAGGCACAGGAGAAAAACCTCACAGCATTCATTTAGAACCAGAGAATCCGAATTAATTATTATGCTGTTGTTCAATGATTAGGCTTCAGACTTTTCCCACGGGAGGAAGGCTAACCATGGCTCTCACTCGGCAGAGGTCCCTTCCGTGGCAGCTGACCAAGTCACAGGAGGCTCTCAGTATTTGCCTGTGCCTCAGTGAGAAGGAGCTTTGGTGATGTAGGGGTTAAGACATTTGGCTGCTAAATAAAAAAGCTTGGTGGCTTGAATTAGTAGCTACTCTGCAGAAGAAAGATGAGGCAGTATGTTTCTGTAAAGATTTACACTCTTGGGAACCCAATGGGTGTTGCTATGAGTCAGAATCAACTCAATGGCAGTTGGTTGAGTTCTCTCAGTGAGTGAGCAGAAATTCAGGGTTTATATGCTAAATTCTCACCATGACCTCACACAATATTGGCCAGTGTGATGTCAGAGACCAGTATGTTATGTCCTTTCTCCAGGTTTAGAGATTAGCTGAATGTCACATTTTCCTTCCAGGTTAGAGCTTAGGGAGGTTATTTAGGTATATGCTTCAAGGGTAGTTGACAAGGATTAACTGTGCTACGTCTTCTTTCATCACAGCCTATCAGGCCAAAGTCAAGTTAACTTAAAGTTTGTTTACCACTTTCTTCACCTGCTTCTATGTTTCTAT
>NW_006921616.1:9337151-9339853 GCF_000298275.1 Orycteropus afer afer | reverse complement strand
GAGATGGATTGACACAGTGGCTGCAACGATGGGCTTGGGTGTAACAAGGATCATGAGGCTGGCACAGGACCAGGCAGTGTTTTGTTCTAGAGTCATTGTGAGTGGTTGACAACCCTGTGACCTCTAACAACAAGAACGCAACAAACCACATGAATAATACATTTATATTTGTTTGATAATTAAAAGAATGTCTTTGGAATTTTCCCTATGAACACCTGATGATCGTGGTGAGAAATTTCTTATCGTAAATTTTCCAGGGTGCTAATTTATGGGGGTCTTGACTTGTTCACATTAGATAATCAGCTTTACTTGCAAATACCAGCAGAGAAAGTACGTCTTGAATTGTGACCTGTTAGGTGACTTTTGGTCTTCATCGCCAGGTTCATGACAATTCACAATGTGATCTTCAGAGGGTCATTCTGAATCCTAGTGATGTTCATTTTTTCATTTTGTCCAAGTCTGTTTAGTTTCTGTATTTCTTGTGTTTTGTATTTTAGTCAGCATATTTTCCTAAAAAAAAAAAAAAAAAAGAGATATGCCCACTCAAAAAGAACAATCTAATTATTTTTGTGTTTGCAAATTACTTTCTAGTCATTTTATTACAAGTGCATATTTATAATGCACATTAAGCCATGGCTTACCCACTGTCTTAGGTATCTAGTGCTGGTGAAGTAAGTGACTCCACTTTGTAACTCTGTTTCTGTAAGGTCCAGCTATGGCTGGCAGTATCTTGCTAAAACTCCATTTTCTGTGGCGAAGTAACCATCTCATCCTGCCTCCACTCCCGGTGAGTTAGGGGGTGGCCCTTTTGTCTTTTTCTTCTCTCCCTTCCTAGGCACATACAGCAGCTGAATCACCCCTCAATGAACACCTGTGCTAGAGCACGGGACTCTGGGGTGGGTATCAGAACTAGCTCCCATCACCCCTCAGTGAACACTTGTGCTAGAACACGTACTCTGGGGTGATATCAGAACTGACTCCCATCACCCGTCAATGGACACCTGTGCCAAAGCACTACTCTAAGGTGGTTATCAAAACTCACTCCCCTCACCCCTCGACGAGTGCCTGTGCCAAGCACGTGCTCTACGACCTCGACACTGCAGCCTCTGCTTATGCATCATGGCCTGCTCGCCTGCTGTATAAATCCTGCTAAAATCGGGCCGCGGCCAGCTCCCTGCAGTCGGCGAGCCTAAATAAAACTCTTTTACCCCAAAGTGGATATTATAGTGGCTATTACTTTAAATTGAACCCATAACACTGCTATAAAAGAAGTATGACAAATCCATGGCTTTAACAAACTGAAATTTATTCTCAGACTAGGAGGCTAGAAGTCAGAGTTCAGGGTGCTGGCTTTTGGGGGAAGCTTCTCTCTCTCTGTGGGCTCTGGGGGAAGGTCCTCATCTCCGAGCTTCTGCTCCTGGTGATCTCCACGTGCCTCGGCATCTCTCGTCCCTTGCTTGCTTGTTTAATTTCATGACTGCTAACCAGAAGGCTGGCGGTTCAAACCCACCAGCCACTCCTGGGAAGGAAGACTGGGCAATCTACTTCCGGACAGATACTGCCTGGGAAACGAAAGGAGGGGTCGCTATGGGTCAGGTCTGACTCGACGGCACACAACAACAACACAAATGATACTGTTTTAAACACACCCTACACTAATCCTGCCTCATTAACAAAGACATTCCACTCATAAATGGGATTCTAACCACAGGCATAGAGGTTACGATTTATAATACACATTTTGGGCGGGCACAATTCAGTATAAAAAAACCAACTCACTGCATGGAGTCCATTCGACTCATAGCGACCCCTCCTTGGGTTTCCGAGGCGGTATCACTATGGAAGTAGTTGTCCAACCTTCCTTACCTGGAGCGGCTATGAGTCGAATCGACCCCACCGCAGTGAGGTTTTTTTTTTTTTTTAATACTGAATTGTGTCTGCCCAAAATATGTGTTGTAAATCCTAACTTCTATGCCTGTGGTTAGAATCCCATTTGCGAATGGAATGTCTTTGTTAATGAGGCAGGATCAGTGTAGGGTGTGTTTTAGTGGAGTGTTCTAGCTGAAGAAACATGGGGACTTTACCGTGGCTGTCCACTAGATGGCACCAATCAGCTGCCAATCAGCTCATTTTTAAGCTGTTTATATTTTTGAATCAGGAACTTTGGTGGTGTAGTGGTTAAGGCACTTGACTGCTTAAACAGGTGGCTGGCGGTTCAAATCCCCCCAGCCACTCCTCGAAAGGCAGGTTGAGCAATCTACTTCCGAAACCCAAGGAGGGGTCCTTATGAGTCGGGTCCTACTCGAAGGCACATACCAACAACAACATATTTTTGTATCACTGAATAGATTTTATAAGGAGCTCTGATGGCATGGTGCCTAAGACATTTGACTACTAACAAGAACGTTGGTGGTTCAAACTTACCAACCTCTGTGTGGAAGGAAGACTGGGCAATCTACTTTCGTAAAGATTGACCGCCTCCGAAACCCAAAGGGGTTTGCTATGAGTCAGAATTGACTGAAGGCAGTGAACGTTTTTTGAGGTTGAACAGATTTTGTAAGTTTGATAGCATGTTGCTCATTTTTCTGAGGAACAGCACAAAGAGTTAGTTTAATTTTTTTGTTCAATTGCCATATAGCCAAACGGTTTTCACTTTTTAATTCGGTCCTGTGAAGAAGTGCTATTTATTTTGGGAATCAGTT
>NW_006921616.1:9321000-9335466 GCF_000298275.1 Orycteropus afer afer | reverse complement strand
GTTGAGTCAGCTCCAACTCATAGCGACCCCAGGTACAACAGAATGAAACACTGCCCAGCCCTGCTCCAGCCTCACAGGCCTTGCTGTGCTTGAGGCCGTCTTTGCAGCCACTGGGTCAGTCCATCTCATTGAGGGCCTTCCCCTTTTTCACTGCCCTTACCAAGCATGACATCCTTCTCCAGGGACTGGTCCCTTCTGACAACATGACCAAGTAGGTGAGACGAAGTCTGGCCATCCTCCTCTAAGGAGCATTCTGTCTGTACTTCTTCCAGGACAGATCTGTTCGTCATTCTTCTTGCAGTCTGTGGTAATTTCAATATTCTTCATCAACACCATCATTCAAAGACATCACCTCTTCTTTGGCCTTATTCATTGTCCAGCTTTCACATGCGTATGAGGTGACTGAAAATACCATAGCTTGGATCAGGCTAACCTTAGTCTTCAAAGTGACATCTTTGCTTCTTAACACTTGAAAGAGGTGTTTTACAGCAGATTTGCCCAATGCAATACATTGTTTGATTCCTTGACTGCTGCCTCCATGGGTGTTGATTTTACCCAAGTAAAATAAAATCACTGACAACTTCAATCTTTTCTCCATTTATCCAGTTGTGCTTATTAGCCCAGTTGTGAGGATTTTTGTTTTCTTTATGTTGAAGACTGTAATCTTTGATCTTCATCAGTAAGAGCTTCAAATCATCCTCACTTTCAGCAAGAAGGGCTTTGTCATCTCCATATCACAGGTTGTTAATGAGTTTTTCTCCAATATTGATGCCACATTCTTCTCCATATAGTCCAGCTTCTTGGATTATTAGCTCAGCATATAGATTGAATAAATATAATGAAAGGATACAAGCCTATGCACTCCTTTCATGATTTTGAACCATGCAGTTTCCCCTTATTCTCTTTCAACGACAGTCTCCTGGTCTATGCACAGGTTCCTCATGAGCACAAGTAAGTGTGTCAGTGGAACTTCCTTTATAGGTGATATTTCCTGTTGTAGCAACAACTCAGAATGGAGAATCCCTAAATTGTGTGCTGGTATCTGAAGAGTAATTACAACAGAAGCAACCTAACAAGTTAACATTTCAGCATTTCAGTGTGGAAAATGCTAGATTATCAACATTTTCCAAGTTTTTACATTATTGAACAATATTTTGGGTTATGTATAAATATTTTTGGTAATTGTTCTGGTTACCTAGTGCAGCTCTGACAAGAATATACCACAAATGGGATGCTTGAACAAACAGGAGTTTGTTCTCTAACAGTTTGGAAGCTTTAAGTCAGAGTTTAAAGTGCCGGGCTCTAGGGGCTGGGTGAAAGCCCCTCAACCTTGGGCTTCAGTTCTGCCTCCTGCTCCCTGCCCACTGAAGCTGGAGGCTTTTCTTCACTCAGACAGCTCTGCTGGCTGCTGAGGCTGACAAGCCCAAGGTCGACAAGTAGCAAGGAACAGTCCCAATATTACCAAACCACATGGCAGGCCATTAATTCAAGTCCCTAGGTGAGCAGAGCATGGCAGGCTGCTGAACAACGACACAGCTATATGCAGGGTCCAAGCGTGCCATAAGCTAGAGACCATTCCCAAAGCTGTTTCTTATATACGGGAAGCAGACCACATACCCAAAGCAGCTACTCAGTTGCTCCAATAGATTCCACCATGGAGTTAATTACCAATCTCACCATGGGGAATAACTACATTCAGCTGCCCAGCCACTCAACCAGACCCAGCCAAGTTGACACACAACTTAAGCACCACAGAAGCCTTTTTTTTAAAGTAAAAATACCCTTGTTGCTGTTGTTGTTAGATGCTGTCAAGTTGATTCCAACTCAAAGCAACACCATGTGAAAGAGAGACCTGCCCCATATGCTTGTCTAAGCCACAATCCCCATGGAAGCAGGTCACCAGGCCTTTCTGCTGCAGGACTGCCAGGTGGGTTCGACTGTCAACCTTTCTGTTATTGGCCGAGTGCTGCCACCAGGGCTCTTTGCTTCGATGCATTTGGAAAGCAGTATTTTGACCATCTTTAAAAATATGTGGCTTAACATGTTAGTACCATTCTTAGCTTTGATACTTACTGAGGACATATTTACATTTTTGGGAAAAGTTAAAAAAAAAATGAAAATAGGAAATTATTCTGACTTTACATGTGGCCATGTGATTGTCATGTTCCATTTTACATCTGTTAGAATATTTGCTTTACAAAGAGCTAGTCTTTACATATCTTTAGATCAGTACCCATGTGAAGTATTGCACTGTTCATTTAATATTCTAACAAATGTCTGCTGGTTTACAGGGGATACAGCCAGGGAGCTGTCACAAAGGGTTTATAGTTAGTTTATGTTTCTCAGTACCCAGTCTCGTTTATACCACATGGGAACTTACTTTGGTACATACTGAATTTTCCACAAGACTGAAGGTTATTTCTTAGCCAAAGACATAAACATTTTTATCTCTATTACTCAAAAATGTTCCAGATATCTTCCTGCTTTCAAAGTATACGAAATATTTAATGACTTGTTCTTTGATGAAACGTTCTACGTGGTAGCGTTACTCACTTTTTTTTTTTTTTGCTACTTGTTTCTAAACTAAATATTCCTATCGAGTGGCTGTGATGTATGCTTGCCTGCCTTTTATCATTTAGATGATCCAAATACAAAAAATTAATTTTTTTCAGTAACCATTATAGCGTGGATAAAGACCTCTGGTGGTACAGTGATTAAGCTCCCGGCTGGTAACCAAAAGCCCAGAGATATGAACTCACCACGAGCTGCTCCTTGGGAGAGAGATGCAGCCATCTGCTTCTGTAAATATTTACAACTTTTAAAATCCTGTGGGGGCAGTTCTACTCTGTCCTATAGGGTCATTATGAGTCAAAGTGGACTCAATAATGGGCTTATTCTTAGTTTTACAGCAAAAAAAGAGCCCTGATTACACAGCAGTTAAGCACTCAGCTGTTAACTGAAAGGGTGCTGGTTTGAACCAACTGGCTTCTCTGAGGGAGAAAAGTGTGTCAGTCTGCTTCCATAAAGATTATAGCCTTGGAAACCCCATGGGGTAGCTCAACTCTGTCTGATTGGCTTACTATGAGTCACATGGTAGTTAAGGTTGTGTGTCTGCTTGGCTGGGCTGTGATTTTGAGCGGCTTGGCAGCTAGATGCAGTTATTTCCTGTGATGAGTTTGGATGTGGTATAATTACCTCGATGGTGGAATCTTCTGTGAGCAGATTATCCACTGAAGGAGAGTTGCCTTTGGGGTGTGGCTTGCTTCTAGTCCACATAGAAAGGATACTGCTGTTGGCCAGCCTTCATCTCCAGTTCCTGGACTTGAACCAGTGGCCTGCTGTGTTGCCTGCCAGTCTTGAGATTGTTGCCTTTGTAGCCTGTGAGTCCACAATTTGCCATTTTATTTGCTGATCCTGGATTCATCAGCCTGGCAGCCAGCAGCTGCGTGAGTCTGGAGAAGCCTCCAGGTTGCTCCAGTGGTCCTGGAAGGCGGAGCTGAAGCCCAAAGTCAAGAGGCCTCCATCCAATCCCTAGATTCAGCACTCTGAATTCAGACTTCCAGTCTCCTAAACTGTGAGAGAATAAACATCTGTTTGTTAAAGCTGTTCCCTCATGGTGTTTCTGTGATAGCAGCAGCAGATAACTAAGACAAGAGCTAATCGACTTGATGGCAATGGGTAAAGCATCATTGTCTATCCTATCAAAATGGATACTGAAAACACCTCCCTGACCATGCCAGGCTCTACTGGATGAGTAATGGCTCCTGAATTTATTTCCTCTAGTCTGACTCTCACAGTCTCCCTGGACTGTGCAAATGGTTAATGTCCTTGGCTACTAACCAAAATCCTGGAGGTCTGAGTCCATTCAGAAACACCTCAAAGGAAAGGTCTGGCAATCTAGTCCTGAAAAATCGGCCACTGAAATTCAGTGGAGCACAGTTTTACTCGGACACACATGGGTGGCCATGAATCTTAATTAACTTGGTGGCAACTGGTTTGGTTTTGGTTATATATGATTCTCTGCTCAATAAGTATCATTCTGATGACTAATTTGGGTTCCAGTTACTTTGATTGCTGGAGGAATGTGCTCTAGAGATTGAGTATAAGTATCTGATCCCCATTGTAAAGGTGTATCTCCCTTGACTATAAGTGAATGAGTTTGCATTCAATCCTTCACTGACAGTTTAGTAGCTGATCTGGAAGGCTGAGGGTCACCTACATTATGCACCCTCCAAGCCATGAGACTCTTCCAGAGATGTCACTTGATCTGACCTGCTTTGTCTCGCCACATCTCGCAGTCTCTCCTTTCAGTGGCATCATTTCAGTGGTGTCACCCAATGTGGTACCTCATGGTGTCACTCTACATCCCCCGTGGACCTTCTCCTGCCCATACAGAATCCTTAGTGGTATTTATTATCAAATCGAATCACAGAATAATATGTGGTAAATATAGTTGTAATGAGCTTAAATGTAATATTTCTTAGATTATATGAATACTAACAACAAAATTCTTTTTGTAAAAATATTTCTACATTGAATTAAAAATTATTAATTACAATGTTGTTGATAACTGAGCAGAAGCCTTTTTTGATTTTTCTCTGTTTCCTTTAATTACTACCCTATTCTCAAAAAAGTTACTGATTTAGGTTCACAAATAGTCATTACTACAGTACTGTAGCTAAAACACAGAAAATGTGACAAAATCAATGACTATAAAAACACTGGCATCAATAAAAACAACAGTGAGTACTAGTAGTGTGTGCAGAGGAGACACGTGATTTGAAGCATCATTGTTATTCGGTAATAATGACAACTCTGACTGGAGTGCATTAGAAGATTCAAAAAGTAAATTAGCATAGAATTTTAGCCTTGTAGGTATATTAATACATGTAAGCTGGGCTTACAAAAAATGTTTTTGTTGTTATAACTCTACAGGTTTACTTTCATAAAAAAATAATAAATTTCTGCTGAACCAGTGCACAAAAACACCCTCTCTCTCTTTCTTTGTCTCCTCAGTCTAGGAGGTTCTCAGCACAGCTACCACAGGGCCAAAGGATGTCCTCCACTTTTGGCTCTTCTTTCTTGGTGGTCGTGAGATCCCCTTTTCTGCCTCTGGATGGCTCATTTTAACCTTATCAGGATGGCAAAACTGACCAGTCCCCTCATGTCGGTTCCATACACCCTATTTGCAGAGTCCCACCCTCCACAAGAGTGCTATGCACTTTATTTACATTATTAGCAAGCTATCCAATCTCTTTGGTGGGCCACAAGCACCTCATTTGCATACTCACACACAGTCATTTGGTGGGAGTTACAAAGACTACAGCTAGAAGGGCCATATTAAGCAATTCATTGGATGGCACCTGGCCTGACAGTCACTGGGTGTGGTCTGTAACCCCGGCACCCTACTAGTGATGTCTGCTTTTCACTTTCATACTAGAATCAGCAGAGAGTGGGAAAATATTAATTTAATATTTAATTAATGAGATGCTGTCAACATTGACCCCAATAAGAAGCTACATGGATGCTTTTGGATTAACCTCTACGTCCAAATGAAGATGTTTCATGATTGAAATGAGACTAGCATGGTTGCTGATAGCATGGGCTCTGCAGTTAAACTGCATGAATTCAAATAATAAATTCTCCACTTAGCATACCCATGAGCCTTTCGTCTCCTCTGTAAAATAAAGCCCTGTAGGTATAATTTAGCCTTGTAAAGTTCTGAATACATAGCATTTAAAAAGAATAAATGCATACAATATTCTTATCACAGTACCTAGCACACAGACATTGCTCAGTAAAAGCTGTCACCATAACTACCATTTCTGGCCTTAAGACTTCAGCATGACTCAAGTGCTCATTTTTCATGTGGTGGCTATATTAAATCTTTCACACTTTCCTTAATATTTCCTTTTGCCAGTTTCACCCCTTTTTTTTCTGATAACTTTGCCTCTTTATTTGTGGGAGAAATATAGGTCATTAAGTATAGTCTTTCTCAGCATCCTGCCATTTATAAATTTATCTGGCACATCCTTTCATGTAAAACTTTGGTTTGCAAAGTGTGGTCACCATGACCAGCATCATCATCACCTAGAACTAGTTAGAGACACAAATTCTGAGGACTCACCTTAAACCTACTGGATTGGATTCTCCAGGGTGGGCCCAGCAATGTGTGCACTAATAGGCCTTCCAAGTACAAGCTAAAGCTTGACAGTCAGTTCTCTAAAGCTCAGTGCTCCCATGTCCAAGGTCAAGTGACCATTGGATTCTCCCTTTGGAGGTGGACCTGTTAGAGAAGTGAACTCGTTCCCCAAAGATGTGTGATGTGAACTAAGGGGACTTAGACAGGCAGGATTAACACCTGATTCATCTTTTCACAGTAAAAGTCTGTGTATAGTCCGCTGGAAGAGACTTTCCCCAGTGAGCACTTGGGGACATAATGTCAACATTTACTTCTGTATCTCTTCTTTTATTAATGTCCTATGGCTTCTAATTGAAGTATTCTTTTTTAAAAATATATTCATTCATTCAATCAGGTCACCCATGGGAAAAGTATATGTCCCTCCACTGTAATGAAGGAGTTTTCATTCTATACATCAGGAGCATGAGGTTGGACATGTTATATTTATTTTACAATTAAAAAATCCATTATGAGTAAGCCTGTTTCTATGCCTTCAATATTCCTCTATGTTATATCTCAATATTTCCTGAGCTTCAGCAGAAAGTTTTTGCCTGTGACAGATACTTTTGTTGGTTCTCTCGTCACCTATTCCAACCCCCTTTCCTTTCCTATCAGAATAGAGTGTAGAAAGCTAAATTTCACTCAGATTTCCTTGCAACTAGGGTGGCTATGTGAGACAGTCTGGTCCTTGAGGGATAAGCAGAATCTACTGGAGATGTCTGGGAAAGCATTTGCCTTCTGGATACAGACGTCCCTCCTTTCTGATTTGATTCTTTATGTTCCTTCTTGGCAAATGGACTCAATTGCTGCAGCTTCATTACACCCTTGTGACCATTAGGAAGAGGTCACACAGCCACAAAGCCTCAGCCTTGATGTCTTTGAACTGCTGGAACACACCCAACACTGTCTATTTCATGACCAAAAAGAAAATAAAATTTTGAGAGAAAATAAAATTATGTATTTAAACTGTTATTAGTTGAGTTTTCTGTTACTTGCATCCTAATACAAACAATCCTTAACAGATACACTGCTTGCCCCCAAAAAAACCAGAAAAGAAGGAATTTTAATAACTAATGCCAAGGAGGGAGGGAAGGAGGAGGGAGGGAGGGATAGAGAGAGAGAGAGAGAGAGAGGGAGACTGATACTCAAGAAGAAAGGAAAGTGGGAAGTGAAACTTGAGGGAAAGTGAAACTTGAGTTGGGGGGAAGTTGAGGAAGTAAACAAATTGTCAATAGGTTCCTCTCTAGAATGATGTTTCATCTGCTTCTATTTGACAGATCAATAGACAATAACTTTTTGACAAATGTGATATCCTATTAAGGCTCAAAGATGGAAAACCAATGTTAATGTTAGAACATATTTAGACCATTTGTATTATTTCACAAGGGAGTTGCTGATGACATCTTGGATGGGACATTTTGTCATAAAGAGAAACTACCATACACATTGTGGGATATTCATCACACCAAGCCTCAGTTCATTAAATGCATGTACTGCATACCTGTTATTTTGATCAACAAGGATGCATCTCAGAAAGATGGCGATGTGCCTGACAGAGAACCATCATCTCAAATGATCTAACACAGTGTCCTGAACATAGATGATATTTGATTAAATGTTTCATGTTCAGTGGCATATTGCAAGTGAGCTTTCCAAACACACACACACAGACACACACACACACACACCAAAAAACAAACAAAAACCTGGACTTGCAGCTTCTGCCAATTTCTGTGTTCCAAACACAGTAATTTATTTCAACTTTATGGTTTTACAAGTGCCTCGAAACATTTCTCAACATTTACATTTAAGTGTTGACTTGTGAGAAGTGGTACAGCTAGCTCCAGTATACTCCTAACTTGTCACTGTGTGTATTCCAACTGACAGCAACCCTATAGGACAGAGAAGAATTTCTCCATAGGATTTCCAAGGCTGTAAACTTTAAGAAAGCAGATTGCTACCCCTTTCTCCCACAGAGTGCCTGGTGGATTCCAACTGCTGACCTTTTGGCACTTAATCACCAGGGTTGGTAGGAACTTAGAGATCACCTAGTGCCCCTTGTTTCATGAAAGAATAACACTACAGAAGGTTTATAGTCAAATGTGTGTGTTTTGCTATAACCAGCCAGTCTTTGAATAAAATGTTATTGTTGTTGTTGTCAAGTACTGTCAAGTTGGTTCCAACTCATAGCAACTCTATGTACAACAGAATGAAACACTGCCCAGTGCTGTGCCAGCCTCACAATCCTTGCTATTTTTTTGGTTACCTCTGTGCTGCTCTAACAGAAAATACCTCAAATGGGATGTTTGAACAAACAGAAGTTTATTCTCTTGCAGTTTTGGAGGCGTTAAGTCCGAGTTCAAAGTGCCAGGCTCTAGGGGCTGGGTGACAGCCCCTTGGGCTTCAGCCCTGCTTCTTGCTCCTCGCCCACTGAAGCTAAGGCATCTCTTCACTCAGGCAGCTGCTGAGGCTGACAGACCCAAGGTTGACAAATGAAAAGGCACAGTCCTGATGTTACCAAACCACACGGCAGGCCATTGATTCAAGTCCAGTGAAAGTCTCAAGATTCACAGAGCATAGTAGGCTGCTGAACAACAACTCAGCTATGTGCAGGGTTCAAGTGTGCCATCAGCTAGAGACCGTTCCCAAAGCTGCTTCTTATATACAGGAAGCAGACCACATCCCTAAAGCAGCTATTCAGCTGCTTGTGGTAGATTCCACCATGGAGCTGATTGCCACTCTCATCATGGGGGAATAAGTACCACCAGCTGCCCAGCCACTCAACCAGACACAGCCAAATTGACACACAAACTTAACTACCACACTACACCTGAGTCCATCATTGCAGCCACTGTGTCAATCCATCTCATTGAGAGTCTTTCTCTTCGTCACTGACCTTCCATGTCACCAAGCATGTCATCAAGCATGACATTCTTCTCTAGGGAATGGTTCTTTCTGACAACGTGACCAAAAGAGGTGAGACGAAGTCTGGACATTCTCACTTTCAGGGAGCATCCAGCCTGCACTCTTCCAGGACAGATTTCTTCATTCTTCTGGCAGTCCATGGTATTAGAAGGTGGCATATGATCAAGAACCAATGGTACTGAAAGAAGAAGTCGAAGCTTACATTGAAGGAATTGATGAAAAGCAAGGCTCTAACAATTGATGGAATACCCATTAAGATGTTTCAAAAATAGATGCCATGCTGGAAACACGTATTCGTCTATGCCAAGAAATTTGGAAGAGAGCTACTTGGCCAACTGAATAGAAGAGATCCATAGTTGTACTCATTCCAAAGAAAGGTGATACAACAGAAGGTGGAAATTATCAAACCATGTCATCAATATCACATGCAAGTAAAATTTTGCTGAAGATAATTTAAAAACAGTTGCAACAATATACTGATAGGGAACTTCCAAAAATGCAAGCGGGATTCAGAAGAGGACATGGAACAAGGGATATCATTGCTGATGTCAGATAGATCAACTCTTCTGCAGCCTGGTCTTCCTTATTCATTATCCAGCTTTCACATGCATATGAGGCTATTGCAAATACCATGGCTTGGGTTGGTCTTCATGTAGAAGGTCCAAATGGTTTCAGCAGTGACAATTCTTTGAACATTGATCTTTTTACATGTAAATCTCCACTGGGGAGTCCAGAACTTCTTTTTTTATGAGGCTGAGTGGTTGCCACTGTGATTGTCATCAGTTCTGACTAGATGTGCATCCCTCTTTCACCTCTTCCCATCTCTCACTAAGTCAACTTTCATGATCATTTCCAAATTTTTCACTTTCAGACCCAAAGCCATATATTGATTCAGACTACAGTCCAGTCACTATCTACAGGCACCTTCATGGCCTGATACAGCCCAGTAGGACTTTTATGGGATTTACATTGCTATCATGTCTGTGGTAAGCAGAATCATGATAAATGGAGAAAAGATTGAAGTTGTCATGGATTTCATATTACTTGGTTCCACAATCAACACTAATGGAAGCAGCATTCAAGACATCAGATGATGTATTCCACTGGGCAAATCTGCTGCAAAAGACCTCTTTCAAGTGCTGAGGAGCAAAGATATCTCTCTGAAGACTAAGGTGCATCTAACCCAAGCCACGATATTTTCAATTGCCTTATATGCATGTGAAAGCTGGACAATGAATAAGGGAGATGGAAGAAGAATTGGTACTTTTGAGTTGTGGTGCTGACAAAGAGTAAGGAAAGTACCATGGACTGCCTGAAGAACTAACAAATCTTCCCTGGAGGAAGTGCAGCTGGAATGCTCCTTGGAAGTAAGATTGGCCAGACTTTGTCTCACCTACTTTGGTCATGTTGTCAGAAAGGACCATTCCCTGGAGAAGGATATCATACTTGGTAAATGGAGGGTCAATGACAAAGGGGAAGGCCCTCAATGAGATGGATTGAAACAGTGGCTGTAACAATGAGCTCAGGTGTGTCAAGGATTGCGAGGGTGGCACAGCACTGGGGCAGTGCTTCATTCTGTTGTATATGGGGTCACTATGAGTCAGAGCTGACTCAATGGCACCTAACAACAATGACATCATGTCTGTGGTAGTTAAGTTGTGTGTCAACTTGGCTGGGCCTGGTTTTGAGTGGCTGGGCAGCTGGATGTAGTTATTCCCCATGATGAGACTGGTAATCAGCTCCATAGTGCAGTCTAATAGAGCAGCTGAATAGCTGCCTTAGGGATGTGTTCTGCTTCTAGTATATAAGAAGATGGCTTTGAGCAAGGTCTCTAGCTTTTCGGTGTGCTTGGACCCTGCATGTAGCTGAGTCTTCATCTCAATGGCCTGACATAGATGATCTTGGGGCTGTGCCATTTTACTCATTGACCTTGGGTTTGCCAGCCTCAGCAGTGAGCAGTTGCCTGAGTTAAGAGATACCTCCAGCTCCAGTGGGCCTGGAGCAAGAGGCAGAGCTGAAGCCCAAGGTTGAAGGGCTTTCACCCAGTCCATAGAGCTGGCACTTTGAACTCGGTTGTTAAAGCCACCCATCTGTGGTATTTTCTGTTAGAGTAGCACTAGAGGGCCACAACAATGTCAAAGTCAGAACGAGAGCTAGGACCTCCTGGTTTCCAGGAGCTAATTTGATCAAGGTCACACAGCTATTAAATAGCTGAGTCAGAATTCAAGCTCAGGTTACCCACTATACTACAGTGTTTCTCTTTAGAGAAAGGGAATAACTCTGGCCACCTTTTGCCTAAAAAGACCTATTCCCTCTATTTCAGCCTGCTGGAGACTGAGACCCTGTCCCAAATCCAGCACTTCATTCTATCAGCCCAGATAAGTCAGACAGTGGAAGCTATGTCTGATTTTGCTATTACTCTGATAGGCATGTAGTAGCATCATGGGTCTCCTTACTACAGTTTTCTTCATTGGGAATGGGGATAGTTGACCTAGTTGACTTATTTCAAATGGCCCTACAGGGCTAGCCAATGGCTTTGGAATCACGTACACTTGAGCTCAAATTATCTCAATTGCTTACGATTTAGGTGCCATGGGAAGCTTTTTTTTTTTTTTAAGTTTTTGAAGACTCTTACTTTTCCTACAGTTTTTCTAGCTTCTTTTGTCATTATATTTAACCCCTTATATTTTAATTACTAAGAAGTTTTGGTGGTGTAGTGCTTAAGCACTCAGCTGCTAACCAAAAAGTCAGCAGTTTGAGTCCACCAGCTGCTCCATGGAGGAAAGATGTGGCAGTCCGCTTCTGTAAAGACTACAGTCTTGGAAACCTCATGAAGCAGTTCTGCCCTGTCCTACAGGGTGGCTAAGAGTTGAATCGACTCCATGGGAATGTTTTTTTTTTTCCCCACTTTACATTTTATTTATTTTGTTGCTTTTGAGAATATCAGAGCTCCTACATACATAGTTCTTCAAAAAGCATAGTGCACAAAGCAGATCTTTTTTTTCACTAGTTGTTCTGGTTACCTAGTGCCACTCTGAGAAGAATATACCAAAAATGGGATGGCCTTAACAAACAGGAGTTTATTCTCTTACAGTTTTGAGGCTTTAAGTCCCAGTTCAAAGTGCCAGGTTCTAGGGGCTGGGTGAAAGCCCCTTAGCCTTGGGCTTCAGCTCTGCCTCCAGCTCCTGGCCTACTGAAGCTAGAGGCTTTTCTTCACTCAGACAGCTGCTGGCTGCTGAGGCTGCCAAGTCCAAGGTTGACAAAAAGGCACAGTCCTGATGTTACCAAACCACACAGCAGGCCATTAATTCAAGGCCATTGTAAGTCCCCAGGTCAGCAGGACATGGCAGGCTGCTGAACAATGACATGGCTACATGCAACGTCCAAATGTGTCATAAGCTCGAGATCATTCCCAAAGCTGCTTCTTATATATGGGAAGCAGACCACATCCCCAAGCGGCTACTCAGCTGCCTGTGGTAGATCCCACCATGGAGTTGATCACCAGTGTCATCATGGGGAATAACTACCACCAGCTGCCCAGCCACTAACCAGGCCCAGCCAAGTTGATACGTAAACATAACCACCACACTAGTTAAGTTAAAGTATTATTAGGTTTTAAGAAGACCTCAGGGGAAAGATGTTTGTCTGTGTTTTGTTAGCTATACAAAGGCATTTGACTATCATAACAAATTTTGGACAATGTTGTGAAGAATGGGGAGTCCAGAACACTTAATTGTGCTCATGTGGAACCTAAGACAAAGAGGCAGTTGTTCAAAAAGAACAAGATGATCACTGCATGGTTTAAAATCAAGAAAGGTGTGTGTCAAGGTTGTATCGTTTCATCATACTTATTCAATCTGTATGTTGAGCAAATAATTCAAGAAGCTGGAGTATATGAAGAAGAGCATGGCATCAGGTTTGGAGGAAGACTCATTAACAACCTGCGATATGCAAATGACACAATCTTACTTGCTGAAAGTGAAGAAGACTTGAAGCACTTACTGATGAAGATCAAAGACTATTGCCTTCAATGTGGATTTCACCTCAACATAAAGAAAACAAAAACCCTCACAACTGGACCAAAGAGCAACATCATGATAAACAGAGAACATATTGAAATTGTTAAGGATTTTATTTTACTTGAATCTACAATGAATGCCTATGGAAGCAGCAGTGAAGATATCAAGCAATGTATTGCATTGGGCATATCTGCTACAAAAGACCTCACTTTAAGGACTAAGGTGCATCTGACCCAAGCCATGGTATTTTCAGTCACCTCATACAGCTCCAACTTGATAGCAGTGAGTTTGGTTTGGTTTGGTATATGGCATCACCTCATATACACATAAGCATGAAAAAGGAGCTCTCGTGGCATAGTGCCTAAGGCTTTGACTGCTAAATAACCAGAAAGTTCGTGGTTCAAATCCACCAATTACTCCATGGAAGGAAGACTGGGTAATCTACTTCCACAAAGATTTACTGCCTCGGGAACCCAAAGGGGGTCGCTATGAGTCTGGGTAGACTTGATGGCAGTGAGTTTGGTTTTTGGTTCATATGCATGTGAAAGCTGGAAAATGGATAAGGAAGACTGAGGAAGAATTGATGCATTTGAATTATGGTGTTGACGAAGAGTATCAACTATACCATGGCCTACTAGAAGAATGAAAACATGTGTCTTAAAAGTACACCCAGAACACTCCATATAAGTGAGGAAGGCAACACTTTGTCTCATGTCCTTTTGACACAGTATCAGGAGGGACATGTCCCTGGCGAAGGACATCATGCTCGGTAAAGCAGAGGGTCAATAAAAGAGGAAGACCCTCGCTGAGATTGATTGACACTGTGGCTGCACCAATGGGCTCACATTTAGCAATGATTGTGGATGGCTCTGGACCAGGTGGTGTCTCCTTCTGTTGGGCATGGGGTCGCTGTGGGTTGGGGCTGACTCCATGGCACCTAACAACAACTGCTTGCTTTTTTTTGGCTTATCGTGTGAGTCCTTTTGGGTTCCTTCTTTCTTTTTATGTGTATTTTATGTATTTTTTTTTCTTAGTGGTTACCATGACTATTACACATAAGAGCTTGTATTTATGACTTTTGAGGGTAAGTTGGTGTTAACATCAGTGACATACAAGAAATTCTATATTTATATACACCATCTTCCCTCCCCCTTTTGTTGTTGTTGTCACTAATTATGTCTTTATATTTCACATGCCCTGTAAATAATCTTATCCTTGCCCTTTATATCTTTGTTGTTAAAAAATATAGAGGAAAGAGCGTTTGGAATTATCAAGCATGATTACCTTATCACTAGCCCTTAGACTTGTTCATGCATTTCCCTTTATCAGGGATCTTTCTTT
>NW_006921616.1:9303398-9319607 GCF_000298275.1 Orycteropus afer afer | reverse complement strand
TTTTTTTTTTTTCATTGTTATTTTGGTGAAAGTTTACAGAGCAAATTTGTTTTCCATTCAACAATTCATGCACATTTTGTTTTGTAGTTAACAAGGAGCTCTGGTGGCATTGTGGGTAAGGCACTTGGCTGCTAACCAGAAGGTCAGCAGTTCAAACCCACCAGCTGCTCTGTGGAAGGAAGATGGGGTGATCTACTTCCCTAAAGATTTATAGCCTTGGAATCCCAATGAGGGTTGTTTAAAGTTGTTTTTATAGTGAAAGTTTGCAAAGCGAATTTGTTTTCCATTCAGCAATTCATACACATTTGGTTTTGTAGTTAAGGACAACAAATTACGTAGAGGGTCATGCTTAGGTATGCTCAAATTCAGTATGCATGCCATTCATACACTTTCTGAAAAATGTATTTCACTTACTAACTCAAATCCGTGAGGGCTACATCAAATAAATTATTCAAGAAAGAGGAAATTATGGCTTAAATGCAGCAGCTGTAAGAACTGAAACCAATTAAATAGAGTTGATTCTTAATTATTATTGTAGTTAAGGTTATAAAATTGTGCAGCACGTAAGAAGCAATTGTTAAGCGATAAGAGTCACCATTTCAATGGGAAGTAAGAGTTGTGGAGAAGGAAGGTGAGGGAAACAAGTGTGATCATTTCATAGGATGGAAGGCAATAGATTTTTTTCTTGATATGGAACATGTGAGAAAATAAGTTAAAGTGTTTAAAATGTTAAGGATGTGAGTATTCATAAAATAAGAAAAAGGAATGACTTTCTTCTGAATAAGTGAATTAAAACAAAACCAAACATGCAGAGAGAATAGTGTGAAGTGAAGGGACATCTAGCAGTTATTTCTGGGAATGGGATTATGATTGAATTTTTCCTTCTTTAAAATGTATTGTATTTTACTACTTGATATCAAACTTACATAACTTTAATAATTACAAAGACATGGATGTGAATATACATACATCTTTAAGAATTAAAGTCACCAAATTTTGACAACACATATCAAGTCTTAAAAATGTTTTACCCTTTAAGCCACAAATTCTACTTCTAAAGATCTTTTCTAAGGATTTAAGCAGAAGCATGGACAAGTGATAGACAATAAGGTTCATTTCATCTTTTTAACTGAGTGTATAAATTATACAAATAGTTAAAAATATTGCCTATTACATTTCACTATTTTATTGGCTGAGTTTGAGGAGGAATTTTGAGAAAAGTATCTTTGCAGACTAAAAAAAAATTTTTTTCCTGCTACAGTTTTTATGACATAACCCTTGAGGAAAATTACAAAACACCATAAAAGTTGAAAGATGTGTGAGTGCAAGTATAGTAAGATAGTGAGGGGCAATACGGAAATGGTTAAGAACTGCACATACGCCAAGAAAGATGTTTTCAGTCCACTGAGTCAATGAATGAGAGAGTAGGTTCTGACTGACAAGTGGTTTCAGTGAACTCCTGGTGCTTTGGATACTGCGCTGCAAATGAACTTCTAGTGTTTCTTGTTGTAGCTAGCCTATTTAATGCAAGTTTCCACAAAAACACTGTGGCTATAAATAGGCCTTCCCATAAAGCATATAAATAGCATATGTATGAGAACACGAATATTTTATATCTTCTAGAATTTTATGTAACATTGTTTTGTGGATAGAGTGAAGTTAAAATGGATAGCGTGGGAACTAGCTCCACTTCGTTTTTTCTCTACATTTGTAACAACTGCTCACCAGCTGCTGAATGACTTTTAAAATGTCTCAAGACATTTATCATTTAGTGTACAGTGTAAATGAAAGTTGGCATGAGTAATAATCAGGAAACGTGAAAGTGTGGGTGCTGGCTCCCAGCAGGAGGTAGGTAGGACAGACTGCCCAACACCAGATGGAAGCCCAGCAAACAGGGGAGTAGCAAGAAGGGGGATGGGAACTTGGAGCACTCAAACGCAATGGCGGGGGTTTCCAAGGGGAGAACTCCTGGGGATCAAGGTTAGCTAAGGGCATGACAATTCCCATCACTCCCAAGCAGCCATGAAGTTTTGAAAGCGAAATCTGTAATTATTAAGAAGGATGGGGTGGAGACAGTCAGATGTCAATAAAAATAAATTCCTTTTAGAAACTCAGTCAGAAATTAGATCATGGAGAACAGGAACAAGAAAAACTTCTTGATGGCTTGATGGAACAGACTAGATGGGATATGTTAATGAAAATGGAAGAATGTCTAATACCTGAACATTGTAGTCTTTCAGAGATGTCTGTCAGTCTACTTAATAAGACATCTGAGAATAAGGTCTCAACACCAAGTGGTCAGTTTAAATAACATCAATTTGTAAGCAAGTGCTGAGACGAGCTATGAACCAGAGGATGAAGAAGTGGGGTTTTTATCACAGGAGCAGGCATGAAAGAATTAGAGCTGTCATCTTTATTTCTGGAATCCCTGAGTGGCACAACTAGTTAAATACTACGAGCTGAAAGTTTGGTGGTTGGAACCCACCCAGAAGTGCCTCAGAAGACAGGCCTGGTGATCTGCTTTCAAAAGGTCACAGCGTTGAAAACCCAACAAAGCAGTTCTGCTCTGCACGCATAGGGGTGGCCACGAGTCAGAAAGGACTTGGCTGCAACTAACAACCACAGCATCCTCACTCCTAACACCATAACAAACACAACTCACCTGGAGGGTTGGTTGAAACACAGACTGTTGGGCTCCATTCTGAGTGTTTAACTCTGGGGTGAAGTAGGACCTGAGAATTTGCATTTCTAACAAAGTTCCCAAAAAATGATGATGCTTCTGGTCTGGGAACCACAGTTTACACAGACAATGCCATGTTATGTGGGAGGCTGGGAGGAAAAAGCAAAGATATCAAGGATATTAGAAGGCAATGGAGAGTTAATGAAGGAAACTACATTTTTGGACTTTTTTTTGACTGTGAATTCCCTTAACTATTCATCAACAGCAAGTACTGTACTTAATATTTGTTCAGATGACTCAGAAGAGAGAACACAGAGTTCTGACTTCAGTGGCATTACAATTTAATTGAAGGGGAGGATAAAATTATTAACATTAAGTACAAAATTAATGTAGTTATTGTTTGCTATGGATGACAAATGATATAATGGAGAGAATAATTAAAGTATTCATGATATGCTTCATAATATTGATGTGAATTGAGTGTATTGATGGACTTGATATTCTCAAACAGAGGAAGATAGATGTGCAGTGGAGTATATATCAGAAACAATACTGTTCTTTGTATCTTGGTATAGACTGGGACGCTAAACACCTCAGAACCGAGGATAGTTAAAAATTAGTCTCACTTAGTACATGTTGTCAGGAAGGACCAGTCCCTGGAGAAGGACATGATGCTTGGTAAAGTAGAGGGTCCGTGAAAAAGAAAACCCTCAAAGAGAGAGATTGACACAATGGCTGCAGCAATAGATTTGAACATGGCAGTGATTGTGGGGATGGCGCAGGTTCAGTGTTTTATTCTGTTGTACCTAGGGTGGTTATTTGTAGGAACGGACTTGAGGGCATCTACCAATGATAACAATCACCTCAGAGTAGAATATTTAAGCCAAGAACCAATCTGAATTAATATCATAAACCTTTGCCTAGCACAGAGCGGGCACTTTGTAGTTACTAAATACATACTGCATTTGCTGAATGATTGCAGTAAGGCATCACGGAAAGAAGAGGGTCAACTTTTGTTGAATTTTGACTGCCAGGCCCCCAAAAGTTAGATTTGTTCCAGTATGTGAGGGGGAACTTTCTACCCCTGCCCCCCCCCCAGAGTAGATGGCCCCACTTACTTGTCACCTCCCAGATTAGAAATATGGGAGTAATTGTGTTTGCATCCTGATTTTTTTTCCTACGTTGAAGCGATTTTCAATTTTCCTCTTTTCCTTACCTTCTCACTGATAGTACACCACATTAGAGCCAAATCTTTTCATAGCTACACAGCTGTTGCAGGTTCCTGGAGGACCTCTAAATCTGTTCTCTACACCCTGGATGTCATTCTCCTTGATTGCCCTGGAGTCGGCGCCAACTCGTGGTGCCCTGATGTATAACAGAACGCAACGCTGTACATTTCTGTGCCATCCTCACGGTCATTGGTATGTTTCAGTCCATTGCTGCAGCTGCTGTGTCAAGGCCTCATTTGTGCTGACCCTACTTTGCTGAACGTGATGTCCTTTTCTAGTGATTGGTCTTTCCTGGTGACGTGTCAAAAGTAAGCAAGATGAATTCTCGCCGTTCTTCCTTCTAAGGAGCATTCTGGTTGATTTGTTCCTTTTCTGACATCCACGGTATATTCAATATTTTTGCCAACACCACAAGCTGAATGCCACATATACCCTCACTAGAGCAAAACCCTACTGGCATAACTTCTCTAAACCAAAAACCACCAAACCCACTACCGTGGAGTCGGATCATAACGAGGCCTCCTTGGGTTTCCGAGGCAGTATCACTGCGGAAGTAGATTGCCCAACCTTCCTTCTGAGGAGTGGCTGGTGGGTTTGAACCGCCAGCCTTCTGGTTAGCAGTCAAATGCCTTAGGCACTACTCCACTAGAGCTCCCATAACTTCTCTACTGTTCAACAATATACAAAGGCCTCCTATTGCTTTCAAGGAACATTTCAACTGTCTTACTTAAAGTCTGTACTGTCTATTCCTTATTTTCCTCCTTCTGCTGCACATTATTTTTCTTTAGTCATTATGTGTTTGCTTATTGTCCCTACCTCATGTCATAATTTATTCCAGAATAAGTAAATTTATGGATTATAACTTCCTATACCAGAAAGCTCTTTTTTTCCCCCTTCAGCCAGTTAAACTCACCTCATCATTTATTCAGTTTTTTTTCAACTGGTGCTCCTTCAGTCAAAATGCAAAAAGAAAAGAAAAATGTTTCCAAATGCCTTTATTCCATTTCCCTAACACCCACATCTAACTAATAGGCAAACTTACAAAATGTAAGGAATAAAGTCCCCTTCTCTCTGCACCAATCCTATCCAAAAAGAATAAATAGTGAGTGGGCACAGGAAACTGGGTCCATTTCAGGAGCTTAATACATGTTGATTTATGTCTGAGCAGAGAGGTAAAGGCAGGAGCAGGTGAGTTAGCCCAAGGAGTTGGAGAAGGTGAGACTTGCACCCCCTGTTAGTCTAGGAGTTAAAATTCTTTAACAATCTATTTTTCTTCCAATTGACTACACGGTAAGAAATTCCACTTACACTATTTACTACATTTTCCTCCTCTCCAATAATTATTCCTCACTTTGCCCACCCTTCCCTTTACCTGCTTCTCCATTCTTGGTACCTGGAATATCTTTTCATCACCATCATTTGCTATCACCTTTTCTTCTAGTCCTTTCCTTAGTTTAACATTCATAATTTTTATATTATCTATCAAATTTTCTATTTTTATTTTGTCATAATATTGAAGATTACTTTAGCTTTGAGAATAAAATGTTTCTAAGGGGATAAAATAAAAAAGCTCTGCAAAATCTTTCCCCACAAGATTTTAACTCATGTTCATTATTTGGGAAAGCAAATACTGTAATAACCTGAAATGAACAAAATACCACCTTGTAATTTACAGAATGTCTACCCTGAAAGCCACTATGAGTCATGCTGCATAACTCTGGGAGAATAGTTCTCCATCCCAGTTGGTATACCACTACTCATCAGTTCACATAAGCCAAACCAAATGTACTGCCATCAAGTGGATTCTGACTCATAGTGACCTTAGAGAATGCAATAGAACTGCCCCATAGAGTTTCCAAGGCTGTAAATCTTTATGGAAGCAGACTACTTCATTTTTCTTCCATGGAGTGGCTGGTGGGTTTGACTTTTCAGTTTGTAGCTGAGCACTTTAAGCACTGTGCCACCAGGGCTCCTCTCAGTGCTCATAACTCTCCCCATAAAAGTTTAATAAACCTAACACACTGTAAAAACAGGTCATTCTTGGTGCAGCCCAACCTCCACATTTCTCTTCTTCACGTGGAACTAATGAAGCTTCAACTTGAGCTCTGCGCCAACGTGCAGGTTCACTATGAACCTGCATGAACTTTTAATGATAATTTGTTTTCAGAAGTCACCTGCCCACTCTTTGGAAATAGTTGACTGTGTTCTGTGAAGACTTGTGAATGTTCCAGAAAGCTGGTCACCATCCACTTCTTCGTGTCTCTATGGAGAAACATAAAAATGGTAAGCAGCTGAGACCATGGACAGTGGGTTGTCCTGGCTCCAAAGCCATATCTCTCCTCCTTTGTTCTATTGCTAAGTCTGACGTTAGGCAAATGGGTGCTTGGAAGGATGGATGGCAAAAATGGACAAAAGAGTCCTCATTCACTTCCATCAAGAATCAGTCATAGTAAGTTTTGCTTAAGTGAAAGTTTGCAGCCATTAGTAATCCTAGTTTTTCAAAGGATATCTGACGATGTTTGGAAATGTTCACGATGACATCTTGGGTAAAAAGCATTACCTCACCTGTAAATACATATGTTTAATCCTACCTTTTGCTTATATACATGGCATAGAAAAGGATTATGGAAGGGAAGACATCCAGTGTTAACAATGGCTGATTCTATGTGGTGGGATCGATTATACGAACTTTTTTCTTATACATCTTTTTAATATAATTTGTTTTTGTTATCATTGAGAATATAAACAGCAGAACTAACACTAATTCAGCAGTTTCTTCTCAATGTTATCCATAATTTTTTATGATCCACACAACTGAATGGTTTTGCATAGTCAATAAAACACAACTAAACATCTTTCTCTCTGAGCCAGGATCTATCTGACATCAGCAATGCTGTCCCTCACTCTACATCCCCTTCTGAATCCAGCTTGCATTTTTGGAATTTCTTTGTCAATATACTGCTGCAACTGTTTTTGAACTATCTTCAGTAAGATTTTACTTGTGTGTGATATCAATGATATTGTTTGATAATTTCCATATTCTGTGGGATCACCTTTCTTTGGAATGGGTACAAATGTGTATCTCTTCCAGTCAGTTGGCCAGGTAGCTGTCTTCCAAATCTCTTGGCATAGCCGAGTAAGTGCCTCCAGTGGGGCATCCGTTTGTTGAAACATCTCAATAGGTATTCAGTCAATTCCTGTAGCTTTGTTCTTCACCAATTCCTTCAGTGCACCTTTGACTTCTTCCTTCAGCACCCTTAGTTCTTGATCATATCCCACCTTCTGAAATGGATGATCATCTACCAATTCTTTTTGGTATAGTGACTCTGTGTATTCCATCCATCTTCTTTTGATGTTTCCTACATCATTCAACATATTGCCCATGGAATCTTTCAATATTGCAACTCAAGGCTTGAATTTTTGCTTCAGTTCTTTCAGCTTGAGAAATGCCAAGCATGTTCTTCCCTTTTGGTTTTGTAACTCCAGGTCTTTGCCCATTTCATTCTAATAATTGACTTTGTCTTCTCAAGCTGCTCTTTGAAATCTTCTGTTTGGCTCTTTTATCCTGTCGATTCTTCCATTTGCTTTGTTGAAGAGCAAGTTTCAGAGTCTCCTCTGACATCCATTTTGGTCTTTTCTTCTTTTCCTGTCTTTTTAATGACCTCTTGTTTTCTTCATGGATGATGTTGTTGAGGTCATCCCACAATTCCTCTGATTTTTGATCATTGGTGTTCAATACATCAAATCTATTCTTTAGCTGGTCTCTAAATTCAGGAGGGATATAATCAAAGTCATATTTTGGCTTTCATGGAGTTATTTTAATTGTCTTCAATTTCAACTTGAAATTGCATATGAGCAGTTGATGGTCTGTTCCACAATGAGCTCTTGGCCTTGTTTTGGCTGGAGATACTGAGCTTCTCCATCACCTCTTACCACAGATGTAGTCAATCAGATTCCTGTGTATTCGTCTGGTGAAGTCCATTGTATAGCCACTGTTTGTCCTGTTGAAAAAAGGTATTTGTGATGAATAAGTCTTTGGTCTTGCAAAATTCTATCATGCGATCTCTACTGTTATTTTTATCCCCAAGGCCATATTTTCCTACTAGTGGTGATTCTTCTTTGCTTTCTACTTTTGCTTTCCAGTTACCAGTGATATTTAACACATCTTGATTGCATGTTTGGTCCATTTCAGAATGCAGAAGTTGGTAAAAATCTTAAATTTCCTCATCTTTGGCTTTGGTGGTTGGTGAGTAAATTTGAATAATAGTAGCATTAACTGGTCTTCCTTGTAGGCATATGGATATTATCCTGTCACTGACCGCATTGTACTTCAGGATAGATCTTGATACATTCTTTGTGATGATGAATGCCATGCCATTCTTTTTTAATTTGTCATTCCTGGCATAGTAAATCATGTTGTTGTTGTTGTTGTTATGTGCTGTCGAGTCGGCCCCGACTCATAGTGACCCCTCCTTGGGTTTCTGAGGTAGTATCACTACGGAAGTAGGATTGCCCAACCTTCCTTCCAAGGAGTGGCTGGTGGGTTTGAACCGCCAGCCTTCTGGTTAGCAGTCAAGTGCTTTAGCCATTATGCTACCAGAGCTCCTTTATGATCTTCTGATTCAAAATGGCCAAAGCCAGTCCATTTCAGGTCGCTAATGCCTAGGATATCGATCTTCACGCATTCCATTTCATTTTTGACAACTTCCAATTTTCCTAGATTCATACTTTGTACATTCCATGTTCTGACTATTAATGAATATTTGTAGCTGTTTCTCCTCATCTTGAGATGTGCCACATCAGCAAATGCAGGTCCCCAAAGCTTCATTCTATCCATATCATTAAGGTCAGCTCTACTCTGAGGAGGCAGCTCTTCTCTAGTCATATTTTGTGTGCTTTCCAACCTGAGGGGCTCATTTTCTGGCACTATATCACACAATGTTTCAGAGTTTTCCAATAATATATCAGACAGCATTTCACTGCTATTCATAAGGTTTTCATTGGCCAATTCTTTGAGAGGTGGATGGCTTCTTCCTTCTTCCAAGTCTGTCTTAGTCTGGAAGCTCCACTGAAACCTGTCTCCCATGGGTAACCCTGCTGGCATATGAAACACTGGTGGCATGACTTCCAGTCTCACAGCAACACTCAAGCCACCATAGTATGACAAACTGACAGACAAGTTTGTCTCCCTTAGTTGTTCCAAACTGCTCCGCTCATTTCCTGGTCTCCCCTGCCCTGCTTGGTTACCCAGCTTGCCCCTGGGGTGTTCCACACAAACATCTGCCTTCAGTTGTTCCCAGCTGGCTTACTGTGGCCTGCCTACGGGGTGCTTCCACCATGTACACAAATGCCCACCTTCTGCTGGTCCTGGGCTGGCTCACTGTGGCCTGCCCAGGGGGCACACGATCCATGCGCACCTTTCATCTTATACACACCACTCACTCACCACTCACCTTTGTCGAGTTGATTTGATTCATAGCGGCCGCTCCTTGGGTTTCTGAGGCAGTATATCTATGGAAGTAGATTGCCCAGTCTTCCTTCCGAGGAGTGGCTGGTGGGTTTGAACCACAGCCTTCTGGTTAGCAGTCAAATGCCTCAGGCACTATGCCACCAGAACTCCCAATCTTATACACAGCATAATATTAATAGGAATAAGAACAATCTAGAGAAGAGAACGCTTCAGTCAAAAGCCATTATCCCAGGTCTCCCACTAGCTTGTGCTTTGGAAACCCGCATTTATTCTCTCTCCCCTCCCTGCCTCTGTCTCCTCTCTCCCTAACTCGTGGCTACTCCTCACGGAATCTATCTTTCACACTGCTCACGATGGTTTTCTTTATACCTTCAGTTCTTTTTTCCCCAGAGTGCCCTTGTTTTTCAAGACAAAATTATTTGTCTTTTAAGAATAAGACCAAATTAAAACAACTGTTTTCTCTAGAAGACTTCCCACTCTTATCTGAAGACATCTGCCCACTCCCTCCCATTTGCCACATTTTTAGAATATTTTTCTATTAATATCTTGGCATTCCATCTTCAGAGCTTCGTTAGTCAGAAAATCTGTCTCATTCATTTCTGAACCCTAACTACGTATCATGACTCAGTGTACGTTGGTTGCATGAGTGAATAGTCAGTGAAATTACATTAACCTTGATTACGCCAATTTGAGTACTGTAAATAACAATGGCAAGTTTTGATTTCCAAGATTGTTTTTCTCTGCAATTTTACCTGCCTTTAGATATCTTACCAATTTCTGTGTTGTCATGAAATGCAAGGAGTGATTTTGAGTAATTGTTTAATAGAAGCATATTAAAGATAAAAATACAGGAAAACATGATGTTCTTTCTTCAAAATTACAGACCCATCCATCTGTGTATATCCTCTCACATCTGTAGTCTGGCTTTATTATCAATAAATGGCAGATCTGGGACTCCCAGTCTAACATTCTAGATGAGGAACAAGCTGGTTTTGGACACACATATTTAACTAGGACAGTTTTGATTTGCTCTATTTAACTTAATTGAGAAAAGTCCAGATTAAGATTAATTTTAAAATCTATTCATCTTGGATCCCTGAGACACTTATTACTCAAAAAAATTAGTATTTACTATCTTTAATTCCTTAGATTTTATTGATCTTTGTTTCCTTAAGTCCAATTTAAGATTAATTTCAGAATTTATTGATCTTGTATTTCTTAGACACTTATTTAAATAAATCCAGTATTTATTGTCTTTAATTCCTTGGAATGTATTGATCTTTGTTTCCTTAAGTCCAATTGAAGGTTAATTTTAGAATTCATTGATCTTTAATTTTTCAGATAGGAACATTCTATGTGCCTATCTTGACAATCCTGATTGGTAGCCTAGAATTTATGGGCTCCAAAGAAGCTTTTATTACAATAGTATACAGACAGCCAGAGTGAATTGCAGATAAGATTCCTGAAGTGTAGTAAACAGTATGGTGTCCTAGATCCTCTTATATTTTAGATATCATTTTCATATTGCAGGAGAGTTTTTAAGAGAATGGAATATATGACTTCTTGCCACAGCAAGTATTTATTTCCACATAGCACAGGATTTGTGAGTATTGGGAAAAAATTGAAAACATCAAGTTTAGGTCCAATTTACATGCTCTCTGTCCTGTAAATTATCTTAATGAACAGATAAAACATAGTTTTCACTTATGTAAGACAACAAATATAGGAGCCTTGGTGGCTTAGAGGTTAAGTGCTTGGCTACCAATCAAAAGGTCAGTGGTTTAAACCCATCAGCTGCCCTGTGGGAGAATGATGAGACAGTCTGCTTCTGTAAAGATTGACAGCCTTGGAATCCCCATGGGGTAGTTGTACCCCATTCTGTAGGATTGCTGATTACTGTGACTTGGAATCTATTAGATAGCAGCTGGTTGGTTGTTGCTAAAACAACAAATCAAGGTATTTTTATAGCAAGATAAGAACTTTGCTATTAGATGTCTGATAGCTAACGATGTATTTGGACTTCCTCTTAATCAATAGTGCTGAAACATTTAGATAACATCAGTTATCTGAGGAAGCCCTGGTGATGCAGTGATTAAGTGCTAAGCTGCTAACCAAAAGGTTGACAACAGCCTCTCCATGGGAGAAAGATGTGACAGTCTGCTTCTGTAAAGAATTACATCCTTGGAAACCCACTGGGTCAGTTCTACTCTGTCCTACAGAGTTGCTAAGAGTTGGAATCGACTTGACAGCAATGGATTTGGGTTAGGGGTCAGTTACTAAGTCCACGGGTGGTGCAACTGTGTTGTGGTTCTCTAGTGGTGCTATAACAGACATACCATAAATAGACGGCTTTAACACACAGAATTTTATTCTTTTACAGTTTAGGAGGCTGGACATCTGTATTCAAAGCGCCAGCTCTCAGGGCTGGGTGAAGGCCCCTCAACGTTGGGTTTCAGCTCTGCTTCTTGCTCCTGGCCTAGTGAGGCTGGAGGCTTCTCTTAACTCAGGCAGCTGCTGGTTGCTGAGGCTGACAAACCCAAGGTCAACAAGTAAAATGGCATAGTCATAGTCAAGATTATGAAGCAACATGGCCACTAGTTCAAGTCCAGAAGCAGTCTCAAGATTGGTAGACAACATGGCCGGCCACTGAGATGAAGATCAGCCAAATGCAGGATCCTGATGTGTCAAAAAGCTTGGAGACTTTTCTCAAAACTTCTTCTTATATACTGGAAGTAGACCACATCCCTAAGGAAGCTACTTAGTTGCTCCATTAGATTCCACCATGGAGTTAATTACCAGTCTCATCATAGGGAACAACTACATCCAACTGTCCAGTCACTCAAAACCAGGCCCAGCCAAGTTGACCCATAACCTTTACTACCACAAAATGGTTAAGTGTTCAGCTGCCAACTGAAAGATTTGTTGTGATTGTTATGTGCTGTCGAGTCGAACCTGACTCATAGCGACCCCTCCTTGGGTTTCTGAGGTGGTATCACTACGGAAGTAGATTGCCCAACCTTCCTTCTGAAGGCTGGTGGGTTTGAACTGCCAGCCTTCTGGTTATTAGTCAAGTGCCTTAGGCACTCTGCTGAAAGATTGGTGGTTTGAATTTATCCAGAGGCACCTCAGGAACAAGGCTTGGTAATCTACTTCCAATTGAAAATCCCCACACCAACCATTGAAAATCGTATGGAGCACTATTCTACTCTGAAACACATGGGGTTGCTATGACTAAGAATTGACTCACTGCAATTGGCTATGGCAATTGGTTTGATGGCAACTGGTTTGATTTTTTGTTTTCAGTTGTCTGTTTCTGCAAAGCAAACACCCCTAAACTTAATGGCTTAAAACAAGAACCATTTAATCATTTCTCAAGACTCCACATGTTAGCTGGGCTCAGCGGGGTGAATCTTCTCTATATGAGATTGACTGGCATTGATGCCATTGAAAGGTTCTTCTGGGCTGGAACCTGCAGGATGTGTCACTCACACGACTCCTACTTGACTCTGGCAGTGACTCGCAAATTTGATTTTTTTGGCTATGATTATCAACTATTTAGAGTCTATCTCCTAGTTTCAGCAAAATTAGAGTTTACATTTTTCCTTTTTGCTTATTGCTCTTGGATGATTTCAAGAAGGGGAAAACAGTAGTAATAAAAACTGCAGCCGTGACTATACTTGAAGTCCTGTATATACGTTTCTTATTAAGCTGCCTCAAATCCTTTTGGAACTAGGTAGAATATAAACCATAAATTGATGAGTGATTAGCCAACCTTAACATATATTCCAAAGTTTAATCAAAACTCTTTTGATTTCATCTATTACATTGGGTAATATATGCTATTATTTTCCTTCTCATTCCTCACAAGGAATTGGCTATATTTTCACTTCTGTAATATTAGTTCATTCCGTTGTTGCTTCAGGCTCACTCATCATCTTGTTCCTAAGCCGATCCTGGATCATCATCAAAAGTAAATGGTGTCGAACGACTAAATCTGCCAGCACATCTGGGGTAATCCTCAGAGTCAAGCTGTTCTGGTTTCCTGGTGCCGCTCTGACAAGAATATACCACAAATGGGATGGCCTTAACAAACAGGAGTTTATTCTTACAATTTGGAGGCTTTAAGTCCAAGTTCAAAGTGCCAGGGCTCTAGGGGCTGGGTGAAAGTCCCTCAACCTCGGGGTCCAGCTCTGCCTCCTGCTCCCGGCCCACTGGAGCTAGAGGTGTTTCTTCACTCAGACAGCTGCTGGCTGCTGAGGCTGACAAACTCAAGGTTGACAAGTAAAAAGGCACAGTCCTCAGTTACCAAACCACATGGCAGGCCATTAACTTAAGTTCACTGTAAGTCCCAAAGTCAGCAGAGCATGGCAGGGTGCTGAGCAATGACACGGCTACATGCAGCGTTCAAGGTGCCATAAGCTAGAGACCATTCCCAAGGCTTCTCCTTATATACAGGAAGCAGGCCACATCCCAAAGCCAGCTACTCAGCTGCTTGTGGCAGATCCCACCATGGAGTTGATTGCCAGTCTCGTCATGGGGAATAACTCCCACCAGCTGCCCAGCCACTCAAGCAGACCCAGCCATGTTGACACACAAATGTAACCACTACACAAACAATCCCAACCTTTCCATCAACTTCACTATATTGCTCCTTTCTGTCTGAGATACTGCCTCAGAAGCTGGGTCCCTGCCCTGAAGTCCTTCCATGTTGGCCCCAGGTCAGCTTTGCCAATCATCTTCCTCAAGGGTAGAGCATATTTCTGTTCCTTCTCTCTATCCCACCAGCTGTATACCAGAAACCAGTGCAAAAGGGAGCCTGTTGGAGCCACTTTGTTTATAATACGTTTCCTGTGTGTCATCACTACATAGAAACTCTTGATACCACATATCATATAGTCAGTTAGACCCCCATTCATACTGCTGGAATAAAGCTGAGTTCACCATTCCTCTTGGAGATTCTCGTTTATACACGCATGGGGTTCAATGCTGAAATCGGTCTCAGTCCTCCACATCCTATATCACATTTTCCTCCTAGTTGGCTACTCAAGTACATCATGAATCCAGGGATGCCTTTATTTATCATTCAAATTGTAGTGTGCTATCTTCATGATATTTTTGGATCAAACAGTAGAAAAATCATTATTGAATGACTTTGTGGACTGCCATTTGCTGTAGATGAAATAAAAATACGTAGTTTTACTGAAGTTGTAACCTCTAGAAAATATTTCAAAGAGAAAGTGAAACTAGCATAGAGCTGTTTTTTAGATCATTGGCCAATGAGCAGCAAGTTAGACTTTAATGATAATGAAGTGTCTCTTTCTAGGATTACAGTATTTTCAGTGTTCCTACTGCTGGCTCATGTAGGACTGCACCTTCAAAGCGATCTAGTATATTTCCACTTAAAAATAGATGAAGCATATTAGAAAAGAACTACCGTGCTACTAGGGTGGTTATTAACCAAAAGCTTTTCTAAATTTATCAAGCATTTCATGGTCAGAAGGCTCACTCACCTCTTGTGGATACATCCGAGAGATAGCAACAATCTTTGTTTACATTATACACGACTAATTGTACCTTACCAATTGCAAGTAAATGTTATTTCTAGAGGATATCTTTAAATTTATCAACTGTTTATTGCACAAGCAGAAATGTTATGGGGTGTAATCGGATCTGCTTCCATAAAGATGACAGCCAAAAAGTCCCTGCGGGGCACTTCCGTTCTGTCACATGGAGTTTCTATGATTTGGAATCAACTAGACAGCGCCTAACAATAGCAGCAACTACAACTAATCAGATAATAAAATTAAATAGGGATTTATTCCACATGGCATTTGAATATCAGAATCTTAAACTCAGACAGCAAGGGCCAAGAATTTTAGCTGAAATCAGATCAAATCATATGACTTCTTATATGCCATATTATCTGATTAATTGCATGGAAACTCGGAGGACAATGTATGACTTTTACAAGCAAATTGTACCTTTTCTGACTTTTCACTCTGATTTTTTTTGAATTGTAGCCAACAGGTATTTCATAATATATACTATCTACAGCAAGCTGTTCCCTGTAATTGCTCGAAATAGGACTTCCCTTTTGTGTGCCTATTCAATGGAAGGATGGAATTTCCTTAAGCGGCACAAAATGTGCAGAAATGTTCCTCTCTTATTCAGTGCTCTGAAAAGAAACACTTTTCCCCCCCATTCCTGGCATAAAATTAGAATCCAGTGAGGAAAATCTGAAACAATGATTCAGAAGTAAGAAAGATCCCATCGACCCAAACCTTCAGCTTCTTGTTAGCACTCTTAAAATTGCTGTTGAAAAAAGCAATTTAGCTCTTCCGAGTGCTGTGAGTTAACGCCTCGGTTACCTAGAGGCCAGGGATTGGCGTCAGATAGCAGCTGTGAATTAGTTTACGCAGAATTAGTTTACGCAGGTCAGGTCTCCGCTAGCAAAACCCAGGCTGTAATCAAGCCTGAACTGGGAGTCTCCCTCTTCTCAGGTTACTTACTCTAGTCATTCGCGCATGGCAGGCTTCTAGGGGTGCCAGCTTGATTGGAGGAAGGTGCATCAGACGTGCAGGTCTTCGGCCCCCAAATGCTGATTGACTGCAAAACTCCAGGTTGCGCTGCGCCCACGCAGATGCCTTTTCTCACAGCAACCCCTTGCAATTTCTGAATCTAGCATCGATATAAGGAGCTCTGGTGGTGCACTACCTAAGGCAGTTGACTGCTAAGCAGAAGGTTGGTGGTTCAAACCCACCAATTGCTTCGCGGAAGGAAGATAGGACAATCTACTTCTGTAAAGATTTATAGCGTTGGAAACCCAATGG
>NW_006921616.1:9301216-9302338 GCF_000298275.1 Orycteropus afer afer | reverse complement strand
AGTGGCTGGTGGGTTTGAACCGCCAGCCTTCTGGTTAGCAGTCAAGTGCTTTAGCCACTATGCTACCAGAGCTCCTATATGTGTGTATACTCCTATGTATATATGGAAGCCCTGGTCAATAGGGCGATTGGGCCTGATCCTAGCCCCCTGTGTCCTTGTCTCCCTCGCTGGGGCGGCTGATGTTGCTGCCGCAGACTCAGTCCTGGCCCAGTTTGAGTCATCTGAGGGGCCTTCCAGAGCTCCTTGCTAGAGGATGGCTTCAGGTCTTTGCTGCTGATCAGGCCTAGAATTTGATGTCCTCATGATGGCTTGAGCTCTCCTGTGTTTCAAGGGACACATGGATTTTGGAAACTATCAGGAATTTTTTTCCATTTCATTACAGCACCTACCCAATTTTATTACCCGGACTTCCTCTCAGTGGTTATTTCCAGTTAATTCCTTTATGGGATTATGAGTTCAGGAATAATCAAAATATACCCAAATAGGAGACTGGTTAAAGAAATGATACTTTTTTTGCTAGAGTGTTTGCTATTCATTTATTAAAATGAGGAAGATGGAGATTATTTCTTGTTGCACAAATTACATGCCATTAGCATTGCTTCCAGAACAAGTGGTGGGTATCACTGCTCATGGTGTAAGTTGAAAATAGGCCTTCAAACTGGTTCACTCCGGTGTGACCCCTGCTGAGAGTTTTCATTTCCACTCCAGATATACTGAATCTGAATATAGATGAATTGCCTGGGGAATCCGTAAGAATCACCTGGGGAGCTTGTTAAAATAGGATCTTGTTAGATTCGGATTCAGTACATCTGGGGTGGAAATGCAAGTTTTCGTTAGGGGTCAAACGGGAATGAACTAGTTCAAAGCCCAGGTTGAAAAGACAGGTTACAAAACTGTTTATTGTAATATTATGTATTTTAAAATATGGGTTTATGCAGACATACATAAAAATAAAAGTGAAGCGGAGAGGCGGAGCAAGATGGCGGACTAGGCAGAAGGATTGCACAGACCCTCTTCAACAAAGAAAAGAGAAACCAATTAACACAGACACAGAAGATAATCTTGGACCCCTGAGCCTTGAAAGAAAGGATGCAGAATTGGACTAAACCCCAACTAGCAGAA
>NW_006921616.1:9279781-9289576 GCF_000298275.1 Orycteropus afer afer | reverse complement strand
AACTATGGGGAGGAAGTGGGAGGGGAGCTGTTGCCTTGTGGTAAATTGTGGTCAATTTCATGAGACAAAGTGTATGTGAACTGCTATATGGACAGTGAATTTGCTTTGTAAACTTTCACCCAAATCACAATTAAAAAAAAAAAAAGGTGGAAAGGGGCATGTCAAAAGGTAAATAGTGGTTATCTCTGGGTGATAGGATTTTAGGTTATTTTTAAATAATTACTTGATTATTTAACACTAGTTTCTAATTTATCTAAAAGAGCACTTATTTATTGTATAATACAAAGTCATTTTTAAAACTAGTTCATAGCAAATAAGTACCTTTATATTCAGCTGCATTTTTAACCTACTAAATGTATCTTTTTGACAATGTTTTGAACACAATTATCCTTATATTGGATTATGTTTTACTTTCTCCTGCCAAAAAATTAGAATATTTGCTCCACTTTTAAAATAGTAGACTGGATAAATAAATGAAAGTTTATCATAGTTTTAATGACTGACTAATGGGCTTGGGGTTAAGCCCTAGTTTTGCTACTACTAGCTTTGTGACCTGAAAATTTTCTTAATTTCTCTTTCTAAAATGTAAAGAAAAATAATCCACATACACACTTTGCAGGAGCCTGCGATGATTAGATGACCATTTAAAGAGACAAGCACAGTGCCTTGTAGGAACACAGTGCCTTGTAGGAAGTAAGCTCTAAATAAAAATATGCTGGTGATGCAGTGGTTAATGCATTGGCTGCTAGCTGAAAGGTTGGCAGTTTGAACCCACCATCCTCTCTGTGGGAAAAAGATGTAGTAGTCTGCTTCTGTAAAGATTTACAGCCTCGGAGACCATAAGGGGCAGTTCTACTCTGTCCTATAGGATTGCTATGTGTCAGAATTTTTTTTTTTTTTTTTTTTCACCTTTGTAAAGTACTGGGAATTTCATTTCATATTATGCAGTTGCTTGCTCTGATTGGCAAGGAAGGAAGAAACACATTTGTTGTATTCCTAAGATCATGTTCAAGGGTGATGTTTCTTTCCAAAAGCTTAACACATTTTCCTAGTCAGTCTTTTGCCATTTCAGTTATTGAAATCTTCAGAGAATTCCTTGGTACTCATTTTTTTTTTCATTGAGAAGAAATTAGTTTCTTTCCACCACTTCGTGAGAATTGGAAGTCATCTTGGCTTCTTTAATAAAAGAGACAGTAGGCAAGTAAGAAATGAAAGTAAAGGTTAAATAAAAGATACATACTAGCTTATCTCTAAATATCTCTGTCACACACTTTGTATGTTAGTTCCACAAATTATTACAGGGAAGATTTACTATGCATTGAATATTGTGCATGGGAGTTAAAATAGCAACAGAGCTCAGGGGGACCTTGACTGTACTTTGGCTCTTGTTGTTTTCATAGCTGGACACATATTTTCAGAAAGAATTTGGTCCCATTTCATACACGCAGCCAATGACAATGAGGGAAAGCTTCCATCAGGCGGATGGATACAACAGCCATAACACAGGACTCAGCGTACTACTACTGATCATGAAGGTGGTGCAGGACATTTTGTTCTGTGTCACGTAAGGTCACCCTGAATCAGAGCCAACTCACGGCAACTAACAAAACAACAACACTTACACTGCTCTTTGGGAAAATAAACAGAGAAATTGCTTACTTTCTTTCTGATATTGAGCTGTAAGTGCACTCATCATGTATGCTTTTCACGCTCCACTCAGGCATTTCTGCGACCAGGAAATCTGGCCAACAGTGCTTTGATCTGTAGCGCTGGCTCCTCCAGGCATTGAATTGGTGTGTTAGCCCAGGTATAAGAACACACCACAGTGCTTCTGTGGCAGTCAAATAAGGAACAAGGACTTCCCTGGTCAGTGTACTTCTCTGCCACTGTCAAATCTAACCATTGAAACTCCAATTACTTTTTCACAGATTATGGGGTTTATTAGGGAAGCAACAGGCTGTCACTCAAATTCAGGAATGTGCTCAGCATTCAGTTCCTTGGTCAGGACAGTCTCCCTCTCCTGTGCCCTTAGACACGCCTCTGTGGCCCTTGGCCCTTTCAGCCTGGCCTCAGACTCTGTGGGCCAGATAAGTCTGTGCTCCGGCCTGTGCCTCTTGGCTCCACTGCGGCTGCCTCTCAGCCATGCATCTCTCTTGGTGGACAGTGAGAGATACTTCTCTTCTCTGTCTCTAGGAGGGCTCACTTTAAGCCCGGCAGAGTGGCCAAACCAACCAATCCCAACACCAGAATTCCACACACCTGAGAGAGAGCGACCTTCCCAGAAAATTGCTTCCTGCTGCTCTCAGCAGAAATACCCCAAGTGGATAACTTTAACAATCAGGAGCTACTTGGTTGCTCATGGCAAATACCGCCACAGAGTTTACAAAGACTATGGCTAGAAAAGCCACACTATGTAATTTACTATACTGCAAGATACTTTGCAGTATTTCAATGTTTTCAAATTTATTGAGGCTTGCTTTGTGGAGTAACATATGGTCTATCCTGGAGAATGTTCCATGTACACTGGAAAAGAATGCATATTATGCTGTTGCTTGGTGAAGTGCTCTATAGATGTCTATAAGGTCAAGTTGGTGGATTATATTGTTTAGTTCTTCTGTGTCTTTGTTGAATTTCTTTCCAGTTGTTCTATCTGTGATTGAAAGTGGTGTATTAAAGTTTCCTGCTGTGACTGTGGAGTCATTTATTTGTCTTTTCAGTTCTGTTAGAGTCTGGTGTATGTATTTTGGATCTCTTTCTTTGAGTGCATAGTTATTTATTATGGTTATGTCCTATTGTTCAATCAATCCTTTAATCATTATATAGTTTTCTTCCTTGTCTCTTTTGGTGTTTTTTTGTCTTAAAGTCAATTTTATCAGAAATTAACATTGCCACTCCTGCTCTTTTAATGGTTGCCACTTGCTTGATATATCTTTTTCCAACCTTTGATTTTTAGTCTATTTTTGTCTTTCTCTCTAAGGCATGTCTCTTGTAGACAGTGTATTGATGGGTTGTTTTCTTATCCAGTCTTTCTTATCTCCGTCTCTTGGAAACTACCATTATTTTTAATATTAAAGTTAGCAAGGACCTGGATATAAATTAATAAACCACAATTTTACTCATTTGCATTTTTTCTATTCTCTGTCACAAGAAATAATACACATTTTAATAAAATAAGTAGAGAAAAATTTTCATTTCCAGGTGGTGCCTGTGGGGTCAAGTCAGGTGACTCTGTCAAAACTCCTTTACGTCTCCAATGAAGAGTGTGACATCCTAAACCCTCTTTCTTGAAAAATGGAATCAAGTTCTTTGTCAGTGTAATTTTAGTTTAACTAAAGGTCAATTATCCTATATGACTGACTGGCTTCTATTTACTTGGTCTGGTGCTTCCAACTTTTTATGAGGATATCCAAACCAAAATCCAAACTCACTGCTGTAGAGTTGGATCTGACTCACAGCAGCCCCTCCTTGGGCTTCTGAGGCAGTATCCCTACAGAAGTAGATTGTCCAATCTTCCTTCTGAGGAGTGGCTGGTGGGTTTGAACTGCCAGCCTTCTGGTTAGCAGTCAGATGCCTTAGGCACTGTGCCACCAGAGCTTCTTATGAGGATTTAGATAGGTAGATAGGTGGATAGACAGCTGTCATTGAATTGACCATGACTCATGGTGACCTTATGGACAACAGAATAAGATGTTGTCCCATCTTTTGTCTTCCCAATCATTGCCAAGTTTGGCTCCATTGTTGTGGCTACCATGTCAGCCCATTGGCCCTCTACTTCATTAAACATGGTGTCCTCCTCTAGGATTGACTCTTCCTATTGGTGTTTTCAAAGCAAGTGAGTAAGACACTGTTTTGTTGTGAACCATAAGGTTTCCATTGGCTAATATTTACAAGTAGATCACCAGGTCTTGCTCCCTAGTCTTTCATCATAGGTGACCCTGCTGGTATTTGAATATTGGTGGCTTAGTTTCCAGCATTACAGCAACATTCAAGACACAGCAGTGAGACAAACAGACAGAGAGGTGGTGGTTTCAGGAGGGGCTGCTTTCACTTTTCTTGAATCTTTAAGTTTCTCCTGTGGATACATAAGTTTGAGGTATAATGATGATGATCATGGTAATTCGTGATTTACCCAGTACAGCAGGTTTTTGTAGGAATCATATAACATAATGAGTGTGAGCTTGCGCAGGCCAGTCACAGTCATCCTCAAAAGTACTTTTCCGTGACCAAATCCTTCTGACACTTCCCCTCATCTCTTTCCTTTCTCTCCTCCATTGGGCAAACACTCTCTTTTTTCTAATTAATTATAGTTTATTTATTTATTTTTTAAATATGTGCTTTTCTAATGGAATCTTCTTTTAGATCCAAATACCTTCAGTATAAATTTTCAAAGACAGAATTCATGTCTAAATTATCCTTTGCACCCTAAAATACTTAGAAAAAACTTCCTTATAGTGTAAGGGCACGAGTGCCTGAAAAACTTTAGAACATTGGATTTAAAACTTTGCTGCACATCAGAGTCACCTGGAACACTTAAGAAACTCCTGATGCCCTGGAGTGCACCCCATACCAAGGAAATCAGAAAGTCTAGGAGTGGGAGCCAGGTGCTTCCAATGCAAAGCAGTCTGGGAAGTGTTCACAGCCTTAGACAGTTTCCTGAGCCTCATATCCTTTGGTGTGCTAAGATTTTTATGTTTTCTCTCCAATTACTTTGTGGACACAGATCTTGTTTTGTCTTCTGGAATGGCTTTCTCTGTAACACCTGCAGCTTAGCCTACTCCACAGCACCTGTGCAGCCAGTGGGTGGGGCTAACTCCAGACTCTGGTCCTTTCAAGGCTTCCTGCTCTGTGTAGATTATTCATCCATCCATCGATTCATTCATCCATTCACTCAAACTTAGTCATATGGAGCCGTTTTCCAAAATATAGGACCTGAATGAGGTTGTATTATATTTACTGAAGTAGGAATGGAAAACCTGGCCAAGGAATGTGGTATTTCCCTGAATTTCACTGATGCAGTGAAGTATTTTCTTAGAGTGGTGTAGTTCCTGAGCAAGTCTATACATTGGAATCCCCTGGAGAGCTTCAAAAACTGTCCTTGACTGTGTTCTAACCCCAGGGAGTGCGATTTAATTGGTGTAAACTGTAGCTTGGGCTTTGAAATTTAAAAAATATCCTCAAGTAATTCTAATGGACAGACAGGTTGAGACCACTGAGTTAGAAGTAATGATATGATTTTTCATTTTAGTTGCAAAAATGCACCCTCATTTAAAACCTTTCATTATGTTCTTGTAAGGTAACCAAAATGTGGGACTGTTACAAAATGGAATCTGGCTGTTCTATAACTTTGTTCTATAACAAAGTCATAACTGTGTTATGTTTCTGAATAGGACTATGCTTGGTTTGGGGGATTTTGTAATTCCATTGCAAGACCCATTTGTGTATCTGTTTTTTTTTTTTTTTTTTTTTACACACACACACACACACATTTATGTATTATTGTTGCGAGTTGCCATTGAGTCAATTCTGACTCGTGGGGACCCTGCATGTTATGGAGTAGAACTGCTTCATCAGGTTTTCTTGGATGTGATCTCAATAAACCTTGCCAGACCTTTTCTTTTGTGGTATTTTTGGGTGGGTTTAAACCGTTGAGTGCAAACTGTGCCTACTGCAGACTTTCATATTTGTATAAACCAAAAAACAAATTCACTGCCAACGACTCGCTTCTGACTCATGGCAACCCCTCTAGGGTTTCCAAGGCTTTAAGTCTTTATAGAAGCAGACTGCCTCATCTTCCTTTTGCAGAGAGTCTGCTGGGTCTGAACTACCTATCTTTTTGATTAACAGCCAAATGCCTTAAGCACTGCACCCCCAGAGCCCCTTTTCATATTTGAGTAGGTTCCTGTAATACATTTCTCACTATATCGTTCTTGTTGGAGAGTCAGTCTATCTGTTTTGCATTTTAGTTTTTCTATTTCCACTGTTTGTGTGTATTTCTCTTTTCCACTCTTCATTGCATTCTTGTTTCTCAGTTCTCCTCTTTCTCTTTCAGGACTCAAAACTGAAATATTCCTTAGTTTCCCTTACATAAAACTTAATTTTTAATTTTTCCATAAACCTTAAAAAAGTTCTTAAATGATTTTTAAAAATGAAAAACAAAGGTATTAGAGACTTTTAGTTTCTACTCTGACATGTCAAAAGCTTGGAAGTTGTCACTTCCATCCTCAGAAGAAAAAAGTGGAACTAAAAATCTAAAACTGTTCTTAGATCTATTGGAAAATTGATGCCACAGGGCAAACAGTGCTCTCACATGTCTGTACTGTTCTCTGTGCTAGAGCTACGGGTAAGTGGAAGAAAATTCCTGGTCCACGAATTTTACATTGCAGGCTGGGGGACAGATAAACAAATCTATAATGCACCAGGTGGTAATAAGTAAAATCAGGCAAAAGGACAGAGCATGGCCAGGAGAGAAGGTTGATGCTCTATACAAGTGGTCAGGGAAGGTCTTTCCTCAAGAGTGGCACCTCAGTAGTTTGAGAGAGGAAGCCACGTGGATGTCTAAGGAAAAGAGTTTTCCAAGGAAAACATATTGCAAGTGGAAAGACCCTGAGGTGGGAGGGTGGCTCGTGTGTGGCTGATATGTGGGGAGGGGGCAAGTACAGGAGATGGAAAGAGGAGGAGAACATGGAGTAGCGGCCCTGTGTTAGCATTTCGGATTTAACTCTGAGTAAAAGGGGAAGTCGATGAGTGGATAGGAAGGTAGAGCTGACATGATTTGGAATGTCTTCAAGAATCACTGAACATGGGGAATGGATTCTTGGAGCACCCAGTCAGAAGCAGGAAAAGGTGGTAGAATTAGTTTCTTTTTTTTAAATGCAGCTCAGGAAAGCTGGTTTCTGACCTTTATATCGGGTCAACACTTTCCATCTTTTAGTTAGTCTAGCAGTTTGTACTTTATATTAAAAAAATAAAATCCTCAAAATCTTTAGTTTCCAAAGATCATAAGACATCATGTGTCTTCAGGGAGAACTATCATCCTTTAACTATGAAAAGAATAATAAATCTTTGTCAAAATAGTTATTATTTTTTTTTTTGTTATTTGGAAAGGAAATTTTTTATTGTTTAAATCATAAACTTTCTGAGTCTCAATTTCCTCATTTATAAAACATATGGTTGGATTAAATTTACAAGTGCTTTAATCTCTAAAATTCTGAGAAGGAAAATAAGTATTTAAAATTTCAAGTAAATTATCTTTGTGGGAATTTATGCGGCAGCTGCAAACAGAAAATAAGAAAGCCAGAAAAAAAATTATACTAGCAAAATCCCCTTCTGTAATTTCATATTTTCCTTTTTAAATAGTAGATTAAAATAAAATTGATCTTGATTTTCATCTCACAGGGTAAATACAACAATAAAACTTCTTTGTATAACCAATCAATTTTAATTTCTCTATCTCCTTTACATAATACTGTGTTTGAAATAACTTTTTTTCCATAGCCATTTGGGGTATAAATGCATTAGCAAGCACACTCAAGTGTACAGATATTGTTTCCTGCAGGATTTAATATATGTATGTTGAAAGAGGTACAGCCAGACTGCTCCTTACTTAGAAATGAAAGCAGTGAGACTTCATCTCATGTACTTTGGACATGTTATCAGGGCAGACCCATCCCTGGAGAAGGACTTGATACTTGGTGAAGTAGAGGGTCAGCAAAAAAGAGGAAGACCTTCAACAAGATGGATTGACACAGTGGCTGCAACAACGGGCTCGAACAAAGCAATGATTGTAAGGATGGTGCGGGACCAGGAAGTGTTTTTGTTTTGTTGTACACAGGGTCGCTATGAATCACAACTGGCCTGACGGCACTCACTACAAGAACAATGTTGGTTCAATAGAATAGAAATTAATGTAGGAAAAAAAAGCAGATAAAACCGGCTATTATTTTTGTTTCTATTAACCCAAGGAGGGGTCCCTATGAGTCGGGGCCGACTCGACGGCACATAACAACAACAACAACAACAACATTGCCACTTTAATCACTTGTTATTTGTTACAAAACTAAAATATTAAATATTTTTGTATTAATGTCAGCATTAGCACATTTATGTTAAATTTTAGTATAAATAACAATCACAGTTTTTCAATGTCATGTAGTTTTCCTAAACTTCTGGTTCTTTATCTGTCAATTGGCACCAAGTATTGCTTTTTTTTTTTTTAATGAATAAAAGATAATGTGTGTTAGGTCTGGCACAGGTTTAGCACACAGATGCTCAATAAAATGTAATTGCTATTAACAAATGGCTGATACAGGTATTAATAACTCTGGGGCACAGTGGCTAAGCGTTAGGCTGCTAACCAAAAGGTTGATGGTTTGAATCCATCAGCCACTCCACTGAAGATGTGACAGTCTGGGTCAATTCTACTCTGTCTTATAGGATCACTATGAATTAATATCCACCAGCCACTCCTCGGAAGGAAGGTTGGGCAATCCTACTTCCGTAGTGATACTGCCTCGGAAACCCAAGGAGGGGTCGCTATGAGTCGGGGCTGACTCGACGGCAAACAACAACAACAACAACATGAATTAATGCACACAGCAACAACAGCATGAATAAGAGCCAACTTGACAGCACACGATAGCAACAACAACAACAACCCATCAGATAATTTTTAGCATTTTGAATTTCCAAGATAATAATTTTTGCCTTGTATTTATAAAAAGAAATCAATTTAAAATAAAGTCTGAGTCTTCTTAGGTTGATACAAAACTCCTTCAGGATGAACTAAGGAATCTGAATTGCTTTACTAATGAAGGAAAATAATATTTTACTGATTTATAAAGATAAATTAGTGCAACTCACTTTTTCTCGAAAGGACATGCACATTTAAGCACTTTTTGCATGGGCATTTCAGAGTTTTGGAATGTTTTCTTGAGAAGTGGTATTTGAGGTTGTATGGTTTCTTGGACAGTGTTTCACTGCTATTCATAAAGTTTTCACTGGCCAATTCTTTGAGAAGTGGATGGCCTCTTCCTTCTTCTGCTCAGCTGAAAACTTTCCACCATGGGTAACCCTGTTGGCATTTGAAACACTGGTGGCATAACCTCCAGCCTCACACAGCAACATGCAAGCCACTACAGTACAACAAACTGACAGACAAGTTTGTCTCCTTAGCTGTTAGGAGCTCATCTTCTGGCACTATATTGGCTACACTAGTTTTCCAGTAATATATCAGACGGTTTCTTGGACGTAGTGCTGGAAAATGATTTCCTCGGTTTGTGCCTGCGACATTGGATTTCATTTGGGAACAACCATGTCTTTCGTATTCTTCTGCACTCAGTAGCTCCACCCCTCAGTGTGCTCTTGATTAAAAGTTAAAGAATCAGAGCTGGAAGAAGACGTATAATGTTCTACTTCACGTACAGCCCACTCTACAGCATCTCTTAAAGGACATTCCAAGTTTTTGGTATAGTGTACCTCTAGGAGCTCTGGTGGTGTAGTGCCTAAGGCGTTCGACTACTGACCAGAAGGCTGATGGTTCAAACCTACCAGTCACTCCTCGGAAGGAAGACTGGGCAATCTACTTCCATAGAGATGCTGCATCAGAAACCCAAGGAGGGGTCACTATGAGTTGGATTGGACTCCACAGCAGTGAGGTTTTTTTTTTGAGATATCCTGAAGAAGGACATCATGCTTGGCACTATGCCACCAGAGCTTGCAATAATCTAATTTATAGTTTTTATTTCATAACTAATTGTGTATGCCATTTTCTACTGTTGAAGTCTTCTTTACATTTAA
>NW_006921616.1:9278855-9279481 GCF_000298275.1 Orycteropus afer afer | reverse complement strand
GAGTCAGACCTGACTCATAGCGACCCCTCCTTGGATTTATGAGGCAGTATCACTAAGGAAGCAGATTGCCAACCTTTCTTCTGAGGAGTGGCTGGTGGGTTTGAACCGCCAGCCTTCTGGTTAGCAGTCAAGTGCCTTAGGCACTACGCCACCAGAGCTCTTTTTCCTCTTTCAACCCCAAACCTCCAGTTTCTTCAGTGGTTTTTCATATAACAAAATTTCTAGATTCTTTTTCATTCTGGGTATTATCAGGGTTACTTTTGTCCTTTTGAACTGTGGCGTAAGATTTGAACATAAGCATTGAGATATAATCTAGTCCAAAGTACAATGGGGCTATTCTTTCCTTTGTTTAGGACTCACAATTATATTAATAAGATACACCATATTTGTTGACTAATTAAACCATTTGTAACACACTTTTTATGAGTATATGACTCTGTTTGACAATGTCTTAACTATGTCTCAATATAAGTAATCACTCATTTGCTTTGTATGAAGTCATGTATATATAAAACCAAACCCACTGCCATCAAGTCGATTCTGACTCATAATGACCTCCCTGGGTTTCCAAGCTGGTAAATCTTTACAGAAGTAGATTGCCCAGTCTTGCTTCTGCAGAGTGGCTG
>NW_006921616.1:9276326-9278370 GCF_000298275.1 Orycteropus afer afer | reverse complement strand
GCTAACCAGAAGGCTGGCGGTTCAAACCCACCAGCCACTCCTCAGAAGGAAGGTTTGGCAATCTACTTCTGTAATGATACTGCTTCAGAAACCCAAGGAGGGGTCGCTATGAGTCAGGTCCAACTCGATGGCACGTAACAACAACAACAACAACAACAATTGAATATTTGAATGGAAGCAAAGTTAAATCTTCTAACTTAGAAGTACATAAATGTCTTTTGATAATTTTTCTTTTATTTAATCAAATGGGGAAATGCAAACAAAGGTTAGTTACATGGTTTGTAATATCATGTGGTCAATTAAACCAGAGGCAAGGATATAAAACTCCTGTGACTAATAGAATTCTTGGACAAGTGGGCTTGCAAAGACACAGACTTCTTTGATAAGTTAATTCCCAGTTCTTCATAGCTTGTTAAATTTATAGTTAAAATCATTGAGATAGTAGTTAAGGTTTGCAGATATACTTTAAAAAATGAGCAGCAGACATCAACACAGGGCATGTGTAAATAACTTCCTTAAAATCCAAAATGAAATAGCTAAAAGATAGAAACAACCTAACTGCCCATCAACAGATGAATGGATAAATTATGATACACACATACATACAATGGAATACAACACAACATTAAAAAATAACATTGAATTTGCAAAACACGTCATAACATGGATGAACCTGGTGAACATTATGCTAAGTGAAATAAGTCAATCACAAAAGGACAAATATTGTATGAGACCCTCTTATAAAAAGTCAAGAAAAGTTTTTCCCACAGAAGGAAACATTCTTTGATCATTACCAGAGGTGGAAAAAGAAGGAGATAAAGTCACTAAATTAGAGGGTAGACACATTAACTTGGGTGAAGGGAAAGGCAATATACAAAAAGGAAGAAGTCAGTCCAAAATAATTAAGGCAGAGGAAGACACTGGGAGGAGCACAAGACTTAAAGGCATTAGGGGTAAGTACTATTACATACACACTCCTGTACTCACAGCCATAACCAGAATCGATGAGTAGATACAAAGATAGACACGCAACCTGGACAGGGGTGGGAAGGCAAATGAGACTACACCCACCAATATATACAGGTTTGATAAAGGATATTTCTACATACATGTTTATATATGCTGCAAATATATCCATGAATATAAAGAGCAAATGGGGCAAAGTTATGAAAACCTCTTAGCCATAAACATATACCTTGATGTAATGAGTCGATGGGCCTTGGGACTCAGGACCATAGTACCGGGGGACATCACTGTCAATTGACACAACATAGTCCAAGAAGAAAATGTTCTACACCCTATTTTTTTGGGTAGTGACTGGGATCTTAAAAGCTTATGAGTAGCCATCTAAGATGCAACTATTGGTCTTTCCCCATCTGGAGCAAAGAAGAGTGAAGAACATCAAAGACTCAAGGGAACAATTAGTCCCAATTCCTCAGGATGTGCTGACTAACTATGTTGTGGTCTGCCCACGAGGTGGACCATCATGTGGCTGTGACAGCTAGGCCGATGTGGAAAGACCATGTGAACCTCAGCCTCCAAGACCCTGAGACCAAAACAACTAGATTATGCCTGACTGCTAGTGTAGTACCTAAGGCATTTGACTGCTAACCAGAAGGGTGGTGGTTCAAACCCACCAGCCATTCCTTGGAAGGGTGACTGGGCAATCTTCTTCAGTAGTGATACTGCTTTGGAAACCCAAGGAGAGGTCGCTATGAGTCAGATATGTCTCCACAGCAGTGAGTTTTTTTTTTTTTACCACTACTGACCACTCTGAAATGGATCACAATAGTAGGTACTGGACAGAGTAGAGGAAAAGTGTGGAACAAAATTCAAAATCATGGGAAGGATCAGGCTTACTGGTCTGATAGAGACTGATGGGAAACCTGCTCCCCACCCCAAGACTCTGACCCCTTAGTCACCCTTCAAGCTTGGACCTGCACTTACCCACGAGGTTCAATTTTCAGCCAAACAATAGCTAGGCCTATAAGGTGAACAACACCAGGGACGGAGCCCTCAGAACAATCAACCATAAGACATGAAA
>NW_006921616.1:9229024-9275385 GCF_000298275.1 Orycteropus afer afer | reverse complement strand
AGCCCTCCCCCCGTGCCCCTCATATTCATGCTCCTGTTTGTCCTGCATTTCCTCAGTTTGAATGTTGGTCCTCTGGTGTCATTTAGTTTTCAGTTCATGAATTTGTGCTTAGGATTTCTTACACAAAGGGGAGAAAGGTCTGGTGATCTGTTCCCACAAGATGACAGCCTAGAGACCCTATGGGGCAGTTCTACTCTGTCATGGGGTGTTACTGAGTCAGAATTGACTTGACGCCACCCAACACCAACACTGGTCCACGTGTGAAAGGATGTACATAGAGGAGTCAGGGTAGGAAACAATCACATCGTGCCTCATGGAAGACTGGCTAAGTACACATGGTGTAACACCATGTGGCCGTGAAATCCGTGCTGATGGGAAAAGACTTTAGCTAGGACTTTTGTGAGGTGCGAGATGTTTGTGCAGAATAGCATAAAGAATACGCTGCTTCTTTGTCTAAAGATGGGAAATCATCTCTTCATATTTGCTTGCAAATGAATAAAGGACATCTGAAAGGATACAGAAACAAATTAGTCACTGTGCAGGTGGTGACAAGATGGAAGGGAGACTTCTCAATAAATGTTATCTTCTTTGTTTACTCCCCCCGGCTTTTGAAGTACACAAATACATTATCTACTGAGAAAGAAGTTTTCAAAATATCAAAGAGAAGAAGTAGGAAACGAAAATTTCCGAGCACTTCCTCAGTGTTTACAGGGTCACTATGAGTTGAATCATGCCCACGGCAGTGGGTTTTGTTTTGGCTGTGGGTTTCCTCAGTGACTGGGCTGGGCTGCACACTCACACTCTCTCTCTTGCAGTCCTTACAGTGGGCAGATAATACAAGTGGGGTCAGCTCTCCCATAGAGAAGGTACCTTGGAAGGCTGGGGGTCACTCAGCTAGTTGGTGACTGAGCTGAGATGTGAAAGCACTTTCTCCTGTTCTTGCCCTACATCATTTCGAGACCTCTGCGACCTTCTCTTCATATTAAATTGTGCAACCTTTTAGTCTTAACTAAACAAAACTTTCCTATATAAATCTTTATAATCCATGTGAGCAAAAAGCAAATGAGATTATAATCTTGTTTTATTCTTACATGCTATGTTTTTTTAAAATAATTTTTTACTTGCTAATTTTTGTCTTCTACTATAGTGTTGTTGGAGGTGTTGTTGAGTCAGTTCTGACTCACAGTGACCCCTGTGTGCAACAGGATGCAACACTCTCCAGCCCTGCAGCATCCTCGCAATTGTTGCTGTACTTGAGCCCATTGTTGCAGTCCATCTCATCGAGGGTCTTTCTCTCTTTCCCTGGCCTTCTACTTTACTAAGCATGATGCTCTACTTCAGGGACTGGTCCTTCCTGATAATATGTCCAAAATACATGAAACGAAGTCTCTCTATGCTCATGTTGAAGACACATTCTAACTGTACGTCTTCCAAGACAGATGTGTTCATTCTTCTGGGCGTTCGTGGTATATGCAGTGTTCTTCACCAGCACCATAACTCAGGGTATCAACTCCTCTTTGGTCTTCCTATTCATTGACCAGCTTTGCATGCATATGAAGTGATTGAAAAGACCATGCTTGCATCAGCTTTACACTTAAGGTTATTACTGAAAGCGTAGTGTCTGTATCACTCATTTCACTATTTGTTTTTTGAATGTTTCACGTCTTCTTTGTTTTTTCGTTCCGATTTTTCTGTTTTTGTTTGTATTTGGGTGTTTTTCTGTTATCTTTCTCGCCCTCTGAATGTTTCTTCTTGGTAATATCTTAGTAGTTACCACATGAGTTACATTATACAACTTACAATTACATGTTTAACATGAGCAATAGTTAACATAAAACCTTGACAAAATAAATCTATTCCTGATAATGCTCCTCCCGCCCTCATTTCTGCTAGTGTGTCTCCATTAATATCATCACACAACCCATATTTAGTGAGTTCACTTTGTATTTATTTCCTAATGCTCCTGCCTTTCCATTTGAGTACTCCTGTGAGTAATACTTCCAAGCTGGTCTGCTAGTGGCAAATTCCAAGAGCTTCTGTTTACTTGGGGATGTCTTGATTTCCCTCTTGTTTTTCAGTGACAACATTGCTGGGTAAAGAATTCTTGGTTGATGGTTGTTTTGGTTCTGTATTTTATATATGTCATCCCATTGTCTTCTTGCCTCTCAGGTTTCTGGAGGGAAAAATCCACATTGGTTCTTATAGAAGACCTTTGGTATGTTATATTGTGTATTTCTCTTGCTGCTTTCAGAATTCTTTCTTAGTCATTGATCTTTAAGAATTTTGTTAGGCTATATCATGGAGTTGATGTTTTTGGATCTCTTTTGATTGGGTGTTTGTGTAACTTCTTGTTTTTGCAGAATTGGTTCAGGTGTGGAAAATTCTCTCTGATTAGCTCTCGGAAAATTGTTTTTGTGGTTTTATTGTTGTCATGGTGCTGGGATTCTAATAATTCTGTTAGATTTCTTAATTGAATCCCACATTTCTTTTTGGGTTCTTTGCTTTTCTTTGTTCTTTTCTGTTATTTCTTGAGACTTTATAAGTTCAGTTATTTTGTTTTCTAGTTCACTTATTCTATCTTCCGTCTGTTCAGCTCTGTTGCTGAATGTTTCTCTTTTTCTAATTCAGATGTTTTATTCTTCAGTTCCAGTAGTTTTCTTTGTTTTTTGATGTTTTCACTTTCTTTGTTAAGTCTCTCCATTTGTATCCTAAACTCTGCTAATTTGTTTTCTTTGTGGCTCTTGCTTTCTTTCAACATATTTGTCACCATTGTCTGAAAATTATCAATTATTTGCATTATTCTGGCTTCCACAGGAGAGATTTCCTCTTCTTCATGTTTTTTTTGCCTTTGATTGTTCCTCCTTCTCTTATGATTTCATATATTTTACTAACTTTTGTTGAATTTGGGCCATTTTGTTATCTTTTTGTAAAGTTTTGCTTCTAGTTTTGTATTCTATTTATTGTGGAAGAATTTTCTGATTGGGTACCCTTGTGGCAGGATGACCATGTCTTGCCTACCAACTGAAAGGCTGAGGCCTGCACTCACCAGCTGTTCCATGGGAGAAAGATGTGGCAGACTGCCCCTGCAGAGACTTGTAGCCCTGAGAACCCTACAGGGCAGATCTCCAGAGCCTGGTAAGTTCACTATGACTCAGAATGACCCAGTGACAGCAGATTTGATATCTTCTCCTGAGGACCACTAGATGACACTCTTATCCTTATGATTTTTTCAGTGCTGATTAAGGAATTCTGCGTACTCGGACTCTGAAATTCAATACACAGGAAGGTGGGGTTAGTTGTTCACAGATGCTGCCATAATTGGTGGGGCTTAACTTTCCTGTGGCAATGGTATGGGGATCTCTACGTCCTTCTCTCACTGATGTTGCTGCACAGACACTTCCATGGTGTCCACTATGTCCTTTGTGTCTGCTATGTCCTTTGTCCTTGTCAGTCTGAAGTATTCCCCTCACTCTGCTGTCCTTGCAGTTTCTCCTGGTCCTGGTGCCCACATGTCACAAGCCTCAGCAGAATGCAACAGCACTCTTCTACAGAGTCACAGTCTCCCTTTGCCCTGCCACAACCGCATGGCCTGAGAATTCCCACAGTCAATTTGTACCATCTTAAAAAAAAAAAAAAAAATCAAGCTAGAGCTTTCTCAGATTCAGTTTTTATCTGTGTTCCATTTTTGGAGTGTTACCCAGACAAGGTCCCCAAATGGTTGCAATGAGTGAGTGCTCCTGATGTTAGTGGGTAGGATCTCCTGGTTTCTGTGCCTCCTTTCCTCTTCTCTCTTGCTTCTGAACTCATTCCAGCTTCCCAATATCTCAACTGTAACCCTGAGTTCTGAGATCTCAGTCTGTCCTTGTTTTCATTCATTGTTTAGTGAGTTATTTGTTGGGGGAATAAATGGGAGCAGCCACTCACTCCACCATCTGCCCCGCCTCCTCACATTTGCTTTTGTCAATGCCTTACCAAGTGGGTGTAAACATTGTATTTTATTTGAAGTTCAAAATATAGGAAGACTCTTCTTAGCTGGACTTCATAATTTTACTATAGGATTTAGCGACTATCAAGAGACATATGAAAATTCTGGTATGTTTGTATGTTAAGTTTTCTTCCACGTCTTCTCTATTGGTTAAAACTGTTAGCTTGTAGGTAGAAAGGTGTGCAATTCTAGTGTGTATAAGGGGACTTTGTGCATCCTGCAGTGAGCAAAACTTTGATGGAAAGTGAGACAGGGCAGACAGGCATTTCCAGACTAGAAGGGTAGAGAATGGTTCAAAAACCGTATGTCAGCCAATATCTGGTGAGGAAGAGCAAAGAGAGTGAAGAGAACTCTGCAAAGCCATGTTTCAACAGGAGGAAACCTAAGTCATGAATACTCTGAACTTTAGAAAACAGGGATCTTGAAATTTAGTTGGTTATGAGGCATAACCAATTAATTTCAAAAGTAAATAAGTACTAGAAGCATTCATAGTCTAGTGCTGTAAAGCTCAATATCATCTTTAACTGTTCATTTTCTAGAGCTAAGAGGGAAGGCTGCATTTGATAATATTTTTATTTTAATTATATGGATGACATGATTAATGGTGCTAATATGTTCTAGGTAATTTCAATGTTAAACTTAATATTAGTGTAGGAGGGTAATGGATTTTAATGCATTTGAGAATAGGAAAGACTGAAAGAACATTGCTATTAATCCTAGTAGAGTTTATAAAAGACATATAACTGCATTAATAGTCAGAGCATGGCTTGCTGCTCAAGGCTCATTGAGGACACAGAGAGGAAACACTGGAACACACTGAAGTCAAGACTGTTGCTGTGCACTGGAGTGATGAGGAATGGTCCACTAGGGTCAGATTGTCTGGGTTTGTATCTTGCTTCTGCAGGAGAATGAGCTCCTTGCCCTTCCCTTCTTAGAACACTCCTTTTTAAAAAAAAAATTTTTTTATTGTGATTTAGGTGAAAGTTTACAGAGCAAATTCATTTTCCATACAACAGTCTACATACACTTTGTCTCATGACATTGACTATAATTTCCCACAATGCAACAGCTCTCTTCCCACTTCCTTCCTACAGTTACTTTTTCCCTGTGTCCTTCCCTCCCATGCACTACTGCCCACCCCCCAACTGTCTCCCTTTGCATACATGTTGTTGTTGTTATGTGCTGTCGAGTCAGCCCCGATTCATAGCGAACCCTCTTTGGGTTTCCAAGGCAGTATCACTATGGAAGTAGGAATGCCCAACCTTCATAGCTCTTCTATTCTCCCATGATTGATTTCTCCAAGGGGTGTATCTACCTAATGTAAATGTTCAGCTCATATGCCTGTCTTTTATTTGACTGGGACCCACAGGAGTAGAGAACACTCCATCTTGGGCTTCTAAATGGGGATGATCATAACAGTTCCTATCTTGCAGGGTTGTTGTGAAGATTAATGGAATGAATACTTATAAAGCAAATAGCACACTGCCCGGCACTTAGGCAGGTTCAAAAAGGGTTAGTTTTATTATTATCAATGTTATCGAATAAGTTTTAGCTTTTAGGAAAATTAGCAAATGTGTTAGATAATCAAATTTGAAAAAAAAATCATACTGATGAGTGTTGCAGAAAGGTGTAATTGACATTAGAGATATTAGAAAGATATGGAATAAAGAGTGCTTAAAGCATAAAGGGCAACTTGTTTACCTCTTTGTTTCTAAGAAGTAAGAATAAATTGTTAAAAGAAGTGAGAAAAAATTGATTTTTCTCTAAGCTGCTTGTTTGAAAAATGTCAGCTTTACAAAGAATTCTCAAAGATGCTATGACAACACATTAATTATATCTTGCAATATGCAAATAGAGGTCAATATTTAAAAGTGTGAAATTCCAAATGAAATGGAAATTTCTTACAAAAGTAGCCTATTGTTAGTTAAAATTTTTCATGAAAACTACAAAAATGCCATCAATGCAACACAAAACTTTAGAAAACTGAAGGCATGGAATTTTAATATAATTACCAATAGTATTCAAATCACAGTAAGCTTCTCCAATAAGTTAATACCCCCGATGAAGCTTGTAAGGGTATTCCTAGGAATGAATGAAATGGTTTGCTGGAAGGAATTATATTAATTTGTCACCAGAGGTTTAGGATTCAGATTAAGAGGAACATATTATATATGTTTTAGTGATCTGTTGCTGCATAAAAAAATTGCCCCTAAATTTTGCAGTTGAAAACAGTAATAAAAATAATAAGTAATAAGCATATATTACCTCACATGGTTTCTGTGGGTCAGGAATGTGGGTGGCTTTATCTTGAAATCCTTCATTTAGTTTCAGTCAACATACAGTCATTAGAAGGTTGACTAGAGCTGGAGGATCTTCAAGATCACTCCCATGGTTATGGACAGGAGCTTTCAGTTCCTGGTTGGTTCCTTGCAGGAAGCCTCAGTTCTATGCACATGGACCTCCCCATAGGGCTGCTCGAGTGTCCTCAAGATGTGGCAATTGCATCCCCCAGAGTGAGTGATGGAAGATGGCAAGGTGGAAACCACAATGATCTTTTATGAGCTTGCCTTGAAGTCACATACCATCACTTCTTTCATGTTGTTGTTATATGCCGTTGAGTCGGCCCCGACTCATAGCGACCCCTCCTTGGGTTTCCGAGGCAGTATCACTATGGAAGTAGGATTGCCCAACCTTCCTTCCGAGGAGTGGCTGGTGGGTTTGAACCGCCAGCCTTCTGGTTAGCAGTCAAGTGCCTTAGCCACTATGCTACCAGAGCTCCCACTTCTTTCATACTCTTTTAATTAAGTGTAAGTTACCAAGTCCAACTTACACTCAAAGGGAGGGAAATTAGGCTCCACCTTTTTTTTTTTTTTATTGTTGTTGAGAATATACACAGCAGAACATACACTAATTGAACAATTTCTACATATACAATTCAGCGGCACTGATTACATTCTTGGTGTTATGTGGCCTTTCTCACCCTCCTTTTGTGAGTTGTTCCTCCCTCATTAACATAAGCTCACTGCCCTTTAAGTTTCCTATCTAATCTTTTCAGTTCCTGTTGTCAGTTTGATCCCATAGAGATAGATCTTAAAAGAGTACAATGCTCAAAGCAGATATTCTTAACTAGTTAAGCTAAACTATTGTTTGGTTTTAAGAAGACTTCAGGGGATATTTTTGGTTTAAAGCTTAAAGTTTTCTCAGAGTAATAGTTTCAGTGGGTTCATACAACCCCCACAGCTCCAGAGCAGCTAGATTCCATGAGAATTTGAAATTCTGTTCTAGATGTCCCCCCGCCCCCATCAGGATTTTTCTATGGAATCTTTGATCAAAACGTTCAGTAATTGTAGCTGGGCACCATCAAGTTCATCTGGACTCACGGCAAAAAAGACAGTGGTTCATGGAGGCAATTAGCTACACATTCTGTATCTTCTTCCTATTCCTGACTCTCCTTGTTCTTTGTTGCTCCAGGTGAATAAAGACCAATTGTTATTAGGCTCCATCTTTTAAGGAGAGATTGTCAAATGATTTGTGGACTTATTTATTAACGTTGCTAGTAATTCCCCCCCCCTCCAATATATTTGAAGGATATATCTCCAATAGAATAGTGTCCCAATATGACATTGCTTTAGGAAGGGGAACCAGGGAATCAGGATTCCTAGAGCTCAACATGGTGAATTTGTGTGTGGGTGAGGTGAGGCATAGCAGATGTAGGAGGACTGGGTGCATGAAGTTAAAAAATAAATGTCCAAGACAGTATGATTCCTCTCTCTTTCTAATAACTGCCCTCCTAATCACTGAACTAAGTTAATTAAATCCTATCACTTTAAGGGGCATACCTTTTTTCACCTTTGTATTGGCCCCATGGTGCGTAAAACCATCATTCTATACATTACTTTCAGTAATCTCTAGATCTGGTTGAAGAATGCATTTTCTGACTAAGTGCTGAAATATATACTCCAAGTTAAAACTCATAATCCCGTTGCCATCAAGTCAATTTAGGCTCATTGCAACCCTGCAAGACAGAGCAGTATTCCTATAGGGTTTCCAAGGCTGTAATCTTCACAGAAGTAGACTGCTACATCTTTCTCCTTGGAGTGGGCTGGTAGATTCAAACTACTACCTTTCTGTTAGCAGCTGAGCACTTAACTACAGTGCCACTAGGACTCCTTCTAAAAGACATACTAAAAACCAAACCAAACCCACTGCCATCCAGTTGGTTCCAACTCATAGCGACCCTCTTTGGGTTTCCAAGGTGGTAAATCTTTACAGAAGTAGATTGCTTCATCTTCCTTCTGAGGAGTGGCTGGTGGGTTTGAACCACTAAACTTCTGGTTAGCAGTCAGATGCCTTAGGCACAAAATCAGAGAAGAAATTCAATGAAAGGAAACTTCAGTTTTGTCTACAAACTATCTCTAGTATCTGAAAGCTACAAATGTGCTTTTGACAGTGAATGTTAGGTTGATCCTCATGGAGTATCTGATTTTCTGAGATGACATAATTGTAAAAGTAATTAATGTCCTACTCTCATGCCAGGAATGAACTGTGAGTGTGTTGAAAGTTTACACAGGGCAAGAACAGGGCTTGCGTTTTCATGGGCAGTTATTTGCTCAAATTTTCTCTTGTTTCTCTCTTTCTCTCTCTTTTTTTTGCATACATAACTTCAATCATTTCTACAAGTACAATTCAGTGCCATTGATTGCATTCTTCAAGTTGTGGAATCATTCTTACTATCCTTTTCCAAGTCATTTAGGTACCATCAACGTAAACTTACTGCCCCTTCCCTTCCACTCCCTGCTAACCACAAATAATCTTTTGTTTCTATATATTTCATTATCTTGTGTAAGTGAGATCATACAGTATTTGCCCTTTTGTGTCTGACTTATTTGCTCAGCACACTGTTCTCAAGGTTCATCCATGTGTGGCCTGCATCAGGACCTCATTCCCCTACAGGGCTGAGTGGTAGTCCATTGGGTGTGTACCATCTTTTGTGTATCCATCTTCTCTTAATGGACATTTTAGTAGTTTCCACCTTTTGACTGTTGTGAAAACTGTTGATATGAACCTCGGTGCTCAGGTCTTATTGTTCTCTTAATTAGAAACCTATCAGATTTTACTTACCTACATTTGCTTTGGGAAATACCATCACTGCAACTGTGGCCTCCTAACTGTTCTTATTGTAGTTCCTCACATTTGCAGTTTATACTGACTTCACGATACAACATTGTTAAAGGCTTTTCACTGAGGCAAGTAGAGTAAAAAAATCAAAAGGCTTTTAAAGACTAATATAAAAAAAAAGTATTTGCAAAATGTACTGGACTTATATTTGTTGCTATAGAGTAGATATTTTCTTCTTTGTATAGAATAAGGAAGATCAAAGAAGAATGGATGCTTTTGAATTGTTGTGTTTGTAAAGAATATTGAATATACCATGGACTGCCAGAAGAATGAACAAATCTGTTTTGGCAGAAGTACAGCCAGAATGCTCCTTAGAAGTGAGTATGGTGACAGTTCAACTCACATCCTTGGACATGCTATCAGGAGGGAACTGCCCCTGGAGAAAGTCATCATACTTCGTAAAGTACAAGGTCAGTCAAAAAGATGAAGACCCTCAACAAGAGGGATTGACATGTGGCTGCAACAATGTGCTCAAACTTAAGAACATCTGTGAGGATGGCACAAGACTGAGCAGTCTTTAATTCTGTTGTATACAGGGCTGCTGTGAGTTGGAACTGTCTTGACAGCACTAACAACAATACAAATAGTACCTGCCCTTGGTGATTTCGGTAAGCACTTTCATTGCTGGTTTGTTTTCTTATATCTCATGTACTTTCCCTAACCCTTCCAGGGGTGTCGTATCCTCAGGTTCCTCTAGGTTTCCAGTCCTCACATTTCATTTTTTTTCTGCTCTAAACTGCTCATTATCTAAGTGCCACAAGTTCCCAATATTTCTTTTCAATCTCTCACCAGGGATTACCATCCCCTTCAACACTATCTTATAGAATGGAGTTAGGAGGAAAAAAAAAACTTGAATGAATCAATCCACTCCAGGATGTTTGTGATTAATAGCCTGCCAAATATTATAAGTCTGTTTGTGTTTTAAATAACTGAAGCAAGAAAAGCTGACCCAACATAATCTCTAGATGATAGATTGCAGACTTTGGGAATTGTAATAGAGAGAAGTAAGAAATCTGACCCACATAGAGGAAATAGTTAGAGGAGAATTTTGGAATATGAAGAATTTTATTTTCCTTAAATTCTACAGGGTAGCTTAATTCCTATTCCATTGAATAACCTACCTAACCAGTTGCTGTTGAATTAGCCCAACTCATGGCAACCCCATGTGTGTCAGAATAAAACTATGCTCCACAGTGTTTTCAATGGCTGCTGTTTTGGAAGTAGATTGCCAGATCTTTCTTCCAAGACACATCTGGGTGGACTTGAACTCTCAACTTTTCGGTAAGCAGTCATTAACCATTTGCATCACCCAGGGCTCTGTTCTATTAGATAAATTGGTCTATTTCATTGCTTGAAGATAGATTGAAAAATTAGAATGAGAAAAATGAAGGTAATGGTCCCATTGCCAAACCTCTGGGAGTCCCATCTTTGATTTCTCACTTCCTCTCACATCCCACAAGTAATCTATCACAAACCCTATAGACTCTTCTTTCACATCATGCCGAGATTGGCCCACTTTTAGCCCCCTCCATCTCTATAGTTGGTCCAAGCCTCCATCCTCTCCCACAATTTCCCTGCTTCCACTCTTGTCTCCAGCAGTTTCTGTTGACATAGCAGCCAAATGCAGAGATCATGTCAGCCATGCCATTCTCCTGCTCTAAACATCCCCGTGGTTTTCCATCCTGCTAAGTCAAAATCCAAACTCCTTCCTGTCTGCTAGCCCCTTTTATCTCTTAGCTCACACTTCCTACACCTTTCTCTCTTATTCACCAGGTTCCAACTATATCAGTTGTCTTGCTGTGCCTGGAACACGCCAAGCATTTCCCTGCAAGGCATGTTTTGTTTTGCTGTCCTCTCTTCTTGGGAAAATCTTCCCCCAGATATTGGTATGGTTATTGCCTCAGTTCAGTCAGGTCTTTTCTCAGATATCACCCCCTCAGAGATTCCATCCCTAAACACTCAATCTAACAAAGCATTGTCGTCACTCTCTGTCCCCTTATCCGGATTTAGTAATAGATATACACATGCAGTGTGTAACAAATAATATATACAACTTACAGTGTATAATATATATTTGCTCTTGTTTATATATATATATATATATATATATATTTAGCAGTATATATTTGTAATTTGTTTGCTGTCTTTCTCTCTCTCAGAATTTAAGCTCCAGTCAATGATTTGGCATTTTGTTCATTAGTATCTCAAGGGAGTGTTTTACGTGTGTGTTTAATAAACATTTGCTAAATAAATGGGTAGACTATCTTTAAAAATGAAGTAAATGTATATACACATATACACACACCTAAGGTTGGCAGTTCAAACCCACCAGCCACTCCTCAAAAGGAAGTTTGGGCAATCTATTTCCATAGTGATACCGCCTCAGAAGCCCAAGGAGGTGTTGCTAGGACTCAGATCCTGCTCGACAGCAGTGAGTTTTTAGTTTTTTCAGTGACTTAGAGGTTACAGAAAAATGACAAACCCCTATTGTTAAGCAGTTTACAAACAAGGAGATAAAACGGGTGTTGTCGATTCTGATAATGCCAAGTATCATTGTCCACATTTTAACATAAACTATCTGGGAATTTCACACTTAGGCTAATGTAATCTGAGTATGGTATTTCAGTTTTACTATTATTTTTTTGCACAGATAACCATTTTCTGTCTGGATAGAATATGTAGTTACAAACTTACTGAAATGGTACTCTACCATGGTTTCATCTATTTTTCTTGGAACAGCACTTATTTTCCTCGGTACACCCTGTGACCGTCCTGCTCTGGGTCAGTCATCTCTCCTAACAGTGCTGTGCTCCTTGAGGTCTGACTGGGACGGATGCCAGTGGAGTATGAAAATGTTGGCTGTTTTAGGCTGTGAACTCATCAGAACTGTCCTCGGAAGGCTGAGCGCTGAAAAGGAATCAAAGAAGATAATGGCACCTTTTCTAGAGATCTGAGAGAGGGTGCTGCCGGGAGAGTGATGTTACTGACATTAGCCACATCGGGCAGTAGTATTTCCTAGGAGCTACAGCCACTCCTCAGAAGGAAGATGGGGCAATCTATTTCCGTAGTGATAATGCCTCCGAAACCCAAGGAGGGGTCGCTATGAGTCGGGTCCGACTCGACGGCACATAACAACGACAACGACATGGCATGAGGGATTTTAAGAGAGAGTGAAACAGCCCTAAAATACAGGAAATGCGTGATTCCACTTTCATGGAAGTTCAGGACCATGAGGTAAAAATTCTTTTTTACAATCATAGCTGTAGAAGGCCCTGAAAAGAATCAGTACAAGTTTACATGAGGCTCTCAGATGATCTTAAAGAAATTTCAAAAATGACTCCCTTAGATCCTGCATAAAGAGGGAGAACAATGTGGTACAAAACTCAAAATCATTTGGAGGCAAAAAAAAAAAAAAAGGTGGGGACCAGGTTTGCTGGTCCAATAGAGCCTGGTGTAACCACTGAGACTATGGCCCCTAGCTGCCCTTCAGGTCTGGAATTGAACCCACAACTGTGGTTTCCAGCCAAACAAAGTACAGGCATGTGAGTTAAACATTTACCTCAAGTAGACACACGCCCTGGAGAGAACAATCATGGGAGAAGGAAGGGCTGCTTATGCACAGGGAGATAGCTCGGGGTGCAGAAGAGTATGAAGGGATGGACACTGGGAGGAGGTTACTATGGGGAGGAAGTGGGAGGGGAGCTGCTGCATTGTAAATTTTGGTCAATGACATGAGACAAAGTATATGTGAACTGCTGTATGAAAAGTGAATTTACTCTGTAAATCTTCACCCAAATCCTAACAAAAAAAAAAAAAAAAAAGAAAAAGAAAAACTGGTAAAAAAAAAAAATGACTCCCTTGCCCATAAAATCAGACAACAAGTAACATCAGACAAGTAACAGGCTTGCTGGTCCATGGAGTGAGAAAAGTGACAGCCTTTGGGCAGGAGTCTTGCTGGCAGAATAGGGAAAACCCATTGGCAGAGCTAAAAGAACTCTGAAACTCTTGTTCAAACAGGGCAGAGGTCAGGCCAAGAGGCTGAGGGCCAAAGATAGGTGTGCCTGTGCGCATGGCTGAGGGGAGGCTGTCTTGACCAAAGAAATGTGTCTGGAGTGTTCTTGAACCTGAACCTGTTACTTCCTGAAGAAACTCCATAATCTTGACTATTGTCTGTGAGTTCTGTATGTCCATTGCCGTGAATTATTGAACCCAGCAGAGAAGTAGCGTGTTGTGTGAAGGACAGTTGATGTCAAAATTGGTAGAAAGGTTGGAAGGTGGCAGCATGACTGACCTCTGCCTCATAGGAATCAGTGTTGGACCGCTTGTGTTGTTTAGGCTCTTCCTTCCCCCTTGTGAAGTGAGAGGAGATAAACCAAACAAAACTCACTGCTGTCAAGTCAGATCTGACTCATAGCGACCCCTCCTTGGGTTTCCGAGGCAGTATCTCTATAGAAGTAGATTGTCCAACCTTCCTTCTGAGGAGGAGCTGGTGGGTTTGAACTGCCAGCCTTCTGGTTAGCAGTCAAATACCTGAAATGAGAGGAGATCATGCCCTTTTGCATGCTGCCAAACCAACCTCAAATGCTGTAACAAGTCTGATCTAATCATGCCATCATGGAAGAATGTTAAATGGTCGAAGTAGAATTCAGAAAAAAAAAAGTCCAAGAGAATTTGGGAGAGAAAACAGATGGGGCCAAAAAGCCATGACAAAATCCTAGGGCAGTCAGGCTGTCAGTGACAGACCAGACAAGCCAGTAGCTATTGTCAACAGCAGACCTTATAACGCTTATTAATAATAAAGAACATATTTTTCTCTTATTTTAGAGTTCTTAGCACTTACATCAGCTTCCGTAACTGGTTTATAAGAATGAAAGCTAGCTAATTTCAGTGCTGATGTTCGAACTCTATCATCTATCTTGAGCATATTATTATGTATTGCTGCCTCTGTCTTTATGCTAGAAGTAAATCAGAAAGTTTTCCTGTTACTCCTTAATTAGTATCTGCAACCACAAAGAGCACTTTTAAAAAAGTTTTAAAAGAACATGTGGAGAAATACATATTCTTTTAAAACATGTTCTTTTCAAATACATGTTAAATGAACATGTTGGAGAAATACAGAATGTTAAATAGAATTTTTAATGTTTTTTTCCTGATAATTCAACCACATTTTAGCAAGAAATATTTACTTGATTGCAATATTTATATCATTAGAAATGAGAAAGTACATGGATAAGTTAAAAAAAAAATTCTTAACCATTTAACATATATTATTCTTATCGGGTAATAGCCTGGTGATTATTTAATAGTCTCTGAAATGTGGTAATGAACAAATGATGGACAGTTATCTTCAGAAACTATCTAAAATGTGATAATCCTAGGCATTTGTTTAATGTATAATTCTAAGCACAAATGTACATATTATTGGTGCAAATGGCAGTGTGTGAGATACACTACTGCACACTTGGTCACCAAAAGTTTGATATAATGGATTAAATCTAAAGACTGGGGACCTTAGGGACTTTGTGTTTTTGAATAAAGCTGCTCTAAAGGAAAAACAGAACAAATTTTCAGTTTGTCAAGTACTTGAGCTGTGCAAAAGCAAGGGTAGACTATACAGTCTCAAATAAGTACATTCAGTGGAGGGGCTGATTATTTTCTGGTAGGGTGATTCTGAAGTGAGAGTAATGTATTTATTTATTTCTTTAAATGCCTAATTTAAGTTAGAGGAGCTCTGGTAGTGTAGTGCCTAAAGGCACTTGACTGCTAACCAGAAGGCTGGCGGTTCAAACCCACCAGCCACTCCTTGGAAGGAAGATGGGGCAATCTACTTCCGTAGTGATACTGCCTCGGAAACCCAAGGAGGGGTCGCTATGAGTCGGGACTGACTCGACGGCACATAACAACAACAACAACAATTTAAGTTCAGGATTTTATCCATATACTGTATTTGTTAGTAGCAGTTTTATTAGCAATATATATTGTTGTTATTGTTGTTATGTGCTGTCAAGTCGGACCCAACTCATAGCAACCCCTCCTTGGTTTGCTGAGGCAGTATCACTACGGAAGTAGATTGCCCACCTTCCTTCTGAGGAGTGGCTGATGGGTTTGAACCTCCAGCCTTGTGGTTAGCAATCAAGTGCCTTAGGCACTATGCTACCAGAGCTCCCTAGCAATATATAGTTTAAGATAAAAATGATAACTTACATTTGTTCATACAGTATTTTGGATTTTTCAAAAATGTTTTACATTATTTTCTTCCCATAATAACAGTGTAAAGTATGAAAAGACATCATTATTCCCATTGTAAAGAGGAGTGAACAGAGTGCATGATGTTCTGAGTTGTTTTTCTAGGTAGTTACATGGATGCAAGTGCCTTCATTTGGTCTTGAGTTTTCTTTTATGGACTTATGTTATTTTTGTTTGTTTGTTTTTTCTTCTTTTGTAGGTCTTGGTTTTTCATACAAGGGAAGGAATCCTGGAGACTGACACAGAGGAGAAGTCAGCTGATGTCATAAAGAAAGTGAGGTCAACAATAACAACAAAAATCCAAGAAGGATCAGAACTTGGCCTGATTAGAGTTGGCTTCCAGTGAGAAGATAAAATACAAGTGATTGGGGGTCTGCAGCTTCCTCATCTGTGCTCTTGACCGGATGCCGCATTCAGAGGCAGAGGGAAGGGTTTGCTTCCATTTCTGACTTGAGTAGGATCAGAAGCTGATCTAGCTTAAAACAAACAAACAAACAAGTCATTGTTATCTCTTTTAGCATTTTCTTGGTATTATTCATTCCTTTGATTGGTTCAGTGAGAGTTAATGTCAAAATAATCCTTAGGGTGAGAGATGAGAAATATTACATTGTCATCAGTTTCAACTCTTTGGCTTGAATTACATTCAACATTATATAATTGGTCACTTATTAGAGGCCCAGTAGAATGGGACATGAGGTGGATATGTTTGGAAAAAGAAGGGGAAGGCAAAAATTTGAAGATATGATAGGTTAGAACCAGGAGGGGAGTTTGAGCATGTCAATTAGAAAGTGCTAAGCAAAATGATCTAAAATCTGACATAAAACACATGAAGTTCCACTAATACTATTTGTGCTTTTCTCAGAAGTTACCATTTTCTTCTACCTTCTGACAAGATGAGAAGGAAGTAGGAGGTTTATATCAGTAGATAAGTCTAGGGGTTTGTTTTTACCTTGAAAGAGAATGTTTTCTCTTGTTATAGTGTTTACATAACTATTGTTCAACTATATATACAAGAAGCTCTGACAGCACAGTGGTTAAATCATTTGGCTGCTAACCAAATGTCAGCTGTTCAAACCCACCAGCTGCTCTATGAGAAAGATGTTGCATTCTGCTTCTATAAAGACTTACAGCCTTGGAAACCCTATGGGACAGTTCTACTTTGTCTTACAGGGTCGCTGTGAGTTGGAATTGACTCGATGACAGTGAATTTTTTAACTATATCTACATAATGAAGTGATAAACAAATATTTAGAAGTACAAAATAATTTTGATATTTCATAGTTACATATACTTATGGTATTTGTTTTATTAAACTTTCATAGTACTATCACCACAAAGGCTATCATGTGATAATATATAATATTGTCCACCAACAAGTGAGACTGTGTTTAAAATTAGTTCATGAACAAATTGAAAGAACAATGTAATATTTTTACTATAAAATTAAAGTATTTCTGAGAAATAGCATATTTCTAAGACAGGGTGGACATAGTAAAATTGTGAGTTGAGATGGGGAAGAGAGGGTAAAGATAATCTTTTTCATCAGGTCAATGAGTACTTGAGGGTTTATTTGCTGGAGTGTTAAAGTGAACACTCTGCTCAGGTGAACCATAGAGAAACATACCTTTGTATAATTTAGGAAACACTGCTGAAGGAACTATACTCATTTGTATTACTTGAAAGTGTTTGAGTTAATATATATTAACTATATATTGCTAACAGATTTGGAAGCTTAATCATGATAGTTTGATTTAGAGCCAATGGCTTAATTCTTCTGCATGGCAAATTAAATAAAGTTGGCATAGGTAGATATGGTCAGAATCGAATTGATGGCAGTTGGGACTTTTTTTTTTTTTTTCTTAGCATAAGTCTGAGCTGTGATTTCTTATGTTATTCTATTTTCTTATCAGAGACAATCATTTGTTAAGCTAATGCGGAACAATTGCCCAAGTTCTTTAGAAGAGACATAATTTCTCCCAGACTTAATACTTTGCTTGGGATTAAGTTTTCTTTGGCAAGCCCAGGCATTGAGAAGCCAGTAGAGGAAAGATCAGAAGGAGAAGGTATTCAGTAGAAATACTGGAGTTTCAGAATCGAATCTCCATGTTGTTGATAAAGGATTCGGTCAATATAATGTTCTTTAGTATCTTCATGTCAGCTATCTTGAAATAACTCTTTGGCTTGGGTTATACTTCAAGTAGAAAACACCACTCTTTTAGGAAAGGAAATCCTATTTAACCCAACAAATATGCAAGAGAGCAGGCAAGAATGGGAGAAAGAAGACAGATTATTCAGTGAAAAGGTTTCACATCTAGATTGGTTTGAAGGTTGGTATTTGACATTTGAAAACGCCACTCTCAAGTTAGGTTCCATATATACTTAGAATATTGGGATATATGTATACTTTGAATATATCAATTATTTCATTTCCCCATGTTGTTGTTGTTGTTAGGTGCTGTTGAGCTCACTCCAACCCATAGTGACCCTTTGTAGAGCAGAATGAAGCACTGCTCGGTGCTGCACCAGCCTCACAATCCTTGCTACCCCTGAGCCCATCACCACAGCCACTGTGACAATCCATCTCGTTTAGGGTCTCCCCTTTTTTTGCTGACCCTTCACTTTACCATCCATGTTATTCTTCTCTAGGGAATGGTCCCTTCTGACAACATGACCAAAGTAGGTGAGACGAAGTCTGGCCATTCTTGCTTCCAAGGAGCATTCTGGCTGCACTTCCGCCAGGACAGATTTGTTAGTTCTTCTGGCAGTCCATGATACTTTCAGTATTCTTCACCAACACCACAACTCAAAAGCATCAACTCTTCTTCGGTCTTCCTTATTCATTGTCCAGCTTTCACATGCATATGAAGCAACAGAAAATACCAAGGCTTGGGTTAGGTGCACCTTAGTCTTCAAAGAGACATTTTTTTTTCTCTTCTGTGCTTTAAAAAGGTCTTTTCCAGCAGATTTGCCCAGATCAATACCTCATTTGATGTCTTGACTGCTGTTTCCATTGTTGTTATTTGTGGAACCAAGTATTATGAAATCTTTGACAACTTCAATCATTCCCCCATTTGTTGTGATGCTGCTTATTGGTCCAGTAGTGAGGACTTTTGTCTTCTTTATGTTGAGGTGTAATCCATACTGCAGACTGTAGTCTTCAGTCTTTATCAGTAAGTGCTTCAAGGCGTCTTCACTTTCAGTGATCAAGGTTGTGTTGTTTGGCTATGTTGTTGTTGTTATGTGCTGTTGAGTCCAACTGGACTCATATTAGTCTTCCTCCAATCCTGATGCTGTGTTCTTCTTCATAGAGTCTGGCTTTTCAGATTATTTGCTCAGCATACAGATTGAATAAGTATGGGGAAAGGATACCCTGACATGCTCCCTTCTTGATTTTAAACCATACAGTATCCCCTTGTCCTATTAAAATGACAACCTTCTGGTCTATGTACAGGTTCCTCATGAGCACAATTAAATGTTCTAGAATTCTCATTCTTCTCAATGTTATTCCTAATTTGTTATGATCCACACAATCGAATGCTTTTGCATAGTAAATAAAGCCCAAATAAACATCTTTCTGTTATTCTTTGCTTTCAGCCAAGATCCATCTGATATCACCTATTACATCCCTCATTCCATGTCCTCTTCTGACTCCAGCTTGCATTTCTGGAAGTTCTCTGTCAATATATAGCTGCAACCATTTTTGAATTATCTTCAGCAAGATTTTACTTGCAAGTGATATTGATTTGTTTGATAATCTCCACATTCTGTGGGATTCCCTTTCTCTGGAATGGGTACAAATATGGATCTCTTCCAGTCAGTTGGCCAGGTAGCTGTCTTCTAGATTTCTTGGTATGGATGAATAAGTGCCTCCAGTATGGATCTGTTTGTTGAAACATCTCAATGGGCATTCCATCAATTCCTGGAGCCTTGTTTTCCACCAATTCCTTCAGTGCAGCTTTGACTTCTTCCTTCAATACCATTGGTTCTTGATCATATGCCGCCTCCTGAAATGGATGAATGTGCACTAATTCTTTTTGGTACAGTGACTCTGTGTATCTCTTCCATCTTTCTTTGATGTTTCCTGCATCATTCAATATTTTGCCCATAGAATCCTTCAGTATTGCAACTCGAGGCTTGAATTTTTTCTTCAGTTCTTTCCGTTTGAGAAATGCTGAACATGACCTTCTCTTTTGGTTTTCTAACTCCAGGTCTTTGCACATTTCACTATAATATTTGACTTTGTCTTCTCGAGTTGCTCTTTAAAATTTTCTGTTCAGCTCTTTTATCTTGTCATTTCTTCCATTTGCTTTAGCTATTCTTTTAAGAGCAAGTTTCAGAGTCTCTTCTGACATCCATTTTGGTCTTTTCTTCCTTTTCTGTCTTCTTAATGAACTTTTACTTTCTTCATGGATAATGTTCTTGATGTCATTCCAGAATTCATCTGGTTTTCAGTCATTGGTGTTCTATGTGTCAAATCTATTCTTCAGATGGTCTCTAAATTCAGAGGAATATAATTAAGGTCATAATTTGACTTGTGGATTTGTTTTAATTGTCTTCAGATTCAAATTGAACTGGCATATGAGCAGTTGATGGTCTGTTCCACAGTCAGCTCCTGACCTTGTTTTGGCTGAAGATATTTAACTTCTCCATCAACTCTTTCCACAGATGTAGTTGATGTGATTCCTGTGTATTCCATCTGGTGAAGTGCATGTGTATTAACACCATTTATGTTGTTGAAAAAAATATTTGCCATGAATAAGTCATTGGTCTTGCAAAATTCTATCATGCGATCTCCACCATCATTTCTGTCACCATATTTTCCAACTACTGGGGATTCTTCTTTGTTTCCAACCTTTGCATTCCAGTCACCAGTGATAATCAGCACATCTTGATTGTATGTTTGGTCAATTTCAGACTGCAGAAGTTGGTATAAATCTTCAATTTCCTCATCTTTGGCTTTGGTGGTTGGTGCATATATTTGAATAATAGTAGTATTAACTGGTCTTCCTTGTAGGCATATGGGTATTATTCTATTACTGACAGTGTTATACTTCAGGATAGCTCTTGAAATAATCTTTGTGACAATGAATGCTATGCCATTCCTCTTCAATTTGTCATTCCTGGCATAGTAGATCATGTGGTTGTCTGATTCAAAATGGCCAAAATCAGTCCATTTCAGCTCACTAATGCTTGGAGTATCAATCTTTATGTGTTCCATTTCATTTTTGACAACTTCCAATTTTCCTAGATTCATACTTTGTACATCCCATGTTCTGATTATTAATGGATGTTTGCAGCTATTTCTTTCCATTTTGAATTGTGCCACATCAACAAATGGAGGTCCCAAAAGCTCTACTCCATCTATGTCATTAAGGTCGACTTTACTTTGAGGAGGCAGCTCTTCCCCAGTCATATTTTGAGTGTCTTCTGACCTGAAGGGCTCATCTTCTGGCACTATATCAGACAATGTTTCAGGGCTATTCATAAAGTTTTCCAGTAATATGTCAGACAGTGTTTCACTGCTATTCATAAGGTTTTCACTGGCCAATTCTTTGAGAAATGGATGGTCCCTTCCTTCTTCCAAGTCTGTCTTTGTCTGGAAGCTCTGCTGAAACCTGTCCAGCATGGGTGACCTTGCTGGTATTTGAAACACCAGCAATATAGGCACCAGCCTCACAGCAACACACAAGCCACCACAGTACAACAAACTCACAGATGAGTGGTGCATTATATATTATTTCCCCATACCTAATATGTAATGAGTCGGGGCCAACTCGATGGCAAACGACAACAACAACAACAACAATATGTAATGCAAAGAGCCAAACATGTGAAACTGTTCACTACAGATTAGGTAGTAAGCGCAAGGATACCCAATGTTTACCTTGCTTACTGGGTAATCCGCCCCTATCAGGGATTGTAAATTTGTAGTCTTTGATTCTGTGGGATGATGCAATGGAGTTGAGAGAGAGACAGATACCAGCCAAATCTAGAAGCAGTATCTTTACTGTGGTGAGAAAGTGTGAAATCATTCTCTACAGATTAATAAGTAAGCCCATGTAAGACCGTGCTTGCCTTGCTTATCCATCACATGGAGTAACTATGGGTCAGAGTCAACTCAACAGCACCTAGCAACAACAATCTATAATGCATTTGTGGTCATCAAACCTGCCCAGGGAAATCTCAGCTTCCTTCCCTGGTCAGGTCAGACCCCAGCTGCCAGTGCAGCCATTTCTCTCTCACCCCCATCTCCCAGGTCAGGTCAGTGGATTCTGATCCCTTCTCTCTCATCTCCATTCTCCTGGTGTCAGGTCAGCAGGCACAGGGCTTTCCTCTATGGCTTAGCTTGATAACACAATGGAACAACATACAAACTGCAGAGAAAGGGCTATCTTTAATTTAGAAGAAAAGGGGGGGAAGAAAAGAGAGAGAAAGAAATGTCTGGGAGGGGTCTAGGCACAGAGCCTCCATGTTCCCAGGGGCTGTGCCTGGCCCTAAGAGCAGAATGTTTGGTACCTCCAATCTGGAAGTGCTGTTGAGCCTCAGTCTTCCAAGGCTGTCTATTGGCCTCACCTCGTGGCCATGATAGATTACTTCATGCTTCCTGAGGTTTAGTAAACATCAGGCCCCTAGGTGCTCCTCTTGGTCTGGTAAGTTCCCACTAGGTGGCCTCAGGTGTGGCCCTACTCTCAGGAACTAGGCCAAAAGGCTAAATTTTGTTTTCTGTGAAGGGGTGTTACATCTCACAGCCTCCTTTCCACTATTTCTACATCCAAGACCCATTGCCACGGAGTCAATTTCTGCTCATAGTGACACTATGGGACAGAGTAGAACTGATGGTTTCTATGGCTGTAAATCTTTAGCGAAGCAGAAAGCCCTATTTCTCCCAAGGAGTGACTAGTGGGTCCAAACAGTCGACCTTTCAGTTAGCAGTCGAATGCTTAACCACTGTGTCACCAGGGCTACTTTATTTCTATACAGAAACAAATTGTGTCATGGTTACTCAAGAAGAAAGAAAAATAGTTCTTTATGATCCATAGAAGAGCAGTTTAAAAATGTCTGTGAATTTCAGTGAAGAAAAAGAAATGAGCCGCTCCCCGGAAGGAAGGTTGGGCAATCTACTTCTGTAGTGATACCGCCTTGGAAACCCAAGGAGGGGTCGCTATGAGTCGGGTTCAACTTGACGGCATATAACAACAACAGCAACAACAATTCAAGGTGAGTGGTAAAGAGCTAGACGCTTCACAGATGAGACTCTGGGGTGCACAGGAGGGAAGTCAGACACTCAAGTTGATGTTCCAGTCTTTTCTTGTCAGTGAGAAGCCCCAAATCACTCTTTTTTAACTCCCAGACCCAGGAGGCTCCTTGCTGTTGCCCACACATGCCCTCTGTGTGGTTCATACTGTTCACTGTACCTAGAAGAGTTCTGGGCACTCAGTTGATAAAAACGCCAGATTTTACCACAAAGATGGATGGCTACCTCTTTCACAAAGTCTTCCCTAGCAACCCAACCAGAAGGAATTGTTTCTTCCTCAGAGCAGCTAGTTGTTTACAATACTAGGTTACTTACTGTAGTTCTCCTTATACTGAAGATATTTGATTATCCATGTTGGCTCTTATTCTAGCCTGAGAATTTTCCAGGGTGAGAGCCATAGCCTACTTATCTTTATATACATTGAAAATTCTTGGTACTTTAACTGAAATGTAGTAATCACTCAGTAGAATTTCTAAGCTGGATGATGACAAAAAAGACAGAAGAATTGATGCATTTGCATTATGTTCTTGGCAAAGAACATTGAATATACTATACAGCACCACAAGAATGAGCAAATTTGTCTGGAAGTACATCCAAAATGCTCCTTAGAAGAGCAGGTGGTGAGACTTCATCTCATGTACTTTGGGCATGTTATCAGGAGGGACCAGACCCTGGAGAAGGACATTGTGCTTAATAAATTATAGGGTGAGCAAAGAAGAAGAAGACCCTCAATGAAATGGATTGACACAGTGGCTGTAACAATGGGCTCAAACAAACCTACTATTGTAATGATGACACAGGACCAGGTGACGTTTTGCTCTGTCATACATAAGGTTGCTATGAGTTGGAACCAACTTCACAGCACCTAACAACAACAACAAATATTTACTGAGTGAGGTTCTGGGATGAGTGATTAGTGTCATTTATCTAAACTAAAAAACAAAGCAAAACAAAAAAATTTGTCTAAGAAGAAAAGGATTTGACCTAGTGTTGGTAAGTGTGGTAGTTAAGGTTGGGTGTCAACTTGGCTGGGCCTGGTTTTGAGTGGCTAGGCAGCTGGATGTAGTTATTCCCCATAATGAGACTGGTGATCAACTCTGTGGTGGAATCTGTTGTAAGCAGCCGAGTAGCTGCTTTAGGGATGTGCCTTGCTTCCAGTGCATAATGAAAAGTAGCCTGGCATGTTGCCTGCTGAGCTTGAGACCATTTCTGGACTTGAACTAGGGGGATGCTATGTGGCCTGATAGTCTTGGGACTGTGCCATTTGACTTGTCTACCTTGGGTTTGTCAAGCTCAGCAGCCGGCAGCTGCCCGAGTTAAGAGGAGCCTCCAGTTCCAGTGAGCTGCAGCAAGAGGCAGAGTTGATGAAGCCCAAGGTCAAGGGGCCTTCACCCAGCCCAAGAGCTGCCACTTTGAACTCAGACTTCTAGCCTCCTAAATTGTGAAAGAATAAATCCCTATTTGTGAAAGCCATCATTTGTGGGATATTTCTGTTAGAGCAGCACTAGAGAACCAATTCTGTAAGGGTATAGAGAGTATAGAGAATAGGTACTCTCCTAGAATGTTGGAGAAATTTAAATGACTGCATCCTTTTTGGAAGGCAATTTTGCAACAGTCCTCAAATTTTTTCACGCATATCCATTTTGATCCAGTACATGGAGTAGCTGGGGCTTGGAATTCTTAAATATTGGCCTCATTTTGTTTCCAGCACCTCATACTACCCGTATTCTTTGCTTCTGTTTTCTGGGAATAAGGTTTCCAGACTTAACAAATAAAGACACATGCAACATTGGGGACATACTTACACTAAAACTTACTCGTTTTCATCTGAAATTAAAAATTTATACTATACGGGGCACCATGCATATTGTCTGGCAACTTCATATGGGGATGGAGAATATCTAAGATGAACACTTGCTTTTAGTTATTTCACTTAATAGCAACCCTGCAAGGCTGGTGTTTTTATATTTCTATGGAAGAGATCACACTCCCAGTGCCAAGAGTAGAGCAAAGAAATTAAACTCTGGAGCAGGGAACAGATAAGTAAAAATGCTTGTGATTCCCTCTGCACACTCCTGAATTCCTGTGGGTTCCCTTTGTGTACATGTTTTATTTCAATTCGTCACCTTGAAGAAGGGGAAAACACACACAAACACACACAACCATTCATTTTGTGTGTGTTTTTCTGTGTTACTGAAAATTTTGGGTTTTAAACAGAAACTGGATGGAAGCTAAGGCTTCTGTAACAGGACACGATGGAGTTTACACTATGGCAGAGCGAGATGAGGAAGGTGGTCAGAGGAGGTGGCTGACAGACGACTTGGGCAGACCATGAAGATGCCGAGTCCAATCAAACTTCCCTTCTCCACTGATTGCTGATTTTAGAAGGCATTCCCAAAGCTCCACCAGCCTAAGCAAATAAAAGTCTATTCATATTGGTCAGCCCCAGGGTTACAGGTGATAGCAGGGATTGTGGGACTGGCGCGGGATCGGGCAGTGTTTCGTTCTGCTGTGCATGGGGTCGCTATGAGTCGGAAACGACTCGACGGCACTTAACAACAACAAACCAACATATTGGTCATAATGGTAAAAATGATTTTTTTTCTCCCCTTTTCCTTCAAGGATATGGAGAAATCCTTGAAGGATTTGGGAGCTAATATCACTTCCTCTCATCTTTCTTCAGTTTTCTTACTGTTTTTCAGGCAGTGAACTTTCTTCCTCTCACTCTGTGCACCATAGTTGCTTCTTGGAATGGCTCACTACTCAATCCCCAAGAACTTCGTCATCTCACTCCTTTCTAACTCGTGTATGAAGTGTGTGTGTTATCTGGATATGTGGTTCCTGTCCTTTGGGAATGCTAAGCCTAGGCTTATTAAAAGGAGCTCTGGTGGTGCAGTCCTTAAGGTGTTTGACTGCTAACCAGAAGGTTGGTGGTTCAAACCCACCAGCTGCACCATAAAGATTTACTGCCTTGGAAACCCAGTGGGGATCACTGAGTTGGAAGTGACCCAATAGCCGTGTTTTGTTTTTTTTTTTTGAGGCTTATTAAACTCCAAAATTTTCTAGATGTTTTTCTCCTTCTCTGTCTGTCTTTCTCTAATCAATAAGGACCATTCAGATGATTTATATGGAGAAAGGAAGAACATCCCCCGCTAAGACACAAACCCCTTCTAACCAACAGTTATTGCCCTACAGTGCTAGTCTACAACCCCAGCCTGCTGCTGCAGGGTTTGAGGTGTCCCAGGGTAGAGCTGAATCTGTACACGGAAGTTTGGTTTTCATCCCCAGTTCTGTTTCCCAAAGTCATCATTGTCTGGAGTCTGGGCTAAAACTCTAACCTCTTCCTGTTCCCAGGCCTGTGGAGAACAGTGCCTCTGGTTTTGCTCAATTTAAAGGCAAAATTAAACCCATAAGCAAGCACTCATCTTTGCAGAAGGACATCTACTTCAGCCTTTAGAATACACATTCTCCCTGCTGTTATAGTGAGATTTCAATTTCCAAGTGGTCAGTCTCCAGGTGGCTTGAGGGTGATCTTATCTGAGGCACAAAGTATTAGTTTCCCACTTTGCTTTTCTCCTGCAGAGAAGGCAGCTCTGGTCTGTGATGTCCCTATAGGCTCTGCAGGCCTGGAGTATAGAGTTTGGAAGATACCAGTTCTCACCTAAACCCACTCACTGCCATCAAGTCGATTCTAAGTCATAGTGACTTTACAGGAGAGAATAGAACTGCCCTGAAGGTTTTCAAGGCTGTAATCTTACGGAAGCAAACTGCCTCCTCTTTCTCCTGCAGAGGGGGTGGTGGGTTCAAACAACTCACCTTTTGGTTAGCAGCCATATACTTTACCACTGTGGCAACAGAGCATCTCAATTCTTACCTAAAGACTATTAAAGCATAAAGCATGGGAAGTAGAGTGTTAATCAAATGATTCCAAATGTTCATGTAATCAATTAAGTTTTTTATTTATTTTTTTTTATCTCTATGAAACCATTTTCTAATTCTCTCTTATGAGCTGAGTTTTCTAGCTAAATCCTTGTTTCATGGACAGGTGATTACTTTTTTCTCTTCTAATAAAGTCCTTCCAGCTGCTTCCTGAAGTTATAGCTCTTTTCCATTTTGATATTTGAAGTGGAGGGATAGTCAGTTCCCCAACATTGCCTGAGCTCCCACTGGGTGTAATGAGCACTATACTTGATCTGTGGCGTTTGAAAAATGTAAGAGCTATTTGAACTTTCTCAAATGATTAAGGAGTGGTAAGACATATAAAATCTCAAATTGAGAATGCAAACATCTGAGTGAGTTCTGGGCCTGGAGATGCCTACCCCCAGGTTGAAGAAACCAAGCATGCTGCAAATGATGAAGAAAAACCTGCCCTGGTGCAAGTGGAGAGAAGCATTCGGCACCATTCAGAGTCATGATGTCTTTTACTTTGACTTGGAGAATATTTGAAAGCAGTTTATCAGAATGGCTCACTCAGGAGGTAGGGCATATAAATAAATGTGCCATTGTTGGATGGAGGGAAGTCAAGGCCAGATAGAGGATCCTTGCCAGAACTTGGAATAGTTTCCTGATACCGCTATTTGGCTCACCCAATATTTTTCTATTCAAACGATCAAGGCCCAAACTTGATTCTTCTTTATGACTTTTTGCTCATCTAGATATAGGAGCCTGAATCCAGACTTTTCTCTTCCCTATTAGTGGTTACCATCAGGCTTTGGAATTTAAACTAGTTATATAAAGAGATGACAGTGACCCATTCTTGGGTCTCCAAGGTGGTATCACTACAGAAGTAGATTGCCCAATCTCCCTTCTGAGGAGTGGCTGGTGAGTTTAAACTGCCAGCCTTCTAGTTATCAGTCTTAGGCACTATGCCACCAAGAACTCCTATATAAAGAGATGACCAGAAACTTTTGCTCAAGTAGGTACTCTATTTAACTTTCAAAGCAACTTTTTTGAAACTGATGATCTCATAACTTTGAAACTGATGAACTCTTTCAATATAGTAGCTAGCCCATTAACCAGGGTTAATCCAAGCAGGACCACCTGTAGTTGTAGGTCATTGTTTCTGAAGGGTGCTCAATATTTAGTTTATTTAGAGTGATTGTAGAAAATTATTTTGATTTGAGTAAGGTCTACTTGAATACTTGAATGGAAGTGGAAAATGGGATCCTAGAGTTGAAAAAAGGTACTGTCTGAACATGAACATATAGATAAATGATGTAACATGTCATATTAAACTTGAGTGTGAAAAAACAAAGTATCCAGGGAAAGTGAATTTTGGTGAAGTAGTTGCATATCTGTGATGCTAAAAGGATTATTTAACAAGTAGTTACTGAGCGTTTATATTCATGTGATGGTATGAATCTCATCCTTCTCTTCCGTCCCTCCTCCCTCCTTCCATCTATCCCTCCTTCTCTCACCCCTTCCTTTCCTTCCTTCTTTGACTAAAATCCATCATGGGTCCTTTATGCACTAGTTATTGAAAGAATGAAAATATGTAAAGGCAAATGAAATGTGGTTGAGAACTATTAAGTATTTTGTGAAAAAGTGTCCTGGGCCCCATCAAAGATGATTTAGGAACAATCATGAAAATCATTTTAAAATTTGCCATTTCTTAGTCAGTTTATTCGGAGTTGTTGAAAAATCAAAATCTTACAATGGAAATTCAAATGAAATTACAGCTCACTTAAAGCTTTAGCTATCCTGTGAATGTTGCTGGTGATATTTCACCATCCTGACATTCTAAAGAAATGTGCTGTCCAAGTACTTTTGGTGTAAGTAGATACTCGACAACTCTTGCAGCCAAGAATATAGATCATTTGCAAGGCAGGGGCAAGTTGACTAATGGCTTCATGGCAGTGGAACAGCCTCTACCCCAAACTGCTAATGGGCAAAGAAATTACATGGGAGAAAGTTAGTAAGCACGGCTGGAAGGAAACAGATGGTGTATGTCTGTATGTGGCAGCCAACTGTTGGCATTTTATTTTCAGGACAGTTGTTCCAATGCAGACTTGTCTGATATAAAATAAGGTTTTATTTTGCTATTGAAATTACATTGTAAATTCTGGTTCATCTTCCCGGCATTACTTTTAGTCATGGACTTGGACACTGTTGATTCAGCACCCTTCAGAGAATACTGTGTTTACAGTGCATTCTGTATTTGTGCCCTAGATTTGACAGGAGAAATCTCACTGTTCAGTGCTTCATCCTGAGATTTTCCCCTTTCTGGTGAAGTGGCCCCTGTGCCTACCCAGCTGCCCTAACTGAAAACAGAGGTCAGACTAAGTCCCTTGCTCTCCCTTACCTCCCTTATCTACTTATCACTGTTGCTGTTATTGTTGAGTCACTTGAGTCAATTCTAACTCATAGTCATGCTGTATGATAGGATTGAACTACCCCATAGGCTTTCCTAGATTACAATCTTTAGGAGAACACGTCACTAGGTCTTTTCTCCTGCTGAGTTCCTGATGGATTCAAAATACTGACCTTTCAGTTAGCAGCCGAGCACTTAACCATTGCACCACCTGGGCTCCTTCTACTTATCATGTTGATTTGACTCATAACGACCCCTCCTTTGGTTTCCAAGGCGGTATCTCTACGGAAGTAGATTGCCCAGTCTTCCTTCCATGGAGTGGCTGGTGGGTTTGAACCGCCAGCCTTCTGGTTAGCAGTCAAATGCCTTAGGCACTATGCCACCAGAGCTCCCAGTGCAGGTTATCCAGGTTATCTATCTATCTATCTATCTATATATGGATAAATATCTTTGCCTAGATAATTGAGTATATATGTGTATGTGTGCATGTATGTGGACATCTGTTTTAAAACCTGTTTATAGTTGTTACAAAAATTATATTTTTAAATTAAGATTATGTAAACTAACCTAATGTAAGTGTCAAAAGCAAAAGCGTCCTTGTTTCTGTGAAAATTGAGTTGACTGCTTCAGAAAGACATCATGAAGGGGAATTTCTAAAAATCTTTGGAATTAGCTTTAGGCAAATGGCTGGAAGGAATATGTACTCATATAGCTCCAGGTATACTTTGAAGGCCCAGCTCTATTTTCAAATTTATTTTGTTGTTATTGTTGAGAATATACACAGAAAAATATACACCAATTCAACCGCCTCTACGTGTACCATTCAGTGACACTGAGTGCCTTCTTCACGTTGTACACTCTTCTCACCCTCCTCTTCTGAGCTGTTCTTCCTCCATTAGCATAAACTCCCAGCCTCTGATGCTCCTGTCTGATCTGAGTTGATGTTGTCACTCTGATCCTTGCATATAATGCCCCAGGCAGACCTTTACTTATTAAGCTAGACTGTTATTTGGTTTTAAGAAGACTTCAGGGAATATTTTTGGGTTAAGGCTCAAAAATGATCTCAGGACAATAGTTTCAGGGGTTTATCCAGCCTCCATGGCTCCAGGAAATCTAGATTCCAGGAGAATTTGAAATTCCATTTTGCATTTTACCCCTTTTGATCAGGATTCTTCTATAGAATCTTTGATCAAAATGGACAGCAATGGTAGCTGCCCTGTTCAGTTCTGTTCTTGCAGCAAAGGAGACAGTTATTCACGAGGCAATTAGCTGTGCATTCCATATTCCCCTCCTACTCATGACTCTCCCTCTTCCTCTGTTGCTCCAGGCACAAAGAAACCAATTACCCTGTCTTGGATGGCTGCTTGCAAGCTTTTAGGACCCCCAGGCACTATGCAGTGAACTAGGAGGTAGAACAGAAGTACTGAAGTAACTGAAACAGGCATCATTAGTGTGGGGATGAGGCAGAACTTTAAGCAGTGGACCCCTCCCTAGTATAAGGCTTAGAAAATCAGCAAATAAACACATTTAAATGTTCTAAATTGAAATAAAATGTTCAAAGTAAAGATGTATCATTTGTATGATTACTCACTTTGCGTTTCCTTATTTGACCTGCAATGGGCCCTGGTTGTGGTGGATAAGATGGCTTTTTATGTACTTCTAATCTTCTCCCTAAACTGCTGTATTTTCCTCCTGACAAAACAAAACCAAAATCCAAACACCAAAGTCCTTGCTGCAATGATTTTTAACCCTTTTCTACTGGGAAATTTGAGTAGATTTTGGTTTCCCAACAACTACTTTCCATTACCAAAGATGCAAATCTCTTCTTTATTGTAGCACAGTGTTCTGAATATTTTCTTTGTCCACCTGTAACTGCCTTTAGTTCCAAGCCTGTGATTCTCATGGAAGCCATTAGTATTACTGTGAGCCAGGTGGCTTCAGTCCCATTGGTATAGTAGGAAGTCTTGGCCTTGGGACAGATATGCAAGGTCTTAAATTAATGCTTTAACAAACACACGAAAAATGCTGCTCTTCTTTACTGTCTCACTGGAGCAGGGATCCAATCTTTTGAGTTTCAGGTGGCAGATAACATGATTCCTATGGTTTCTCCTGGTTCTGATTCTGATTCTTATAATTGTTCTGAATTGCTTAGCACTGAGTGTATTTCAATCCCTGGCCATAATAGGAGATCATTGAAGAATAATCCACAGACAGAGCAGTTAAGGATGGACTGTAAGGCAAAGGAGGTTGTGAGTTTAACTGCTTGGGGAGCGTTGGCTTGATCTCTCTTATACTGTAACATGGGCATCAGAGGAAGAGATTCAATCAGGGATAAAGTGTGGTTGTAAATACATGTTATATTTCCAGTGTGTAAATTGATAGCACATAACCACAACAACAACAATACAAAAACAAGGAGGCCTGGGAGCACAATGGTTAAGCACCTGTCTACTAAAACCAAAAGTTTGGTGGTTTGAACCCACCCAGAAATTCTGTGGGAGAAAGACTTGGTGATCTGCTCCTATGAAGATTCCAGAAACCAAACCAAACTCATTGCCATCAAGTCAATTCCAACTCACAGCAACCCTGTAGGACAGAGTAGAATTGACTCAGTGTGTGTTTTTGTTGTTGTTACGTGTTGTCAAGTTGGACCTGACTCACAGTGACCCCTCCTTGGGTTTCCAAGGCAGTATCACTACGGAAGTAGTTTGTTCAACCTTCCTTCTGAGGAGTGGCTGTTGAGTTTGAACTTCCAGTGTTTTGGTTAGCAGTCAAATGGCTTAGGCACTACACTACCATTGTGTATCCAAGGCTATAATCTTTATGGGAGCAGACTGTCACATCTTTCTCCTGTGGAGTGCCTGATGGGTTTGAACAGTTGAACTTTTGGTTGGCATCTGAGCGTTTCGGCCACTGCACCACCAGGGCTCCTTAGAGTAGAATTGCCCCATAGGTTTATTGATTTATTTATTGTGATTTGGGTGCAAATTTACAAAGCAGATTCATTTTAAACCCAATAGTTCATATATCTTTTGTTTCATGACACTGATTGCAATCCTGACAATAAACAGCTCTCTTCCCATCTCCTCCCTGTGACTACCCCTTCCCTGTGTCCTTCTTACCTATGCATTCCTATCTGTCTAGCCTTTTCCCTATGCAGATGCTGCCCGTCTGATCTCTCACAGTTCACTGCTCTAAGGGGTGCATCTCCTTGGGGTGGGCCCACAGGGTTTTCAGGGCTGTAATCTCTGGTAGCATAGTGGCTAAAGCACTTGACTGCTAACCAGAAGGCTGGCGGTTCAAACCCACCAGCCACTCCTCGGAAGGAAGGTTGGGCAATTCTACTTCCGTAGAGATACTGCCTCGGAAACCCAAGGAGGGGTCGCTATGAGTTGGGGCCAACTCGACGGCACATAACAACAACAACAACAACAACAATCTTTATGAAAGTGGACTGCCACATCTTCCTCTTGTAGAAAGGCTGGTGGTCAAGAGCCTAACCACTGTACCACCAGGGCTTCTTCCTTAAAGATCACAACCTATGAAACTCTATGGGACAGTTCTACTCTGTCATATAGGATCACTATGAGTGGGAATCAACTGGTTGGCACATTGACAATAAAAAAAACAACCTATATATGTGTGTTAAAACATGTCTATTTGCATAGGAAAAAGTTAGGATGAGGGAAGTATACCAAAATATTATTTATTAAGTGTTTTTCTCCTGTGGGGTGGAAATTTTATTATAGCCTATGCATCAGTATAATAGCAGTTAGCCACTTGTGTATACTGAATGTTATTTATGTGATAAAATGAGAATAAAAAAGTAAGTAAAATAAGTAAGTAAAATAAAAAAAGTTTGAGAGAGTTGTCATGAATAGAAATTGTTATACAAACAGCACTTCCAAGCTGAAGTGGAAATGGTTAATTACAAGCTCTCTTTTGTGTCCCACAGGCTGAAAGAAAGAGCAGTGAGTGTTATTATTATTATTATTATTATTTTTTTTCTGAGTGGAGAGATAAAAATGAAGGACAGCTTTCTGGCTAATACAAAGTCTAGAACATCAACCAAAAAGAGAAAACTCTTTACTTGTCTAATTTAATTAAAGAGAGTAGTTCAGAGGTGGGTGATGGAGAGTAGGCTTCTGAAAGACAAAACCCATGGCTGTCAAGTTGATTCCGACTCACAGTGACCCCATAGGACAGAGTACAACAGTCCCATGACATTTCCCAGGCTGTAATTTTTACAGAAGCAGGCTGCCTCATCTTTCTCCTGCAGAGTGGCTGGTGGGTTCAAACCATTGACCTTTCTTTTAGCAGCTGAGTGCTTAACCACTGCACACCAGGATTCATCCTCTGAAAGACAGAGGGTGAGGATAAGAAACTTCTGGAAGAGCTTGTGCTTGTGAGCTGGCCTGACACCAGGTAGACGCTCAGAGTCAACATAGGCTAGTTACTGCTGAGAGCTGTTCGAACAAGTCTACGTTCGGGTTTCTGGTCTTAGGATCCCATAACCAGACCTGAGGCACAGGCCTTCCCTCTCTTGTGTTCACCTCACTTTAATCCCACTTACCATATGTGTGATCTCTCCCTATAGACTGCTTTGAAGGCCGTATGTTTCTGATGTACCTTTCAACATGTCACCACAGCAGTGCACTGCTTAACCTATTAATACAGAGCAAATCAAATGCTGCATTAATAAAATGTTTAACCAATTATGCAAGTTAGGCAGTTTTAATAAAAACGGTGTTTTCCAGCTTTTCCTTGAGGAGAAACCAACTAAATGTCCTTTATGTCATTGATTTTTCCAGTTCTTAGAGGACTGGAGAATTCTGAGTCCCTCACGATTTGCAGATCAATAAAGAGGAAGACCCTCAATGAGATGGATTGACACAATGGCTGCAATGATGGACTAGAGCAAAGCAAAGATTGTTGGGGATGACGCAGGACAGGCAGTGTTTGTTCTGTTGTACATGGGGTCTCCGTGAGTTAGAGCCAACTGGATGGCACCAAATAACAATAACACCACCAACAACAAAGACGGGGGCATAGGCAATGAGTACATAGCTTTTTTTGAGGCATTTCTGGAGAAATGCTGGTGGGTAGTTAGGAAGTCCAGAAGTTAGGTCTCCCAAGCTCATTATGTGGGAAGCAAGGAGATGTTCCAAGATCAAAATGGCCATTGTTTGGGATTCTGTAATCTAATAGGCATGGCCATATCGAAGGACAAAAGTTAAATAAGAATGGCTGTGCTTACTTGGGTTTTTGTTATTACTCACACATGTAAGGTTCTTAGTAATAATAGGTCTCTTCTGAAAACACTCAGAGAAAAGAAAAACATGAAATATCAAAAGCATTATTGAAAACATTGTTCATAGTCATCTAAATTCTATGGACTATTAAATCCACTGAGATAACTTAGAAGAGGATATAAAAATGCTATACAGAAATTCATAAGCTACCACCTTAAGAAAAAGAAAAAGAAGAACCAAGAATAAATTCAAATTTCATAGTCTACTACAGAACTTTGCACAGTTTTTGAGTTTATGGTCCAATATAGCATTTTATGATAACTGTATTCATAGAAATGTATTGTTCTCAGTGAATATTTTGATCCTCCAGTTATAAAATATTTGTTAACAAACCATGAGTCCTATCCATATCCATAAGCCCTTCAAGGGTGGGTGAGTGGACCTGTGTGAGTGTGTGCACAGCTTTCTTCTTGTGTGGCTCTTCATGGAAGGAGATGTGTACTGCCCTTCACTGGCACCAGGTCCTTCTCATCACATCCTGGGCACTGCATGGAGGGGCCGGAAGGCCACAGCTCGCACATATGATGAACTCGCTCATGCAGAGCTGGGAAAATTCTTCCAGTCAGAACCAGCTCCACTGCACAGCTCAACACAGGGGAAATCGCTGTCTTCCAACACAGCTGCCAGGGTGGCGGTGCTGCTTTTACAGCCATCGTCCTCTTCCTTTTACCCAGAAAAAGCGTAAGGAGGAAGAAAAGATCACAAGGAAGAAATACCCTACAAGGTTGGTTGTCATCCACCCAAGGTCTGCTGGAAGAATGCTCTAAGTGCGGCTGCTTTCCAGGGACTGAAAACCAAACCAAACCAAACCACTTGCTGTTGAGTCAATTCCAACTCACTGCAACCTCATGTGTACCAGAAGGGTTTCAATGGCTGATGTTTCAGAAGCAGATCCCCACATCTTTCTTCTGAGGCCCCTCTAGGTGGACCCCAAGCCCCAAACTTTGAGTTAGCAGCTATGAGCCTTAACTGTACCTCCCAGGGACTCTTCCCAGGGATTAAATCTATAATAATTTTGATAATGGATTGCTGAATTTGAAACCTGTTACTTGACTAAGACATTCGACTGCCAACCAGAAGGCTGGTCGTTCAAACCCATCAGACACTCCTTGGAAGGAAGATTGGGCAGTCTACTTCTGTAGTGATACTGCCTCAGAAACCCAAGAAGGGGTCTCTATGAGTTGGGATCAACTCAAGGGCAAAGTTTGGTTTTGGTTTTTATTTGAGAAGAAAACATAGTTACAGGATAGTACAGTCAACTACAAACAACCTTTCTAATTTCTCAGGATCAAAATGTCTGTTCCCTCCACTCCTGCTAACCAGGTATGTATGCAACCGTGAAATGCTTTGTGTTCATAAATCCAGCCCTCCTCTCACCAGGTATATTGACGGAAGGTTTGTTTTTCTCGTTTACTGAGGGGGAGAATGTCCTATTTATTTCCCTTGAGATAGGTGTCAAGGTAAAAACTCAATTTTAAAAAATGTGTAATCCAAATAGTGGCTGGCTTCTTAACAACAAATACGCATACACACACACACACACACATTCAGAAAACTGAATAGTAACTGTCTGACTCTCAAATCGTTACTAGCGATCTCTGACCTTACCCACCTACCCTATCTAACAAAATTAAAACACCTTTCATGACTTTCTTGTGGAGTTAACAATTACTTTTTGAAGCTACTTGCATCAAAAGGAGTTTGCGAAATTCCTATCTGAATTTGGCATGTTAATTTAGTAACCATGGGTAATCATTATTGTTTGGGTGCAGAAATCACTGCTGAATAAATCATATAGATAAGGATAACAAGAAGTTGGGAGCTCTGGTAATGTAGTGCCTAAGGCACTTGACTGCTAACCAGAAGGCTGGTGGTTCAAACCCACCAGCCACTCCTCGGAAGGAAGATGGGGCAATCTACTTCCGTAATGGTACTGCCTCGGAAACCCAAGGAGGGGTTGCTATGAGTCAGGGCTGACTCGACGGCACATAACAACAACAAACAAGAAGTTTTATTCTCTATCAACCAGAAAGGAGCCCTAGGGCTCAGTGGTTAAAGCCTTTGGCTGCTAACTGAAAGGTCAGTGGTTCGAATCCACTGGCCTCTTCAAGGAGAAAGATGTGGCAGTCTGCTTTTGTAGAGATTTACAGCCTCGTAGACCTTATGGGGAAGTTCTACTCTGTCCCGCAGAATCACTATGAGTCAGACTCGATTCGATGGCAGTGGGTTTGGGGTATCGTACTGAAGACTGTTAATAGATTTATCTCAAATTGAAAAAAAAATGAATAATCAGATATTTAATTAGGGAATTATTAAGGAAAAGAAAACAAAATACTGTACATGAATGAATAAAGGAACACAGATAAAAATCATAGTTCCAGGCAATATCTGCTGTTGATGACGGGCTATGAATGTAAGAAAACATCACAGAATAAAACCAGGACACGTTCACTGTGTAAAAATTGGTAAGAATAGAATGAATTGCCAGATGTCTATTTTGTTCTGACACTGTCCGTTAATGATTCTGATTAATGTATGTTCTTACTGAAGCCTAATTTCTCAATGATGTAGCATTGACTAAATGGACTCAAAAGGGAAAGAAAGGCGTTGTTAGATGCACAAGTGAAAAGTTGATAATTGCTCAAATCTTTATTATTCTATGAAAGGTCTGTCAAAATGACCTTGAGGCTGGCAGTATGTTTTTCTGGTAGCATTTCTCCATCTTTTGAGTGTACACTGATTTTTTTTAAAAACAGCCAGAAACCACTCAGAGCCAAGTCTAAAGAATAAAGTGAGTGATCAAGCTGGTAAAGAACATTTTTTTTTTGGGGGGGAGGGTCAAAAATGTATTGTCAGTATATAATAATGAGAGTGAATTTTTGCTCAGTTTATAAACTGTTTCTAAGAGCAATTTCTCAATAGGCATTCCTCAAATACTCTGAGCCAATGACTGCTTCATTGGTGAAAGTGTGATACTCAGCTGAAAGAGGAGAGGTCTATTCAGGTGCTTGAGGCCTGGTGTGTGTGTGTGTGTGTGTGTGTGTGTGCGCACAATACAATTCAGTTATATTTAGTGTAGAGATAATTATTTCTAAGTTGCCACAATTAGGTAATCACAGCTTTTGCACTTGCTTCTCTCACTCTTCTTATTCCTTTTCTATTCTTCCTCCTTTTCTTTCCTCACTCTTCCTCCCCCCTCCCACCCTTTTTCATTCTTTAATCCTCTGTTTTTTAGTGCCTAAGGCTTTTGACTGCTAACCAGAAGGTTGCCAGTTCAAACCTACCAGCCACCACTCCTCAGAGGGAAGGTTGGACAGTCTACTTTGATAGAGATACTACCTTGGAAACTCAAGGAGGAGTTGCTATGAGTCAGATTGACTCGACGGCAGTGAGTTGATTTTTTTTTTTTTTTGCTTGACACCTTATTTTGTTTATTTTCTATGCCCAAAGTTATCCCCTCTGAGAAACCTGACCACTTTTATCTTCAATAGCCATACCTCATCAATTAAACATCCTATTCGCTATTTTCTTATCCTGTTTTGTTTTTCTTCATAACAAAATATTGTGTTACAGATCTACATGGCAAGCCTTCATGTTGGTTACCTTGGGCACGTCATCAGAAAAAATCAATTGCAAGAAAAGACATCATATTTGGTAAAGGGGAGGGTTAGCAAAAATGAAGAAAATCTTCAATAAGATGGATTGACACAATAGATTCAACAATGGGCTCAAACGATCGTGGAAGTGATGCAGGACCAGGCAGTGTTTCGTTCTGTTATTCATGAAGTCACAATGAATTGGAGCGGACTTAATGGCAAAGAACAACAACAACAACACACTTCATATGTGTTTGTTTATTCTTTTATTTCACTTCTTCCCCCTAGAATATAAACTTCATGAGAATAGAGACTTTGTCTCTTGTCTACTGCTGAGTCCCCAGCACCTATATGAGTCCTGGTATGTACTATATGTTTAATGAATTATTAGTAAACAACTGCCTGAAATTATTAATAAAACTTTGCAGTTTAATGTTTAAAATACATCCTGAAAATGAGATGAAATTTTCCTATTAAATCATTTTCCCATTTACATCATATTCTTTGGACTTTAAGTGAACAAGAAATAAATTTCTATTGTGTTTGAGCTATTACACATTTTGGATTTAGTTTTCTACAGTGGCCAGTATTAACCTTGCTTAAGAAACTTGGCAAATCACATAACTCATTGGTGCCTCTCTAAAATGTGTTATAACATTTCTTGTGAGGTTGGTCTTGCCTATTTCAGATATATTTCTAAGTTAAAGATTTGATTTCCTACCTGATATGAAATTATTCATATCCTAAAATTCCTTCCTGGCTGTAGAATTAAGTGAGTTAATATATGTAAATTATTTAGACTAAATATTGACACAAAGTAAGCCTTATTAAGGTGTTAACTATTATTATTGTCATCCAGGGAGTTGAAAATATTGAAGTGGAATTTTTGGAGGCAATAAATCTGCATGAGGGATTACATTACATTACAGTACTCACTGCTGTTGAGTCAGATTCGACTCACAGCGACCCCTCCTTGGGTTTCCAAGGCAGTATCTCTACGGAAGTAGATAGCCCTGTCTTCCTTCCCAGGAGTGGCTGGTGGGTTTGAACCATCAGTCTTCTGGTTAGCAGTCAAATGCCTTAGGCACTACTCCACCAGAGCTCCCTTACATTACATTGTTGTTTGCTGTTGTTATGTGCCCTCGAGTTGGCCCTAACTCATAGTGACCCCTCCTTGGGTTTCCAAGGCAGTATCTCTACCGAAGTAGACTGCCCAACCTTCGGGATGTAAAAAAACAAACCCACTTCTATTGAGTTGATTCCAACTCATAGTGACCCCCATTGTGTTTCTAAGGCTGTAGATTGCTTTATTTTCCTCCTGTGGAGCAGTTGGTGGGTTTGAACAACTGACCTTCTGGTTAGCAGCCAAATACCATGTTGTTATGTTGTTATTTTGCCGTCGAGTCGGCCCCGACTCATAGCGACCCTTCCTTGGGTTTCCGAGGCAGTATCACTACGGAAGTAGGATTGCCCAACCTTCCTTCCGAGGAGTGGCTGGTGGGTTTGAACCGCCAGCCTTCTGGTGAGCAGTCAAGTGCCTTAGCCACTATGCTACCAGAGCTCCCAAATAAATATTCCTAAGGAAAGCACTGCTTATATTGTTGTTGTTGTTGTGTGCCGTCGAGTCAAACCCGACTCATAGCGACCCCTCCTTGGGTCAAAATTCTTCAGAAATGCTTAGGTAGGTGGAGAGTTATGCATTTTTACTGTCTGCAATTGATCTAGTCTTGCTTTTGATTCAGGAGAGTGCCTTGATTGTGAAAACAGCATTTGCCCTGTGTTGGGCTCTAAATAGAACTGTACATTCCAGAATGTACCATTTCCCTCTGCTTGTTTTCCCTTTTTCTCTTCTTCTCTAGTAACCCTTCTCTTTGGGACTTTTAAATACCCTAAGTTCTTGGGATCATCTGAACAATGTCCCTTTTATATATGATATGTTCATAGAAACATGATGAAACAGGATCCATAAAATTTCAATTCTAATAAAAGGGACATTTAAAAAGATTTAATTTTTCTTTTTTTCCTGTTTCAGGTAACAGTTTACAGAGAAAACTAGTTTCTCATTTGATAGTTTGCAGGTAAAGTGTTGCATGATGTTGGTTGCAATCCCACAATGTGTCAGCATTCTCTTCATATTCTCCCCGGGATCTCCGTTTCCATTCGTCCAGATTTTCTGCCCCTTCATGCCTCTTCATCTTTGCTTTTTGGCAAATGTTGTCCTTTTATCTCATATAATTGATAGTTCTAAGGAACATGTTCCTCTCTGATGTTACTGTTTATTTTATCGGCCTGTTTGTTGTTTGGCTGAAAGGAGGTCTCTGGGAATGGCTGAAGCCATTCCAGGTCAGAAGGGTGTTTTAGGACCATGGTCTGCAGGGTTCCTCAAGTCTCTGTCAGATCAGTAAGTCTGGTCTTTTTTGTGAATTTGATTTTTTCTTCTACATTTTGCTCCTGCTCTGTCCAGAACCCTTTGTGTGGTCCCAGTCAGTGCAGTCAGTAATGGTAGCCAGGCACCATCTAGTTCTGGTCTCCTGGTCCTGTAGGCTGTGGTTCGTGTGGTCCATTAATCCTTTAGACTATTTGTTCCCTTGAGTCTTTGGTATGTTTTGTTTTCCTTTGCTCTGGATGGGAAGAGACCAGTAGTTGTGTCTTCGATGGCTACTCACAAGCTTTTAAGACCCCAGACATCACTCACCAAAGGAGGATGTAGAGCATTGCCTAGGAACTTCATCCTATAAGATGTTTAATTATGTCTAAGTAATTTCTATGACTGTACCTGTAATGTGTTCCATTAACTATATTAATATACATGCAGAATCTCCAATTATGTATATAGAAATATCCACAACCAAATCTCTACCTGTAGGTGGGTGTACTCCCTTACACCCTCCCACACCTGTTTGGCATCCCTATGTACCTATGTAGCCATTTGTAAATTATTGTTTGTTTATACTATTGTTACAAGGTTGTATGTGTTATGGTAATTACTGTAGCTGCCTTTTATTCTTACATTCCTCTCAGTGTCTTTGCTGTGGTTATGTTGTGTTGACTTCCCTCTTACTGTGTATCACCTTTCCCTTCAATTATTAATATATGTCTTCTATTTAGTTAGTAATTTTCCTTCCTTCCCCCTCTCATCCCTGGTTAATTTTTTTCTCTTTGTGTAAACCTTTTCTTTTCCTTTTTTGGTTTTATAATAGTGGTTTCATACAATATCTGTTCCTTTGTAACTGATTTGTTTCACTAAGTATAATGTTCTCCAAATTCATCCATGTTGTGAGATGTTTCAAGGAACCATTGTTATTTCTTATCATTGTATAGTATTCCATTATGTGTATGTACCTCAGCTTGTTTATCCATTCATCCATTAATTCATCCATAAATTATGTTTTCACAATCAAGGCACTCTCCTGAATCAAAAGCAAGACTAGACAATTAAGTTGGTTCCATGTTTTTGCTGTGGTTAATAATCCTCCAATGAACATGAGTATGCTAATATCTATTTGTGCCATGGGTCTTGTTTTTTTTTAGCATAGGTCTTGTTTTTTCACCTAGGAGTGAGATTGCTGGATCACATTCTATTTCTATTTCTAGCTTTTAAAATAAGCATAATACCATGTTTCATAATGGTTGTACCATTTTACATTCCCACCAGCAGTGTATAAGACTTCCAATTCCCCTACAGCCTCACCAATATTTGCTCTTTTCTATTGATTAGTGCTTTTATTGTTGGAGTGAGATGTTACCTCATTGTAGTTTTGAGTTGCATCTTTCTAATGGCTAATGAGCTGCAGCATTTCCCCATGTTTGTTAGCTGCTTGAATGTTGTCTTTGGTAAACTGTCTGCTCATATCCTTTGCCCATTTTTTAATTGGATTATTTGTCTTACTGTTGTTGAGGTGTTCAAGTTTTCTACAAATTTTAGAGATTAGACCCTTGTCACATCATAGCCAATTTTTTCCCTCAGTTTGTAGGTTTTCTTTTCACTCTTTTAGCAAAGTCTTTTGCTGAGCATAAGTTTTTAATTTTAGGGAAAAAAGGTTTCTCAAGGTAAACTTGGGTACAAATTATTCCATATACATAGTTTCAGGATTGCTTCCCAAAGAAGCATTGGAGATTTTAGAACTCACTTTCTCTTCCTTAGTTACTATGGCAACAATTCAGGGAAAAATAAAAGAGTCATCAAGGACAGCCATCAGCACTCGTCCTTGGCTGCCCATCCTCTGAAGGAAGGGCTCAAAACCAAACTCACTGCTGACTAGTCAATCCCGACTCACAGCGATCCCTCCTTGGGTTTCCACGGTATCTCTACAGAAGTAGATTGTCCAATATTCCTTCCGAGGAGTTGCTGGTGGGTTTGAACCACCAGCTTCCTGGTTAGCAGTCAAGTGCCTTAGGCACTAAGCCACCAGAGCTCTCGAAGGAGGGGCTATAGACTAGAAATCCTGTTATGACTCTTGGTAATATTTTTTCCCTAACTTTTCTTAGGTTTTCCATGCTGTTTTGTGATAATATTTGTATTGAAGAAAACCAGGAGTTAACTGACAGGATGTTCCAATTCATTATCTTTTTAATTCAAATAAAATGACTCAACTCTTATTCTACAAAGAGCAGAAACCCAGGATCTCTTCTGGAAGTCTTAGGGTTTTTTCCTTTGGACATGACAATTTTTTTTTTTTTTCTTACCTCTGGCCACCTTCCCTTGGCTTGAGGTCTTGCCCGTTGCAGGTATTTCCTCCCTGGTGTCACCCAGTGGTGATCATTACTGAGATGCTCCTGTCATCCAAAACATCACCTACATTATCCTTTGGAGTTTTTCCTAAAGTTTATGGCTCAGATGGAGACATGCATTATACAGAGAGCTATGTAACAAGTAAAAATGAGACAATGGATTCCTACTTAATGAAGTTGTTTGACTATTTTTACTAACTGTCACCTCACTGAGAGTCCCTGTTTCTGATCATCTTGGTGGGCTCCCCTTCATTTCTCCACCTGCTCTCCAATCCTCTCGTGTCTATTTCTCAAGCTGTTGGAAGAAGCTCCAATATTCCTTTTTGTAGTAAAGCACAAGATTCCACTACTCTTTATTTTATTCCTTTGCCTTCCAGGTTGACTATTTTTACCTCTCCTCTTTAACCCATCCCCCGAAAATTCAGAGATTTTTTTTCTTAAATAAAGATTCATTTATTCTAGATCTAAATAATGCCACTTGTATAGGCGGTAGAATTCTTCTAGTCAATTGTGGCTCTGAGTAACAGAATATGTAGGTTAGAGAATTACATTCTTATGAAATGAATAATTTTACATGGATCAGCAAGTGAATTTCAATAATTCTGAACAATATGAGATGAATTGTAGTGAGAAATGTATTTTCTTCATTTTAAAGGTGAGCAAGTTGAAGAATATGAAAGGTATCATTTGTCTAAAATCATAAGGCCAGCAAATGGCCCAAGGAGAATTTGGCTTCAGATCTTTGGATTTCTTTGCTAGGATTCTTTACAACACACCATATGACACTGATGTACATTAATATAAAGACTGTGTAATTTTCAAGGTAATGGTTAGAAATTGAAGACTTATAGAGGCTGAGGTCCTGGCTCCAACTCAGAAAATGGGAAATTTCATAGAAAAGTCAGGGAAGAGCCATGCAACTATTAAACAACTGGATATTGAAATTTGTGGAGAAGACTAGAAGATGGATCACTCATGGTCTGCCAAGCTAAGTTTCTGACAGTAGCTCCAAGGCACATTTTGTGAAAGGACATGTTTGTGCTTTGTGACATTAACCTGAAAAGGTTATGACTGTAGCTGAAGAAAATTTCTACTTCTTTTAACTGACTTGTGGAATCATCTATGAATTCAACCAAGTTCTCAAAGGATATATAAAACTCTAAAAGCTCACTGCCGTCAAGTTGGTTCCACTCATGGCGACCCATATCTCTATCTCTATCTATATATGCAATATCTTTGGGAGAAGTGGATATCATAAGTATACTTATAAAGTAATTTTTTTAATACCCCTTAAAAACAGCCTTTAAAACTTGGTGATGGGTTCTTTGACGGATACCAGGAGTGGGAGGGAAAAGGAGGGTAAACCATTAACTAGAGTGTAGAATGAAAAATTTGACTAATAAAAACTTAATGATGGGATAAAAATATTCTGTCTTTGTGTCATGTTAGATTAAGAAATATAAACTTAACACACGAGTATTGGGTCAAAATATACCCACTAGAGTCAAGCAAAAATACTTACCTATAACTCTACTTATAACTGACCTCATCTTACTCAGGAGTCTCAATTTATGTTGAAGCTAGAGTGGATGTGTCTAGCAGTGCAACTATGCATTCCAATGGAAGGCCATATAGTTTTTCTTTCAATTAAGATAGTGTCTTTCAGGTGGTTCTGGTAAGATGTCAGAATAGGCAGACAAATGGCACAGACCCTCTTCAACAAAGGTAAGAGGAACCAATTAACACAGATACAGAAGATAATCCTGGGGCCTTTAGCTTTGAAAGGAAGAATACAGATGGACTAAACTCCAACTAGTAGAAGAACCTGCATGAAAACACTAAAAAGGAGACATACAGAGCTGTGGTCTGTAGGGATCCTAACGGCACAGACAGCTTGGATATTACCAATTGGTGTTAAGACCTAAGAATTAACCTAAAAATTGGTCCTGCTAGCCAGGGGCTGCATGGAGGACTGCACTGGTGGCTGGTAAATAAAAGGGGAAGCAGCAAAGAGGGAGACGGGTGAGCTGTGAACTTTTGGCTGTCTGGAAGGCACAGCCATTTTCATTGTTTATAAGTGGTTAGATCATTTTGGATATTTAAAGTGACAATTCCCTCAGATTCCAGAGACCTAAGAAAAGGCTCTACTTGGCAGGAACTACATGGACATTTGAGATGCCGACAACTGGAAAGGTGTGATATTCCCCTTGTTACTCTTATATCCCACACCCTCTTGGTGAATGGAGGTGTGGCTGTCCCTCACCCCCACCCACCTTCTGGGCCAGCAGGAATTCCATCCCAGTCTGTGTGCTCAGATGGAGCCTGGATGCCCTGCCCAGAGGTATTTTTTTTTTTTTCATTTTGTTTGTTTTTGTCTGTTTTAAAATTATTACTCTTCTTCTTCATCGTTATTATTATTATTCTATATTTGTCCCTTCCCAGGTCCTAGTTTTCAGCTTTTTCTCTCTTCCATGTTCCTGGTTCCCATTTTTCTCTTACTTGTGGTTAACTCCATTCCTTGTTTTTCTTTTTGCACTTTTCCCCTTTTTTTCCTTCATTATTCTGCTTCTTTATCTCTTTTTTCTTATTACCCCCTCCCCAGATATTGTGGAGTTTTTTTTTTTTTGTTTGTTTCTTTTTTTGATGATTGTTCCTGTGTGCTTATGTAGTAGTTTTTTGTCTGCTTGCTTTTACTTTTTTGGATGGTTTTTCAATTGTTGTTTTTGTCCAACTGAATGAGAGACAGCAACCGTGCCCATACAATGCAACCCCACCTGCACCTTCTGCAGCTCCACTTACTGAATGAGAGCCACCACGTACTTCTCCACCAACTGGCCGATGATAAACAAACACCAAGGAGAGCCTGACTCACCCTTAGCTGCTCTCCAGAATCAGTTAACAGAGATCTAAATACAACAGCATCACAATGTCTCAGTGACAAGAGCCCATCACAGTCCACACAAAGAAGCAGGATAAAGTGGTAGAAACAAGGGAACAGGATACAGACCCAGAACACATCCCTGAGGAAGAAGCAGCATTGGAACTCTCCGAAATGGAATTCAAAAGAATTATATTTAGGTATATTCAAATGATTGAGAGACAGATCAAGGAAAATACTGACAAAATTAAGGAAAACACAGAACCCTAGAACAATTTTGGAAGAAAATACAAGAACAAAATGACAAAATATATGCAAAATTAGAAATGATACAAAATCTACAGATAGAAATCCAGAAGATTAATAATAAATTGTCAGAAATAGATAACACATTGAAAGGACAAAGGAGTAGAATTGAATAAATGGAAGATAGAATTAATGAGATTGAAGACAACTGAGTACTTCTTTGGAAAGGGATCAGTCAGAAAAAAGATCAAAACAAAATGAAGAAAGCCTAAGGTTCATGTGGGATACAATCAAAATGAATAACCTACATGTAATTGGAAGTCCAGAACAGGAAGAGAAAAAGAAAACTGTTGAGAAAATTGTCCAAGATTTGTTGGAAGAGAACTTCTTTGATATGATGAAAGATGAGAATATATCCATTCAGGAAGTCCAACAAACTCCAACCAGGATAAACTGTAAAACAAATCACCAAGACATATCATCATCAAACTCACCAAAACCAAAGACAAAGAAAGAATCCTGAAAGCAGCATGGGAAAAACAAAAAGTTACCTCCAAAGGACAATCAATAAGAATAAGCTCTGGTTTCTCAGCAGAGACCATGCAAGCAAGAAGGCAATGGGAT
>NW_006921616.1:9224135-9227582 GCF_000298275.1 Orycteropus afer afer | reverse complement strand
ACAACAATGAGATACCATCTTGCCCCAGCACTAGTAGCAAAGTTCAACAAGACAGAAAATTACAAATGCTGGCAAGGATGCAGAGACTCTCACATACTGCTGGTGGAACTGTCAAATAATACAACAACCACTGTGGAAAGCAGTATAATGATCCCTTAAAAAGTTGGAATTAGAAATATCATTTGACCCAGCCATTCCATTACTAGGTATATATCCTAAAGAAGTGAAAGCCAGGACAAGAACAGATATATGCATACCCATGTTCATTGCAGCACTGTTTACAATAGCCAAAAGATGGAAACAACCTAGGTGCCCTTCAGCAGAAGAATGGAGAAGCAAACTATGGTACATACACACAATGGAATACCGTGCAACTCTAAAGAATAACGAGAAACTGCAAAACACCACATAATGTGGATGAACTTGGGCGACATTATGCTGAGTGAAATAAGTCAATCACAGAAGGACGAATATTATATTAGTCCGTTATTGTAAAAAGTCAAGGAAACGTTTATGTATGGAAGGAAATTTTTTTTGTTGGTTACCAGGGGTAGGAGGGGAGGGAACGCCATTAGATAGGTAGAGACAAGTATGGATTTGGGTGAAGAGAAGGGCAATGTACCAAATGTGAGTGATCAACACGGTGGCATTGAGGAAGAGGAAGACATAGAGAGTGCATGGGAGGTGCAGACAACAAAGATGAACCCTTTTGCACATACAGTACTGCATTGTCAGTGAAGACAAACATGGATATATGGGTGCACAGGTGGGTGGACAGGGTGAGCTATTAAGTATGTCTATGCAGCGGGGTGGAAGGGAGTTTGGGCAATCTACTTCCATGGTGATGCCCCCTCGAAAACCCAAAGAGGGGTCACTATGAGTCGGGTCCGACTCGACGGCACATAACAACAACAACAAGCCACGGTGCAGCGTGGATGAATTTTGATTTCTCTAAATTGTTCACTTCCGTTGTTGGCTTTACTCTGTCTTTCCATTTTCTGAAGCTAGAGGTTTTCTGATTTCTCAGTATTTCCCAACATCATACCTTTCTCATGCTCTAGAATTTCCTTTCATCTTTTGTTTCTGCTCTGCCTTCCCCTAAAATGTATCTGCCCTTATTCTCATGATCTTTTTTTTTTTTTCTTGGTCATCCAATGAATTCGTTTTTAGTGACTGCTGATGTGTCAAGACAACTTTAGTCTAAAATGATAATGAGGGAAGCCCTCAATGAGATGGACTGACTCCAAAGGCAAAACTGTGGACTGAAACACACCAACAATTTATCACGAAGATGGTGCAGGATGAGACAATGTTTTGCTCTGTACATAAGATCGCTGAGCTGGGGCTGACTTGACAGCAAGTAACAACAATAAAATAATATATTTTAAAAAGGAACCATCTGCAAACCTTCCTTATCTTTCTCCAAATTAAGTAAGTCAGCTATTACCACAGCTGACAGTTTTAGGCACTTGTAAGTGAGGAACACAATGACTTTTGGTTTCACACCATTTACATCATCACATTACATTATCATTGGACAACAACCCCTTTGACTCTTGATTTGCTTATTTATAGCTTCAGCCCTAGACTTCTGGTGGGTCAGAATGTCCACATTAAAAAACAGAATCATTAACAAGATATTTCCAGTCAGGCCTTAATGATCAGTGAACAGCATGTTGGCTATTTTAATGCACTGTTGAGAAATGCCAGTCAAAGAGATTGTCAAGACAGCTAAATCAAAGACTAAGCAAGAACATAAACTTTAGAAACCATTTGAGAGGAGATTTTTATGGACCTACTGAACCCTGGGCAAAGGGGACTTGAAATGTTTTTACCATCAAAGTAAAGACTGTTTGTCATTAAAGCAGTTACTAACATGGTAGAATTTTCTGGCTCCCAAAAAATCAAGGATGTTTTGAACTTTTAGCTATTGATTTGTAGAGACTCTGTTTGAAATGATCATGTTCAGGTTTCCTTCATACAGTGCTAACTTTTTCTTTGATTATGCTTTGTTATAACAGTAATAGTAGTACAGTAACTGGCTTTCAACTCCACCTGTGGATCTATTCAGAATATAGTTTTGCCTGTGGAAAAGTATTAGATCAAGCTTCTAATTTTGAACCTCTAAATTTTTTGAAAGGGTTTCCTCTACTTCAGAATCCGGGAACGATTCATAATTGCATTATCGGTGCACCTTTCTTTCTGTGTAATTCTTAAACAATTTGCTTACTGGATAACAACACCTGTGCCCTCAGAGAAACCCAACACATTCCTCACAATCAAAGCCAAGTGGTAACATCTCATTTGGAACAAAGACGCTGATAGCTGTTCCTTTCTGGCACCCAGAGAGCTCTATTCGGGACTACCATGTTTCCATGCATTATAAACACATTAGTTTCCTGTTCACTCAAGTCATTGTCATCAGACCTGTGCATTATTGCTGTGTTTTATTGGTCTCCTGAGCTATGTGGAAGTAGATAATTCTTGAACAAATGGAAAATTTCAATGCGATCAATGCATTCTCACTTGTTCAGGAGGAGTCTCTACGATGTGGCTAACACCAAAGGGAAGACTGAGGCAGATAATATTTTCCTAGTAATTCTCAGAGCTGAGTTGTATTGAGGCTACAGCAAAGCAAGGGAAAATTTTCTGTGATTTTATTACACACTTAGCAGACTCTGTTTTACATACCCTCAGTAGGGGACCACCCTAGGTGCTTTATAAGATTTACTTTAACCAACCATCAGAAGAATGAATTTTGGTTAAGTCCAGAGCTTGTATGAAAACTTTCTTATTTGCTGACTTGGACGTAATAGGTGAGTACCGGTGCCAGTAATCTTCACCAATTCTTTCCACAGAAATAGCTAATGCTGTGCTAATTTTATGGATGTTAAGAATGAAGACCGCTGCTTGTTTGCCAGTTCATTGCACATTGGTGGTTTGTGTGTTGCTGTGGTGCTGCAGGCTGTGCTACTGATACTTGAAAAGCCAACAGGTCACCCATGGTGGACAGGTTTCAGCAGAACTTCCAGACTAAGACAGAAGAATGGTCTGGCAATCTACTTCCAAAAATTAACCGATAAAAACCTTATGGTTCACAACAGAACATTGTACACTTCACTTGCTTTGGACACTTCATCAGGAGGGACATGTTTGGTGAGGTAGAGAGCCAGTAGGGCAAGGGTCCCTTCAGTGAGATGGATTGGCACGATAGCTGCAATGAAGACCCTGAGTACATTGGTGATTATGAGGGTGATGAAGGACCTGTCAACGTTTAGTTTTGTTGAACATAAGGTTGGTTTAAGCTGCCGTAGACTCAATAGCAGCTTTCTCTCTATTTGTCTAAGACTAAGGAGGATTTCAATCTATACGCTGAGCAAATAATCCAAGAAGCTGGACTATATGAAGAAAAACGTGGTATCAGGATTGGAGGAAGAATCATTAACA
>NW_006921616.1:9221479-9223265 GCF_000298275.1 Orycteropus afer afer | reverse complement strand
TTCCTACTGTTCCTCTGAAGGAGCCTATTAACTTAGAAAGCTCCAAGAGAGCCTGCTTGTTATAGGCTTCATTTACCTAGATGACACCTGCCAGAGAGAGGCTTTGGCTCTGATGATGTGCCTCTATTCCATTTCTTTCTGTGTGTGCTTTAATGATTTCCTTTGCTGCTGTCTATAAGGACATTATTGTAGAAATTTATACTGATAACCAGTGCCAGGCACTGCATTTGGAAAAAAAGACACACACACACACACACACACACACACACACACACCCCTGGCCTGAAACTTCAAGATGAGGCATGAGGGAGAAGTTTGTCTGCAAATTCTCATCTGTTCTCTTTAACACATTGTTCTGTTCTTTCTCCGTGGAAGCTCAAAAACATATGTTCAGGGCTTTTTAATTTGTTGCTTTTCAGTTCAAATCTTTTCCAAAAATTCCCAAAGCCATTAATCTTGACCTTCACATGACCGTGATAGATATTTCAGGCTGTACATGTCAACTGTCTTTGTCAAAGTATGCATTTCCATTATAATAGGAAAATAAATTATATTTGTTGGCATTTTGTAGAGTCTGAATTTTTTTCCCCCAGAAGTAGCACTATATCATTCCTAGTCAGAGCAAGTGAGTCTATTCCACTTATTTCTAAATAGCTTTGCTTAGGCCCTTAGTATATAGGGTATAACATTTAGAAATCTCTTGGCTGCAAGTAACAGGATGTCTGACTGAAAATGAGTTAAATGATATTGTCGGAGACCAAAAAAAGACCCTCAAAAGAACATGATTGCAAGGCACATGTTCTAATTACAGTTAAGAGATGACAAGGCTTCTCTTGTGGTTGAATGTTTGCTTTAGAGATGGCAAGGTCTCTCTCACTGTTAAATGCCTAATTGGCAATACATCAAAGTATTAAACTTAGATGTTATTCCAATAGTCCATGTTTTTGTTTTATTGGGATGTTTCATACTTTGGGTCACTGTGTCCTAGTAAACATTTATCATTTTACACTCCTTATTCCTGAGGAGACTTCTGTGATTGTTATAATGACCACCTGTTGTCCTTGAGCACGTAGAAGAGTAAAACTTTAGCTCTGTAGAGAATAAGCTGATTGTATGGATCCCAAGACCAATGATGTAATCATGTACAAACATATAAATAAAGTAGAACAAAGGCATCAGGGGTCGCTCTTGCAGAATATGCAGGGTGTCCACCTGGCTCCTGTTCCTTAAATAAAAAAGAAAACCATTAATCCTTTCCTGTCGCTTCATTTCGTGACCTGCGCAGTTTTGCCGGATGTGGCACGATATGTTATTGTTGGCTTTTGTTGGGGTGAGTCCAACTCATAGTGACCTTATGTACACCAGAACAAAATATTGCCTGGCTCAACATCATTGTCACAGTTGCCGGCATGTTTGAGTCTGTTGTGGGTTTTGTGCCGATCCATCCCCTGAAGGGTTTCCCACACCCTTCCTGGCCCTCTCCTTCACCAGACATCTAGCGATTGATCTGTCCTGATGACATGTCCAAAGCAAGTGAGTCAGACAAGGTACTGTTGAGATCCCTAAGGTTTTCATTGGCTAATTTTCAGACATAGATCACCAGACTTTTCTTCCTAGTCTGTCTTAGTCTGAAAGCTCCACTGAAACCTGTGCGCCATGGGTGACCCTGCTGCTATTTCAAATACTGGGCACCGCTTCCAGCATCATGGCAACATGCAAGCCACCAGAATATGACAAACTGACAGGTAATGGTTAAACAATATGGGTTGATTATTTTCTCCCATAA
>NW_006921616.1:9220771-9221379 GCF_000298275.1 Orycteropus afer afer | reverse complement strand
AAGAACAAAGCAGGAGGTCTCACACTGTTGGATCTCAAAACGTATTCTACATCCACAGTAGTCAAAACTGCCTGGTATTGGTACAATGACAGACATATAGACCAATTGAATAGAATTGAGAACCCAGAAATAGATCCACTAACCTATGGTTAGCTGATCTTGACAAAGGGCCAAAATACACTAAATGGGGAAGATACTGTCTGTTTAACAAATGGTGCTGGCAAAACTGGATATTCATTTGCAGAAAATTAAACAAGATCTGTATCTCACACCATACACAAAAACTAACTCCAGATGGATGAAAGACTTTAATGTTAAACCCAAAACTATAAAGTTTCTCAAGGAAAAATTAGGGGCCAATTTAAGGACCCTAATATATGGCATAAATAGACTATCAAGCATAACCCCAAAATGCACAAACAGCAGAAGAGAAACTAGATGAATGAGACCTTCTAAAAATTAAATTTTTATGTCAAAAAAGGGAACCTACAGATTGGGAAAAAAGTATTTGGCAATGGCATATCTGACAAGGGACTTATCTATAGAATTTATAGAAAACTCCAACACCTCAATAGCAAAAAGACAAATAATCCAATTAAAAATGGGCC
>NW_006921616.1:9186615-9187129 GCF_000298275.1 Orycteropus afer afer | reverse complement strand
GCCCCTACATTATATTGTAGAGTTACAACATAAACAAACAACAAACAAAAAAACAAATAAATGACAAGTGTAAAATGAGCGTACATTGTTTATGATTGAACACTATATTTTCTTTGGATGTGAAAAGTATTAAGTATTTCTTTATAAATTATACCTGGCATTACAAAATCTGAAAACTGGAGAACCTTGAGTTCAAGTCCATCCATGTAGAAAACTAAAGTCTCTGAAGGGTAGGGTCACCCCTTACTCTTCCTCAGGTCATCCGTGGCACCACAGCTGTTTCTTGAATGAATGTGGAAACCAGAGCAGAGGTTTCAGGGGACTGGACCAAGGGTAGGTAGAGGAGGAGCAGGAGCTCCAGCCTCTGTCCTGCTTTCTGTTGAGTCCTATTCTTTCATCTCTTGCCTTCAGTCTTATTCTGTTGTTGTTGTTGTGTGCCATCGAGTCAAACCCGACTCATAGCGACCCCTCCTTGGGTTTCTGAGGCAGTATCACTACGGAAGTAGGATTGCCC
>NW_006921616.1:9182931-9185320 GCF_000298275.1 Orycteropus afer afer | reverse complement strand
TGTGTGAGGTCTGAGTTCAATTCCCAGCCAATGCATTTCACACGCATCTACCACCTGTCTGTCAGTGGAGGCTTGTGTGTTGCTGATGCGGAAAAGATTTCAGTGGAGCTTTCAGATTAAGACAGTCTAGAAAGAAAGCCCTGGGATCCTACTTCTGAAAAATCAGTCAGTGAAAACCTGTGGATCACAAGGGTCTGACTCCGCTGTGCATGGGGTCTTCATGAGTCTCAGGGAACTCAATGACAGCTAACAACAACAATAAATACTACTACATGAAATCAGGAGTATTTAAAAATGTGTAGAGGGCTCAAACTTAGGGTATGATAGCCAAAAACATGACAGAAGTGAAGACCTTGACAAGCTGGACAGATGGTATAAATGAGAAAAGACAAAATGTATTAACATTTAATGGGGGAAAATTGCCTTTAGATCTTCAAAAACACTTGTGTAGGTATACCAGAGGGAAGTTTAGCTTAAAAGCTGTTCATTCAAAAAAGATGTGGGCTTTTAGTTACCCAGAGGCTCACGTGATATTGCCAACAGTGTGCTGTGACAACACACACAGCAAGGGAGTGCTCAAACAGTTGGCCAGCACTGTCCACTAGAACAATCTGCAGTGATGGAAATGGTCCATGTCTGCACTGGCCAAAGCTGCAGTTACTAGACATATGTGGTTACTGAGCACTAGAAGTATGGGTGTGTAACTGAAGATGTGAAGGTTTAATTTTAATTAATTTTCAGTAATATAAGTTTAAAATGGAATAGCCATATATGGCTAGGAGCTATTGTATTGGACAGAACAAGTCTAGATAAAGAGAGGTCTCAGTTGGGGGAAGGGTAAAACTAGGGTGTGAAGGCCACTGGATAGGTGGTGGACATTTTGAGGACAAATTACTTCAACTGAAAAAAGTTAATGAACACCTACTATGTGCAAAGTACTGTGGTAGACCCTTCAAAAGTAAGTAAGGCTATCCGTGCAATCACAGATCTTGAATCTCCTAGAGAAACAGGATTACAAGTAGACAAGTCATTGGTGCTGGTGTTGTAGGACTGAGTATGTTGTATGGGAATCCAGGAATTGGAGAAATGAATACCATCCCCAGGCTTTCTGGAAGAGGTGGGCCTTGAAAAGTGGTCAGACTTAGAGAGACAGAGATCAGTAGTTAGATAAGAAAAGGCCAAGGGTCATAAAAGTATAAGAGTGCAGAGAAGGATATGTATGGGGGTGTGTCTGGTGCAGGAGGGATCACAGTGGAGAGAAGGCTTGTTTGGGCAGATGGCGAATCTAATGCCACATAAAGTTTGCCTTTGATCTTTAGCCAATCAAATGAGTGTTTCTAAGTTGGAAATTGATGTATCAGATGAGTGCACACATTATGGAGGACGATTGGAGAACAGGCAGCAATTGTTATGTGGTAGCCATGGAGTAGAAGCCATGGGCAGTGAGTGAAGATTGGTAGAGAGGACGACAACTAGGAGAGCCTGTGGGCTTTCTTTTTATATTCGAAGAGAGTGTTCTTGCAAAAGAGACTAGTATTATCCTTATAACCCCAGAGGGCTGAAATAGAGTGTAAAATATGTGCAGGCAGAGTTTGGATCAATTAAATGGGCAATTTTCTAATAACGAGAACTTCTATGAAAAGAGCAAAATACCTTGTAAAATAGTGAGCAAGCCTTTGTTCATTCTAGGATTTTGTGTTGGGACCTTACAGGAAAGGGTCTACCTGGTTTCCTGATTTTGAGATTACAAGGACTGGTCAAAATGGAGAAGAGGAGGAGTTAGAGTTGCGATCTTTTAATTTTGCCAAAAGTGAAAATCCCCTATCATCTATTGTCATGATCCCAAACTCTGTCCTCTATTATGTCACCCTTTAAGACAAGAAAGGTTACTTCAATACTCCCCTCTTCCAACTAGGATGGACATAATTTTAAAATGATGGATGGTCCATTCCCAAGAAAAAGATGGTGGCCCACCTCCCCCCATGCTACACATTTCTGAACACTTGGGCTGCCCCCTCTCCTCTGTAACCTGGCCAATGCTAATGAGCAATATTATTTAAGTTGAAAGAATAATAAATGTTTGCTTAACTCTGATAGGCAGCCATTATGGCCCAGCAACTGAGGTATTATTGTTTCTTAAATTTCGTTTGGGAAAATCATCATTGTTTAAATGGATTATGATAACCTTTAAGACATTGACAGAACGTTGTAGAAATGAGCTGTAGCCCAGGTACAGGATGATGTAATGATTAGTATAACAAGTGTCATATAGAAAGGCTCCAGAAATAGTGAAAAGAGAAATACCAGCCACTGATAGTTCTCAGGGAGCTCTGGTAGCATAGTGCCTAAGGCATTTGACTGCTAACCAGAAGGCTGGCAGTTCAAACCC
>NW_006921616.1:9177224-9182831 GCF_000298275.1 Orycteropus afer afer | reverse complement strand
TAGCATAGTGCCTAAGGCATTTGACTGCTAACCAGAAGGCTGGCAGTTCAAACCCACCAGCCACTCCTCAGAAGGAAGGTTGGGCAATCTGCTTCCATAGTGATACCGCCTCAGAAACCCAAAGAAGGCTCACTATGAGTTGGATCCAACTCCAAGGCAGTGAGTTTTTTAGTTAGTTTTGATAGTTCCCAGAGAGGACAAAACCTTCCATTTCTTTATTATCGTAAATTGTGAAGCATCACTGATGCATATTTATCTCAGCCCTTCTACCACATGTGGTCTTGAAGTTTCCATGCCTATCCCCAGGGACCTCAGTTACTGACACAGATAATCAAGAATTCCTTTTATGTGCCTCTCAACACTGCCACAGATCCGATTGAAATTAGCATCTCTTACAATGAAATACCAGTTGCTGTCACAAACAGACATGACAGCTGGAGAGAAAGCCCTGTTTATTCAGTTATTCTTCACGTCTTAGGTTCATTATGACTTATTAAGATGTGGACTGTAAGTTCCTGAATGAAGACACATTGAGTTTTGCACAGCGATTATCATTTGAATAGAGGCATCCAGAAGATGCTCTCAAATGGGGAGGGGGGGTGAGGAAGGTCAAAGATCAAACATATTATTCAAATAAGCATGTACTTGAAACTATAATCATTTATTCTCTCAAAACATATCTTTATCAGATGACCTTTTTCTACCCTTAGTACAGTTTGAAACCATACTTTCCAATGTGGAGCCATTTTGAAAGGAGGCTGATAACTGCTACTCAACACTTGTTGGGACCTGTAATGTAACAGGGATTGCGTACCTGCTTCTACCTGTTACCTCATGTCATCCTTAGACAACCTCATGACAACTCCTTTGGCCAAAACCACACTTTGTACATAGTTCCAGACACTCCAAAGCTGCTTCTCATCCTACAGTCTTGTACTAAAAAAATTTGACTTCACAGTTGTGTTGTGTGTACGGTGTGTGTGTGTGGGGCGGACAGTGTCTTATACTGGCAAGAACCATGCCATGCAGGGAGAACCCCGTCTCAGGTTAGTCAGGTGTGGTGTGGTAGTTCGGTTTGTGTGTCAACTTGGCTGGGCCTGATTGAGTGGCTGGGCAGCTGGTGGTAGTTAATCCCCATGAGGAGACTGGCAATCAACTCTGTGGTGGGATCTACCACAAGCAGCTGGGTAGCTGCCTTTGGGTATGTGGTCTGTTTCCTGTATATAAGGAGAAGCCTTTGGGTATGGTCTCTAGCTTTTAGCATGCTTGGACCCTGTATGTAGCCGTGTCATTGCTCAGCAGCCTGCTATGCTCTGCTGACCTTGGGACTTACAGTGGACTTAAGTTAATGGCCTGCCGTGTGGTTTGGTAACATCGGGACTGTGCCTTTATACTTGTCAACCTTGGGGGCTTCTCAGCCAGCAGCTGTCTGAGTAAAGAAACGCCTCTAGCTGCAGTGGGCTGGGAGCAGGAGGCCGAGCTGGACCCCAAGGCTGAGGGGCTTTCATCCAGCCCCTAGAGCCTGGCACTTTGAACTTGGACTCAAAGCCTCCAAATTGTAAGAATAAACTCCTGTTTGTTAAGGCCATTCCATTTGTGGTATATTTCTTGTTAGAGCTGGTATGACCACCTAGAAAGTCACTTAACTCAGTAGATTTAAAACATTATTCAGTGATTCCTTAGTGCTTGAGTCAATGTAAATGTGACAAATACATTAACTCATTACATTTTCTTTTGGTTGAAATACCACCTTTGCCCTGATTCTCTATTTATCCATTTAAATCTTCAGCTCATGCTAATTTGTGGCAACATAAACAAAGTTATATTTGTGGTGAGTTTAACACAGGAGATGAAAACATTCAATTTTGATATAGTTTGTCCTTGATTTCTTTTCTTCTGTCACATGTATGTAGCAATTTCGGTGCCTGTTTAGGCCATTGAATGAGCCCTGGTGTTGCAATGATTAAGCACATGTTTGCTAACTGAAAGTTCAGTGATTGGAAGCTTCCAGCGCCTCTGGGGCAAAAAGATGTGGCATTCTGTTTATAATTCCACAAAGATTACAGGCTTGGAAACCCAAGGATGCAGTTCTATTCTGTCCAATAGGGGAGCTATGGGCTGGAATAGAATTGATAGCCATGAATTTAGTTTTTGGTTTTCACCTCAAAGGTAAATTTCCTTCTCCTTTCTCAGAAAAAAAAAACAAAAAAACAGCCCACACTTAGACAAATTACTTTACACCTTCAAAAGATACTTCTCCAGGTTTTACATTGATATCTGAGGTCTTGTGAGGGCACCCATTCCAAGATGACACTAACTCGTTTTCTTTTCTAATATCATCTTTGATATAAATTTTGTGCACCTGCAATTCTTCAGCAGAGCTCCATTTCTTTTTTCTGAAAATTTTATTGTGGTTTCAGGGAAAATTTCCAGAGCAAATGAGTGTCCCGTTCAACAGTTTATACACATTTTGCTTTGTGGCGTTAGTTGCAATCCTCTCAATGTAACAGGGCTCTTCCCACTTCTCCTCACATTCCCTGTTTTCCTCTGTCTTTTCCTGTCCCTTCCTGCCTTCTGAACTTTGTTTTCGGGCAAATGCTGCCCTTGGGGTCTTGTGTGGTTGGTTGATTGTTCTGAGGACTACATTCCTCACAGGTGTTTTTTGTTGACTTTATAGGTCTGTCTATTGTTTGGCTGAAGGTGATCCTGGAGGGTAGGTTTAGTTCCAGATTTGAAGGATGCCAAAGACCATAGTCTTGGGGGTTCCACCAGTCCCTATCAGAACAGTAATTCTGATCTTTGTTATGATTTTGAATTTTGTTCTACATGTTTCTCCCACTCTATGCAGGGCCTTCTATTGTGATCTCTTTCAGAGTGGTCAGTAGTGGTAGCTGGGCACCATCTAGTTCTTCTAGTCTCTAGGTATTGGAGGCTGTGGTTTGCATGGTCCATTATCCGTTAGACTAATTGTTTCCTTGAGTTTTTTTAAATTTTCTTCACTCTTTGCTCTGGACAGGGAGAGACCAACAGTTGCATCTTAGAAGGCTGTTTGCAAGCGCTTAAGACCCTAGTTGCTTCTCACTCAAGTAGGATGTAGAAAAATGTCTTTGTGGACTATTTTATGCCAATTGACCTACATATCCCCCAAGACTATGGCTCCAAGCCCTCAAGGCCAGGTCCTCTGCCCCTCAAAGTTTTTGGTTAGCTTTTCTTTTTAAGAACTTAAACTTTTGATCATTTTCAGATTGTATCATCCTTTTCATCAGTTTCATCCTCCCTTAAAACACCAGATTCTTAGCTGTCTTCTACTCAAGCCAACGTGTGGTTCATGGGAAAAGCAGCTATAATACTTTTAGTGCTGACTCTCACTTTCCTCATCTGTGCTGCATTTGGGCCTCTCCAGCCCACTTCCTCTTAATGAGGAGGAAGGAGCCCTACATTTGCTGAGTGGTTGGGAAGTAGCAGTAGACTGGACAGGAGGTGGAAAAGCAGACTGGAAGCAGATAGCAATGGAAACTTCTTGGGAAGGTAGAATTGAGACATGAATCTGTAAGGATGGATGACTCCTGTTTCCTTCTTAGAAGCAGACGCAGAAATGTCATAGAACTCCTGGTCTCTTTACATTATTTATCAGTTGGCTTATGGTATTTATAAGGAGCTCTGGTGCCACAGTGGGTAAGGCACTTGGCTGCTAACCAGAAGGTCAGTGGTTCAAATCCACTGGCTGCTCTGTGGAAGGAAGATGAGGCAATCTGCTTCTGTAAAGATTTATAGCATTGGAAACCCAGTGGGAGTCGCTATGAGTCAGAATTGACTTGATGGCACTGTTTTTTGTTTTTTTTTTTGTTATGGTGTTTATATTGAGAGTAACATGCTCCCTTTATTCCTTTTTCTCTAAGCTAGAAGTTTCTCGGAGGGTAACATTTCCCCAAGATATTTGACCAGGGATCATTTTTTAAGTTGTAATGAATCAAGGTAACACCGATAGGAGCTGTGGAGCTACACTGAAACTTGCAGGAGGTGAAAGCCCAAGAAATTTCAGGTGACAACACAACTATATAGTGTGACTTGAGAAAAATTAAAACACATAGCATTTACAAAAGATAATCATATAGATGTCTCGAAGAAATGAAAGATTCTTAGTAAACGCTGTTTATGAGTCCATATTGGGTCAAATGTCTTGAGCTTATGTAATTGCCCACATTCACTGATTGCCCCACACAAAATGTCAGTTTTTTGCATATACTGATAAGCATAAAATATAATGTCAAACATTAAAAACCATTTATCCATAATATTCCTAATATTTTTTTTCAAGAAGTTTCTATTAGTATCTCATAGAACATTTGTTTTTCATGAAATACCTTGAGGCATGTTAATATAGTGAAATAAGCCTGAACTCAATGGAGTTGCCTTGTTTATATGGATCTCTCAAGTTTTTCTTCTCTGACAGGTTTCCACCTTACATGGGTTCTGACTTTCACAGATGTTACTGTATAGAGAAAGGAGTGATTATATTTATACTGTTTTGTTGTCTTTTAAGATATTAACTAATATTATAGTTGGATGAAAATTACATTTTTGGATGTCATTTTGGAAAATTCCTTGGATTTAAATTGCCTAAGTTGTAGCCATGACTTTACCAGAGATTAGCAATGAAAGTCTATGGGCCATGCCAATGAACTTCCCCATTTTCTCCCCTCCCCCCCTTTCTTGTCTAAATAGCCTGAGCAATGCTCCCTGCTCTGAGAAACAGTACCAGACATCTTTCTCTAGAGATGCCTTCCTCAGTGGACAATAAATGGCCTCATGATAGAGAATGGACTGTAGTGGGTTAGTCTATCACTGATCACATCATCTCACATAGAAGAGATGAGGTATCTACAAACCCCATCAGCTTCCCCTTTTGGTAATGGAAAGCAAAATTATGGAGATATTTTCCATTGACAGTGGAGCAGAAAGCAGCAGACATGAAGAATATAGGCCAGTGCCCTACAGGGTTAGTCTTCAGTGAATTCTTACTGGCTTCCATTTAAGAATTACATCTTTGAAATCTATTTTGTAACAAAGCCAAATTAAATTGTCCCTATTTGCTTACTTTTTAGTTGTTCTTTGGAATCCCTTTTATACTTTTTCTAGCACCCAGGATATTTTGTATGCTGAGATTATTCTAAAGAAGTCAATTCTCACATTTCATATAAGATTACTGGGTAAAAATCCACCATAAAACTGGAAACCCTTATTAGCATCTGTTGTCTATCTCTTATGTGCACAATTCGGTGTGCTCCTACTTCCTAATGTTATCATGGTGGTCACAAACCCTTTCCATATATCCCTCCACTTACCCATGTCATTGCATGGGCCCCAACTAGCCTGAAATTAGTACCTTCCCTTCCCTCCCTATCCTGGTAACCTACAAAATGCGTTCCTTTTCTCAAGCAAACCCTTCTTTGTCTTTTTACAGCAATGAGCTCATAAAGTACTTGTCTTTCTGCGATTGACTTATTTCACTCAGCATAATGTCCTCCAGGTTCATCCACATTGTGAGATGATTCACGTATTCTTCATTGTTCTTTAATATAGCATAGTATTCCATTGTGTGCATGT
>NW_006921616.1:9175415-9176029 GCF_000298275.1 Orycteropus afer afer | reverse complement strand
AAAAAAACAAGGACATTTGAAAGCAATCAGCCCTAGAACATGATAGCCCTTGAGGCCAGAAGAACTAGATGGTGCCTGGCTACCAATGCCAACCACTCAGGAAAGGATCAAATCTGGAGATCCTGGATAGAGTGGCAGGACAAATGTGGAAGAAAATCCAAAAACTCGATAATGACCAGAATTACTGGTCAGATGGAGTCTGATGAGAACCCCAACACCAATACTATGGCCCTGGTATACATTCTGCGCCTGGAATAAAACTCACTCCTGGGGCTGACTCTCAGCCCAATAGTTAACAAGATGTACACGCAGACCACTCACCCCAGGATGACACACCCACACACCCTATGATAATACATCCCTTAGAGCAATAGCCCATGGGGCACCAGAGGACCAACATTCAAATTGAGGAAATGCAGGACAAACAGGATTGTATAAATATGAGGGGCACAGGGGTCAGGGGAAGAGACTGGGTTAGGTAAATGAAACTAAATGTACACAAAACGTTGAATGTAAAACAAGCTCTTAAATTTTAAAAAGAACACAATGAAGAAAAACAAAACAAAACAAAACAAAAACATAAAACAAAGCTGGAAACCCTTAAATTGTCTACC
>NW_006921616.1:9170083-9170745 GCF_000298275.1 Orycteropus afer afer | reverse complement strand
CCCAAGCCCTCGTCTGCATTTCTGCCCTGTTGGTGTAATAAGAGGACAACTTGCAGCTTCCCTTGGTGATCTAGACCCGGAGTCAGTCCCACACTACTATCTACCCATTTTGAGCCCTAACTCCTAACTTGATCCCTCTTAGCTTTTGAGAGATATGATCCTAGAAATATCATGAGAGACAAAAGCTTCCAAAATGACCCAGTCTAAAATATTAATTTTTCCAAATAATTTCAAGGGAGAGACAAAAATGTTTACCTTTTGTGGGCCCTTTTTATGACAAAGGGCTTTTTTCTAATCCTTTTGCTTTCACTTCAGATCTTTTATAAAATTTCTCAGCTCTTAATCCTTTGATGTTCTCACTTAAGGAGAGAGGACAGGAAAAGAAAAGCAACCACCATTTTTCCCAGAGTGCAGCAATGAAAACCGTATCAAAGGTTTTCTGTCCTGTGGACTCCAACAGTTCCCTGTTTTTACTAGTCATCATTTCCCCATCAAAATTAAGACTTTTAAAAGAATTTTAACCAAAATAGTTAATATTTAGAATCATGATCAGTTTATTGAACAGAACATCCAATTAATAATCAATCTTCCATGGGACCAAGCATTTTCATTTTATGTATGAAAGGTGAGCGTATAATTTATTGCATAGTTCAAGACTCTTT
>NW_006921616.1:9168144-9169123 GCF_000298275.1 Orycteropus afer afer | reverse complement strand
TACTATGTAGCCTAGGAATTCCACAGTGACACATATGCCCCTAAGAATTGAAAATGGCTGTTCAAACAAAAACTTGCACACAAATGTTTATACAAGCACTATTCACAATAGTTTAAAACTAGAAACAATTCACGTATGTATTAACTGTTGAATGGATCAACGTATGTGGTCTATATGTGTAATGGAATATTATTCACCACTAACACCAAACACCAGGCTACAGATAAATGCATAGACAAGTGAGAAGATCAGGTGGAGGTCGGCAAACAGGAATATACCCTAGATTAAGGATAGATTTAGCTGAAGATAATCTTACATATGCACTTGTGCTACAAAACTAGCTACACACATTACAGAAGCAACAGAAGACAGAGTTGGAATAACCTCTCAGAGACAACCATATACCTTGAGAGAGAGAATCACCAGGCCTGAAGATTTGGCATCATAGTCTTGGGGGAAACTGAGCTCAATTGGCACAACATAGTACATAAAATTCTTGTTCCACAACCTACTTTGGTGAATAGCAGCTGAGGTCTTAAAAGCTTTTGAGCAGCCATCTAAGATGCAACTATTGGTCTCCTCTCATCTGAAGCAAAGAAGAGTGAAGAAAATCAAAAGCATCTGGAAACAATTAGTCCAAGGATATGATGGACCCTGAGACCTGAAGAACTAGATGGTGCCTGGCTACAAATGCCAACCACTCGAAAAGGGATCAAACCTGGAGATCCTGGATAGAGTAGGAGGAAAAATGTGGAACAAGATTTAAAAATATAAAAATGACCAGAATTACTGGTTGGATAGAGTCTGCTGGAACCCCCAAGACAATGACCCCATGTTCCTCTTTGTGCCTAGAATTGGAGTCCCTCAAGGATTGGCTCTCAGTCCAACAGTAGAAAGACCTACATACAGAACACCTGTCCCAAGGCGATGCACCCACCTACTCTAGGGAGATACACCCCTTGGAGCAATCGGCCACGGG
>NW_006921616.1:9156646-9167074 GCF_000298275.1 Orycteropus afer afer | reverse complement strand
GCCCACTGCAATTTCAGAAGCTGTAGAGTGAGGGGGAGATGATTGTGTTCTGGAATTGGTCTAGTGCCGTGAATGCTAAACTTCCTTTCTCTCAGCATTTGCAGGGTAGTGGTGGGAAGCATGAGGCTATTTCCTATGTTATCTGAATGATCAAGATGACAGATTGCCTTGAACACAATTTTTAAATAACTACTTGCTTTAAACTTCCATTCGGTAACAGGACACATTGTAAAACTACAAAAATTACAAAAAGTGTATTGCAAATGTTCTTCTTCCTCCCACACCTGGCTCTGAGTCATCCAGGTCACTTTCCTAAATTCTTGGGTAAATTTTTGGAGATTTCAGTGCACAATTGAGCTAATAATAAAATAAAAATAGTTTGTTTTCCAGAAAGGGCATCTATTCAACACTCTTCTTTTTTATTTAATATATATATTTTAAATTGTTATGTATCTGTTTTTGTAGAATTGTCTCATGTAAAAAAAGGGGGGAAGACAACACAGTATCTGAATATTTGTTTGAATCATAAGAAATTTGAATTGACTTCCAATGTAACTCTTCCCTCTGAATTGTCAAGGACAGACATCATTGTGTTATTCCTATAACACCTGACATTTTAGGTACCTATAATTCTTAGATTGAATGTATGAGAATCTGAATAACTTACTGTAAAATTAAGCAGCTGTCTTTTCAAACTTGTGTAGATATATTCTTTGTATAATAATTATATGACACTGTGGTTTGAGATTCAGACTCTCTAGCTATGAAGTCAAAACAAGCACTCAGTCAATAAATTCTCATTTCTATGGCAATCTACTTCCGCAGTGATACTGCCTCAGAAACCCAAGGAGGGCTCACTATGAGTCAGGTCCAACTCGACGCCACATAACAACAACAGCCTCAGCAATGATGTTGACTTTTATTTTAAATGATGGGCTCTTTGGCATTGTGTAGACATAGTCTTATGTATCTGGAGTAATTGAAATAAGAAATGAAAACAAAATCTTTTTTCAACTCATTAAAATAATGTTAGAACGGCACTTTACAAAATGCATATGAATTGAACACATTTCCCAGGACTTTCATTGTATTGAATAACTCTATTCTATCCTAAACCAATATTCATTTTTTCTTTTGACATTTTATTGTGCTTTAGGTAAAAGTTTACATAGCAACTTAGTTTTCCCATACACATATTGTTAATAATCCATACACATATTGTTCTGTGACAAATGCAGTCCCTCCAAGTGCTAGAATGGGTCAGCACTTTCCCCTCTCCTCCTTGGGTTCCCTGTCCCCTTCACTGGTTTCCCTAGCCCTTCCTGCCTTCTCATCTTTGGTTTGGGCAAATGTTGCCTTTTTGGTCTTGTATAGTTGATGTTCAAAGGAGTACTTTGTTCCTGGATGGCATTGTTTATTTTATAGGCCTATTCACTGAAAGGTGGCCTGTGGGAGTGTCTTCAGTTTCAAGATAGAAGATTGTCTTAGGGTGATATCTCCAGTCTCTTTCAGATCAGTTAAGTCTGGTGTTCTTTTTTTTTTTTTTTAAATTTCAGTTTTGTTCTACATTTTTACCCATTCCAGCTGGAACCTTCTGTTGTGCTCTGAATGGTCGGTAGTGGTTGCTGGACACCATCTAGTTCTGGTAGCAGTTAGAAGAGGCTGTGGTTCACATGGGCCATTCATCCTTTCACTAATTGCTTCTTTGAGTTTTTAGTTTTCTTCATTCTCCTTTGTTCCAGGTGGGAAAAGGCCAATAGTTGCTTCATAGATGGCCTCTCGCAAGCTTTTCAGACCAGAGACACTACTCACCAGACTAGGATATAGAACATCACATTCATGCATTTTGTTTTGTCAATTAACCTCGATGTCCCTTGAGATTTTATTCCATAGCCTTCAAGTCCAGGTCAGTCCCAGTGTCTAAGTAGTTTCTATAGCTGTGGCCCCTTTGTGCTCTGCTGTGCATATGAGAATATATGCAGCATTTACAGATTTGTTTGTAGAAATAGCTACAACCATACCTATATATGTATGTAGGTATACTCCTGGGTGATATAGCCTCACCTGTTTAGCATACATACTAACCTTGGTACAACTCAGAAATTATTCATGGTTATCACTGTTGTGTTGTTGCAGGATTGCATTGTTATAGCATTTTCTCCATACTGTGTATTACCTCTCCCTTCACCATAATTAACATTTGCATCCTATTGAGTTAGTGGTTTTCCTCCCTGTACCTACCATTCCTGGTAACCATCAAAGAATGCTTTTTCTGTGCACAAACCTACTCTTGACTTTTTGTAATAGTGGTCTTGTACAATATTTGTCCTTTTGCAATTGCCTTATTTCACACAGCGTAGTATCCTCCAGATTCATCCATGTTGTGAGATGTGTTGCAGATTCATCATTATTCTTTATCATTGTGCAGTATCCCATTGTAGGTATGTCCCAGAGTTTGTTTATCCATTCATCTGTTGATGGACATGCAGTTTTTTGCTATTATGACTAATGCTGTGATGTCTATGGGTATGCATATACCTATTTGTGTCAGATATATATCTGGGAAAGGGATAGTTGGATAGCATAGTATTTCTTTCTCACTTTCTAAGGAAACACCATACTCTTTTCCACAGTGGTTGTGCCATTCTTCAGTCCCACAGGTGCTGTGTGAGTTCCAATCTCCTCATAGCCTCACCAGCATTTGTTGTTACTGCTGGGGTGAGATGGTATCCCATTGTAGTTTTGATTTGTATCTCTCTAAACGGCTAATGATTGTGAATCTCTTTTCATGTGTTTGTAAGCCTCCTGACTGTGTTCTTTCGTGAAATGTCTGTTCATGTTCTCTGCCTGTTTTTCAGCTCAATTGTCTTTTTGTCGTTGAGGGGTTGAAAGTTTCTATAAATTTTAGAGATTATGCCCCGTCAGGTGTGTCGTTGCCAATTATTTTCCCAGTGTGTAGTTTCTCTTTTCTACTCGTTTGATGACATAAGTGTTAAATCATTGTTGTTAGATGGCATCGAGTCAACTCTGACTCATAGTGACCCTATGTACAGCAGAACGAAACACTGCCTGGTCCTGGACCAGCCTCACAGTCCCTGCCATACCTGAGCCCATCGTTGCAACTACTGTGTCAATCCATCTCGTTGAGGGTCTTCCCCTTTATCACTGACCCTCCAGTTTATCAAGCAATTTAATAATTTAATTTAATCATTTAGAGGTTACATTTATCTAGCTTATATTCAGTTGTTTGTGCATTTTCAGTTTTGTTTGATAGGCTATTTATGCCATAAATTAGGGCCCCTATGTTTGTTCCTATATTTTCTTCTGTGAACTTAGTGGTTTTAGGCTTTACATTTAGATCTTTGATCCATTTTGAGTTAGTTTTTGTATGTGGTCTGAGGTATGGATCCAGTTTCATTTTTCTGCAAATGAATATTCAATTTTGTCACTACCATTTATTAAAGAGATTATCTCTTCTCCATTTAATGAACTTTGATCCTCTGTTGAAAATCAGATCTCCATAGGTGGATGGATTTATTTCTGGGTTGTCAATTCTATTCTGTTGATCTATGTGTTTGTTGGGAGCTCTCGTAGCATAGTGGCTAAGGCACTTGACTGTTAACCAGAAGACTGGCAATTCAAACCCACCAGCCACTCCTGAGAAGAAAGATGGGGCAATTTACTTCCAAAGTGATACTGCCTCGGAAGCCCAAGGAGAGATCACTATGAGTCAGGTCCAACTCGACAGCACATAACAACAACAACAACCACCTGTGTTTATCATTGTACTAGTATCAGGCTGTTTTGGCTACTATGGCTATATAATAGGCTGAGATTGGGAAGTGTGGGGCCTCCTCCTTTGTTTTTCTTCTTCCATAATGTTTTACTTATCCAGGGGCTCTTCCTTTCCATACAAAGTTGGTGATTGATTTTTCTATTTTGTTAAAAAATGTAATTTGGATCAGGATTATATTATAGCTATAGATTGCTTTGGGTAGTACTGACATTTCCACAATGTCAAGTCTTCCTAATCATGAGCATGATGTGTTTTTCCATGCATGCAGGTCTCGATCGGTTTCTTACAACTGTGTTTCTTATTTATTTATAATTTTGTGTTGTCATTTGGGTGAAAATTTACAAAGTAAATTCATTTTCCATATAACAGTTCATACAAATTTTGTTTCATGACAATGATTACAAACCCCATCACGTAACAGCTCTTCTCCCTCTTCCTCCCTGTAGTTACCTTTTCTATGTGTCCTTCTTTCCTGTGCATTCTTGCCCTCTGAGCTAGCTCCCTGTGCAAAGGCTGCCCTTCTGATTTCCCTTGATTGATAGTGCTAAGGAATATGCCTACCTAGTATAAATGTTTTCCTTATATGCCTGTCTATTGTTTGGTTGAAAGCCACAGGCGTGAGTTTAATTCCAGACCCAAAGGGTGACTAGGGGCCATTTTCTTAGGAGTTTTAGCAGTCTATATTAGACCAGTAACCTGGGTCTTTTTTATGATTTTGAGTTTTGTTCCATATTTTTCTCTAACTCTATCCAGGATCTCCTACACTGATCTATTTTCAAGTGGTTGACAGTGGTAGCTAGGCACCGTGTAGTTCTGTATCATGGTCATGTAAGCTGAAGTTTGCATGATCCACTAGTTCCTTGGACTAATTGTTTCCATGAATCTCTAATTTTCATTCTTCTTTGCTCTGGACAAGGAGAGAAAAATTGTTGCTTCTTAAGTGGTCACTTGCAAGCTGTTAACATCCGAGTCACCATTCACCAAAGTAGGATGTAGAGCAATGTTTTGTGCAGTATGTTATGCGAATTGAGCATGATGTGCCCCGTGACCATGGTCTCAAGCCCACAGGTCCAACAACTCACTCCCTCAGGGTGGTTGGCTGTGGCTAAGAAGTTATCATAACTCTGCCCATTTGCTCTATTATATATACAGACGTTCTTGAAGCACATACAAATACATATGTAGAAATATCATCAGACAAACATATATGGTCAAGGGTATTTTCCCTTTTCTTGCAATAATGTTTTGTAGTTTTCTTTGTATAAGTTGTTTATGTCCTTAGTTAGATTTATTTCTAGGTAATTTATCTTTAGGGGGGCTATTGTAAATGGTATTGTTTTACAGTTTACCTTTTCAGAGTTCTCTTTGTTATATATAGGAGTCCAGTGGAGTTTTGCATGTTGATCTTGTACCCTGCACTTTGCTGGATCCTTCTATAAGTTTCAGTAGTTTTCTCATGGAATCTCTGGGATTTTCTATGTATACTATCTTACCAAAAAAAACCCCAAAAAAACAAAACAAAAAAACCCCCACAAACTAAGCTCACTGCCGTTGAGTCAATTCTGACTCATAATGACCCCTCCTTGGGTTTCCCAGGCAGTATCTGTACGGAAATAGATTGCCCAGTCTTCCTTCCAAGGTATACTGTCTTACCATCTGCAAATAAGGATAGTCTATTTCTTCCTTATCAACTTGAATATCCTTTTTTTCTGTTACTGCAAATGTTAGGACTTCCTGTATAATATTGAATAAGGGTGGTGATAGAATGCATACTTAACCTGATTTCTGTTCTCAACAGAAATTCTTTCATACTTCTCTGCTGAGAATAATGTTAGTTGTTGGTTTTGTATGTATGACCTTAATTTTATTGAGGAATTTCCCTTCTATTTTTATTTTGTTGAGAGTTTTTATTAGGAAGAGGTGTTGCATTTTATCAAATACCTTTCTGTATCAACTGAAATGTTCATGTGATACTTCTCCTTTGTTTTATTTATGTGGTGAGTTACATTGATTGATTTTCTAGTGTTGAACCATTCTTACATTCCTAGTATAAATCCCATGTGGTCATGATGTTAAATTCTATTGGCTAGAATTATGTTGAGAATTTTTGCTTCTATATTCATCAAAGATACTGTTCTATAATTTTATTTTTTAGTGGTGTCTTTGCCTGGTTTGATACCAGGGTTATGATTTTATGCTGGCTTAATAGAATGAATTTAGTAGTATTCCTTCATTTCTATCTTCGGGAATAATTTGAGTAGAATCGGTGTCAACTCTTTTCTGAAAGTTCGATAGAATTCGCAAATGATGCCATCTGGGCTGTGGCTTTTTTAGGGGGAGAAGTTTTTTTTTTTTTAAATGACCTTTTCAATCTCTTGTTTTGCGATGGATCTGTTCAAATTTTCTCTCTCAGTTTGTGTTAGTTTAGATAGGTAGTGAGTTTCTGGAAATTTGTCCATTTCTTCTAGGTTTCTCAAAAGTAATGTTTACTTTTGAAGATTTTCTTTGTAAATGATGTTATGGAATGTTGTTGTTGTTATGTGCCATTGAGTCAGACCCGACTCATAGCGACCCCTCCTTGGGTTGCCGAGGCAGTATCACTATGGAAATAGATTGCTCAACCTTCCTTCTGAGGAGTGGCTGGTGGATTTGAACCACCAGCCTTCTGGTTAGCAGTCAAGTACCTTAGGCACTATGCTACCAGAGCTCCTATTGATATTATGGAATAGAATACTAATATTGTTTGCTTTGTTACAAGTGTTTAATTTTAACTCTTAAACATAGGCTAATAGCCAAACCCTGTGAAATAAAAAAAAGTAGCAAAGTACCTCAAGTCATTTTTCTTCTCTAAAGAAACAATACTCAATATCGGGGATAGCTTGTTTCTCATATGACTCTTAACAAACTCTGTGTTTCTGTCTGTATCCTTTGAAAAATATGATCAGAATTATATTTTGTAAGAAGTAAATAAATAACATGATGCCTGGAAGAAGCACAATAAAGAGATGTGAATTAGTGTGTAAGAGATTGCAGTTCTTCATGGTGCAAATCCATTACCAAAAATGAGATCTTGAGAGTTATCCAGAGACTTTAGTTGACTTACATATTAGTCTTTTTGTAACTGAATGTTACAAAAAGTTTACCATGTTTCCATTTAAAAATGTACTCAAGAAAATGGTGTAATTTAGAATGAAATGATAATTTTAAGAAATATAATGTCTTGACTGCCATAATTCTATGATAGGTCCTTAAATGCAGAGAAATTATTTAGTCTCAGTAAAGGGTGCCAACTTCCCAACAACACTGTGCACACTTGACTTTTCTCTTTTGTCCAGTTTTGCTTCTCTTTCTCCTGTGAATACAATGGAACTGTCAGAAGGGGCAAGGCCTGCCGCTGGGGTGGCTTCACCAGCTCTCACTGTATAGATGCCTCAGATAAGGGGTTGCCCAGGGTCTCAAACAAGAGGCCTGATGGAAGAGTTGATGCTGATGTTGATTATTAGCATTATCCTATTATCCTCGTAGAGTATCACCTCATCAGCCTACACAATGGGCTGAATAAATGCCAGCAAGTGTTCTGTCGAAGATAAAGATCATTTCTGGGATGATGTTTGCCAGGTACAAAAACTAGCCATTGAAATGAGAACATTACTCCCAAACTGACTTGAATTCCTTTGGGAGAACCAAGCCTTTTATGGGGACCTGAGAAGACTAATCTAATTTATAATAACATTTTTAAGAAGGCTGGTATCTGATCTTTATTATTAGTTTGGTCACACTTGAAAGAGTTTCTCTATGTATTATGAGTTATAGAATATTGAAAACTTGACTTTAATCATGAACCCCTAAAATTCCAAAGTGATGACTATCAAAGGTAATATTAATCTATTTACTTCTGTTTCAGAACAGTGAAGAGTATCTCTGAGTTATTGAACTGTGGGTAATAAAAGATTGGTTATTTTAGGAATTTCCTGTATTGTTTTGGTCTATTGTCTTGGTTTCAACTTTAATCTGATGAACTTTTATCTTTATGAAGTATGTTGATGAACCAGAATAAATTCAAATAAACATTTTACTTTTTGACCTAAAGTTCTGTGGTGATGGTGATCTCCAACTAGTTTGGTTTCTATTGAGTTGTTCAGCAAGAGGAGGAAAAGTTATTTTGCTGATACATGACATTCATCACTAAATGTGTGTTTCTGCAGTAAAATAATCAGTTAAGACCAATTTATCAATTGTATTTTATATACCAAAAGCACTGTGTTGTTAATCTGATGTTTAAATCATAATTCCAAAACCATTTAGATATTGGTGAGTTTTCTTACATTCATATTTTCTTTTAAGGCTCATTTTTTTTTTTTTTTTTTTTGCCGGCTTTGGAGGCTCTTACAAATATCTCCTCTAGTAAGTTTTTCCTATATTCATTAAGATTTACTTTAAAATGATTTTTCCTTTATTGCTTTCATGCACACTTGCATAGTAATGTAATAATCTCTGCAAGGCTGTCTCAGTGTAGATCAGGTCCTGTGTGACCTCAGAAGCTATGTTTCTAAATGAGGACCATGGAGGTTCATAGTAAGCATTAGTTAGAGAGACTCAAGAAATTCAGGAAAAAACTTTATATTGAGTTTTCACTCACTATTATTTTGTTGTCAGAGTAATAATAGCTAAAGACCAGTTGCCACCAAGGCCATTCTGATTCCTGGTGATCCCATGTGTGTTGCAGTGGAACTGTGTTCCATAGGGCTCCCAATAGCTGATCTTTCAGAGGTGAGTTGTCAGGCCTTTCTTCTGAGGTGCCTCTGGGTGAACTGGAACTTCCAATGTTTCAGTTAACAGCTACAAGTAAGAACTACATTAAATAATGTATTTGCTATATATTTATCCTAAGGCACCTGACCACTAACAAGAAGGCAGTTCAAATCACCAGCCACTCTTTGGAAGGAAGGGGGGGGTCAATCTACTTCCATAGTGATACTGCCTCTGAAACCCAAGGACGGGTCGCTATGAAACGGATACGACTTGACGGCACATAACAACAACAACAACTAAATTTTACCCACTGTAGAGTGGTCAGGGAAATAATAAGAGATATATACTCTTATTATGTAAGTGTATGCATATATGTCATATTTATATAAGAGATGTAATCCTACTGTCCTCAATGTGCTTACATTCTTGAATATTGTGATAGATAAGGTTGTGTGTCAACTTGGCTGGACTGTGATTCTCAGTGGCTTAGCTGTTATGAGGTAGTCATCCCCCATGGTGAGATCTGATATAATGCCATCACCTCCATGATGAGATTGCTATAAGCAGCCAATCAGGTGAGAAGGAGTTTCCTAAGGGATGTGGTCTGCTTCCAATACATATACATGGATGACCTGGGAAATTCTCTGGCTTTCTGTTGGATCTGGATCCTGCATCTGGCTCCTCATTATCTCTGGACTTGAACAGTGGCCTTCCATACTGCCTGCTGATCTTGAGATAGTTGCCTCCACAACTTATGAGCCAACAATCTGCCATTTTACCTGCCCATCTTGGACTTGAAACTAGAAGTCCACTGGATTGCGTGTTGATCTTGGGTTCATCTGCTCCTGCAACTTCATGAGTCAGGAGAAGCCTTCAGCTTGATGTTTGACCCATGGACTTGGGAATTGTCAGTCTCTGTAACTGTGTGAGCCATTTCCATGAGATAAATTTCTCTCTCTCTCTCTTCATTGGTTTTGCTTACCAAGCCTGAGCCTAAGCCAAATATGCAATATGAACTGTTTGCCAATCAGTATAACCATGAAATAGAAAGTGATGAATTCTTTACAGATGTTCATACAGATTACTTATCTATCAGGAAAGACTATGTTATGCTAAGATAACAAATTGCCACTTTTAGCGACCTATAGGGGCATATGTTTGTTTTCAGTGTACATTATATGCCCAGCATGGGAGCACTAGAAGCTCTACTCCACGTCTCCTCACTCTTTGGACTCTGCCTGAGGCAGGCTCCATTATCTGGTATGTCACTGGTGTGTGCCAGGGTTAATAGGCAGGGATGAGGGACCATGAAAATCCTGCACTAGCATTTATAGTCTACTGCTATCATTCCACTGGGTCAAAACAAGTCATATGGGCAGCTATCAAGGGGATGAGCTAATATAATCCTACTACATGCTTGGAATCAAGATAACTAGAATACTTGTGAGCATCCTTAATGACTACAACACATTATTATAGTTTAGAGAAGGCAGAGACTGTACCTTAATATGGGGAACTTAGAGGGTCAATCTTCATCCATTTCAGGAGGTGGCATATAAATATGATCAAGAGCCAATGGTATTGATGAAAGAAGTCAAAGCTTCACTGAAGGAATTGGTGAAAAACAAGGCTCCAGGGATTGACAGAATACCCATTGAAATATTTCAACAAATGAATGCCCTGCTGGAGGCACTCACTGAGCTGTGCCAAGAGATTTGGAAGACATCTACCTGGCCAACTGACTGGAAGGGACCCATATTTGTACCCGTTCCAAAGAAAGGTGATCCCACACAATGTGGAAATTATTGAACAATACCATTAATATCACATGCAAGTAAAATCTTACTGAAGATAATTCAAAAATGGTTGCAGCAGTATGT
>NW_006921616.1:9146674-9149241 GCF_000298275.1 Orycteropus afer afer | reverse complement strand
AGAATTACACAGTCAGCTTTATATTTAAAGCATTCAAGCTTCCATTAATTTAGGGTACAAACTGATGACCAAAGAAAGACCATCTCATTGTAGAGTAGCGTTAGCTTGAAAATGTCAGCTCCTAAGAGGAAATTGTCCCAAAATTCTTACTAAGAAACTAACAAGTGTTACCAAAGAACCAACTCTACTTCCCAAGTTTAACATTTCAAAGACTTGAGAATTCTTGATTTAAGCTTCTGTGTCAAAAAGCTTTGGTGACATAGTGCCTAAGACATTTGACTGCTAACCAGAAGGTGGAGGTTCAAACCCACCAGCCACTCCTTGGAAGGAAGGCTTGGCAATCTACTTCTGTAGTGATACTGCCTCAGAAACCCAAGGAGGGGTCGCTATGAGTCGGATCCAACTCCATGGCAATGGTTGCATTGCGTTGCATATGTCAAAAAATTAATTTAATTTTCTCACAAATGTCTTCAGATTTATTCACTCTACTAGACATTTATTAAGTGACTACTGTGTACCAGGCTCTGGCGAGGTACTAATGATGCGCATAAAAATGTGACACTGTGTCTGTACTCCTGGGCTCTCAGCACCCAATGTCACGATTACTGCAATAAAACCATTAAATTCAATGTTACATCTCCCTGTGCCTTCTTCAGTTGCTGTTTTGGGGATTGATTTAATGATTTTATGGTTCGTCAAAGGTCAGAAATAGTTCATACGTGGTTGATCTAAACAATGATTCCTCTTTCATGCTGATGGAGACTGGTCTGTGCAAGTGAGTTAACTCACACATATATAGTAGGCACTCATACACACATATTCACTTAACAGTTTAAACCCATAACCATACACACACACTTAACAGTTTAAACACATAATCATACTTGTTGTTGTTATTGCCGTCAAGTCGGCCCTGACTCATAGAGACCCCTCTTTGGGTTTCCGAGGCAGTATCACTACGGAATTAGATTGCCCCATCTTCCTTCCGAGGAGTGGCTGGTGGATTTGATCCGCCAGCCTTCTGGTTAGCAGTCAAATGCTTTAGGCACTACGCTACCAGAGCTTACATACAGAGTTTATTTATACCAGGATGAACATATAATTTATACTCATATGTATGAGTATTATTGAAACAAAAAATAGCTTGAAAAAACTCAACATCGAACATAAATTTTTATCTAGTGTGTTTTTGTGCATGACATGCATAGGAAACTAATGCATGATGGGCTGTGTGCATTGCAAAAAAAGTACAGTGGGTGTTATTTGTGTAAAAATACAGGACATGTTTCTATCTTAACTCTTCTTTCAGCTCTCAAAGCCTGCTTGTTGTTGTTTGTTGTTATGTGCCGTCGAGTCGGACCCCATAGTGACCCCTCCTTGGGTTTCTGAGGCAGTACCACTACGGAAGTAGATTGCCCCATCTTCCTTCTGAGGAGTGGCTGGGGGATTTGAACCTCCAGCCTTCTGGTTAGCAGGCAAGTGCCTTAGCCACTATGCCACCAGAGCTCCCTCAAAGCCTACTAGTACTTCACAAACCAATACTACACCTGCACATGAACAGATCCATTTTTCAATGAATGAATGCTATAATACTCTGGTCTAGAAATCTTTATTTATCTCTGGGATTCTGAGTAGCTTTTCATTATCATTTCCTAAGACCAAACAGTGTCTTACTAAGGAGTTCATTTGTAGGAGGAAGAATGAAGAGCAGAAAGGCTCTTATGGGCTGTAAAGATAATTTACTTATTTAACTGTTGTTAATAGTAGGGGGAAAAGTCAAGCCAAATGGTCTGTGCTTTTGCATAGTGTTATGCCAATTAGGATAAGGGCTTGGCAGTGCAATTTAAAAATTGAGGAATAAATAAAACAGAGTTAAAAGACAAGTAAAAGGAAAGCTGAAACCGAGGAGTATCTTTAAGATAATTGAAAGGATACAGTAGTTATCGACTAAGGTGATATTCATTTGATTGCCTTTCCTTAAAAATAAATGATAAAATAATGTAACAATTCCTTTCTCTTTAGTATCTAGCAATCTGGTCATATGTACTATTTTAATTAGGGGAAAATGTTGATACAAAAATTATTTCTTAAATAACAAGGCTCTGGTCCTAGTGTTTTTCTCTTCTTGATTTCTTTCTCTGCCAGTGGATGCTGATACCACTAATCTGACGCTTAGTAACGGCATACTGTGAATATTTGCAAGGGCCAGTGGAGAGCCCAATACTTAATATACAGCTCCTTTATGTATTATGCTATTCCAAAAACAAAAACAAAAACAAACAAACGAAAAAACCCACTGCCATCGAGTCAGATCCAACTCATAGAGACCCCTCCTTGGATTTCTGAGGCCATGTCACTATGGAAGTAGATTGCCTAACCTTCCTTCCAAGGAGTGGCTGGTGGGTTTGAACTGCCAGCCTTCTGGTTAACAGTCAAATGCCTTAGGCACTACACCACCAGAGCTCCCATTATGCTATTGTTGTTTGTTGTTATTTGCCATCGAGTCAGCCCCGACTCATAGCGACCCCTCCTTGGGTTTCCGAGGCAGTATCACTACGGAAGTAGGA
>NW_006921616.1:9143583-9146574 GCF_000298275.1 Orycteropus afer afer | reverse complement strand
GCAAAGAATACCAGAAAGACGTTTACTTGTGTTTTATTGACTATGCAAAAGCATTTGATTGTATGGATCATAACAAATTATGTGTAATATTGAGAAGAATGGGAATTTCAGAACCCTTGATTGTACTCATGAATAAACTGTACATAGATCAGGAGGCTGTCATTTTAACAGAATAAGGAGACACTGCATGGTGTAAAATCAAGAAGGGTGTGCATCAGGGTTGTATCCTTTCACCGTATTTGTTCAATCTGTATGCTGAGCAGATAATTCAAGAAGCTGGGCTATATGAAGAAGAACATGGTGTCAGGATTGGAGGAAGAATCATTAACAACCTGCAATCCTCTGACAACACAACTTTGCTTGCTGAAAGTGAGGATGACTTGAAGTGGAGGAAGAATCATAAACAACCTGCGATACACTGACAAAACAACTTTACTTGCTGAAAGTGAGGATGACTTGAAGCACTTACTGATGAAGATTGAAGAATACAGTCTGCAGTGTGGATTACATCTCAATATAAAGAAAACAAAAATCTTCACAACTGTACCTACAGGCATCATCATGGTAAATGAAGGAAAGATTGAAATTGTCAGAGACTTCATATCGCTTGGTTCTACAATTGGCGCCAGTGGAAGCAGCAGTTAGATAACTTATAGCACCGGGCAAATCAGCTGCAAAGGACCTCTTTCAAGTGCTGAAGAACAAAGATGTCTATCTCCTTGAGGACTAAGGTGCATCTGACCCAAGTCATAGTATTTTTAATTACCTTATATGCATGTGAGAGCTGGACAATGAATAAGGAAGACCAAAGAAGTGTTGATGCTTTTGAGTTGTGGTACTGGTGAAAAATGCTAAAAGTACCGTGGACTGTTAAAAGATCTAACAAATCTGTCTTGGAGGAAGTACAGCTGGAATGCTTCTTGGAAGCAAGAATGGCCAGACATCGTCTCACCTATTTTGGTCATGTTGTCAGAAGGGACCAGTCCCTGGAGGACGATGTCATGCTTGGTAAGGTTGAGGATTGATGAAAGAAGGGAAGGCCCTCAATGAGATGGATTGACACAGTGACTGCAGTGATGGGCTCAAGTATAGCAAAGATTGTGGAGCTAGTGCAGGACCAGGCAGTGTTTCATTCTGCTGTGCACAGGGTCACTATGAGTTGGACATGACTCGACAGCACCTAACAACAATGACAAGAGGGCTTTACAGAGTAGGTGTCATTTGAGTTACATTATTATTGGTAGGTAGATTTTTAGCATCTGTGTGTGGGGTAACATTGCAAAAACCACGTACCTTAAAGAATTTCCAAGTTTGGAAACGTTACTTGAACATAGTTGTCTCTATTTGTGACCTATCTTAGCATGACATTACAATGAAGAGAACCAGTAGTGTCATACCCAAAAAGTATTGAAGTTTCTTGAATAACTCAAGATTGGGAGATTCCTTTCAGAATATATATAGAAACACCTAAAATTTGTTCTTATTCTCTCTCTTTTCCTCTTTCAGTAGCTCAAAAATTATGGAATCTGGCTCCAGAAGATCTTTGCCTTTCCCTCATCAAACTCACCCTCTTTCTCCCCATCCTGATTCCTCATCCTGATTCCACACTGATTCCTTATTGGCTTGATAATTCTGCACTTCCACTTTCAAGAAAAGAAAATTTCTGTTCTCTTTCTGGACCTTTTTTCCATATTCTAATGTAGTAAATTGAGCCTTTCTGTGTGTTTTCAGTTCTCTTCACCACCTACTTTGCAGATCGACACACCAATGAAGACCATTACTTCTAGTGGGCTAATTTCTTAACCACCATCCTTTTTATTTTGCTTCCAGTTCTGATATCAATGATTCTTGCCAAATGAAAAAGTCATCTTCCTACGTTTTTTATTCTTTACATTTTTGTGGCATATAACAGTCCTTTCTCTTTGAGGATTTTTTTTTTTTTGTCACTTTTGGAAACTTAACCAATATCTCTTCCTGTCTCTGGAGTTACTCTTCCTGTCCTTATTCCTCCTTTTCTTCCCATGTCCCAGCTCTGGCAGTGAGCCTGGGTCAGGTGCTCATGTCTTCCTTTTGCTTTATCTATAAGGTAGGTCATGTGATAGCTTTGTGGTGAAGAGCATGGGATTCACCATCAGAAAGACCAAGATCTGAGTCCTGGATCTGTGACACTGGGCAAGTGATTTGAGCTCTGCAGTCCTAGTTTCCCTCTCTGTAAAACAGGCACAGTAATATCTACAGGGCATAGTCATCGTAAGGATTACATATGTGGAGGGCCTGGCCTGTAGTAGATACTCAATGAATGAAATGTACTATTGTCCTCTGAAAGATACCTCCCTTGCTTCAAATATCATCATTCCTGTAATAACTCCCAGACTTATTCTCAGACATCATCAGCTTTGATGTCTCAGACTCAGTCTTGGAGCTTCAGTTGCCTATAACAGTCTCCATATGGGTGACTTCAAAAATCAACATGTCCCAATCTACTTGGATTAGGTATAGTCCCATAGGTAGAATAAGGAATAGTCTTTTGGTTCTGGGATAAATACAAGCAAACTTGAAGCCTCAGTGCAGAGAAAGGGAGAGATTCCCTAGTTTTATGGTTTTGCACTAACCCAGGCAGGGTATCAAACACATTGATTGTGAAGAGAAGATGGCAGTTAGTCATTCTGGCATTCAATGATTCCCCAAGGATACTTGTTAGATACTTTCTCTTCTAGTGGGTGAAGACACACTTCTATCAGCCATTCTTAGCACATGAAACTATAATGGCACCAACCATAAAATGCCTTTATTTATTAACCAGCTTATAGTTCTGATTTTAATTGAATATGATCAGGCATGTATTGGCTTAGGTAGATCAGGCATCAGTAACCCATGGATCTTTTAGAACCATAATATGTTGTTGTTGTTGTTGTTAAGTGCCGTCGAGTCGTTTCCGACTCATAGTGACCCCATGCACAGCAGAACGAAACACTGCCCGATCCCGCGCCA
>NW_006921616.1:9133804-9136728 GCF_000298275.1 Orycteropus afer afer | reverse complement strand
AGTCAAGTGCCTTAGGCACTATGCTACCAGAGCTCCTTTTGCTCCTTATGCTATTAGCATGCATTTATTTCCACATCCTGGGAGATAACCCAAAGGTTGACTTCTTCTTTTTGTAGTTACAGTAAATTCTTTGCAATGAATAGTTTTGGACAATCTATTCTTTTTTCTAGTCATTGTCCATGTAGCAGCTACACAGTGTGCATTATTATTTTAGTTCATGGTGACTTTAGTAAGATGGAACATCTCACAATCTGTTGACGTCCTGCTTTAAATAACGGTTTAAATCTCTCGCTGTTGTCAGTGGTGCTCTCAAGCATAACGGGACTGCATTATTGTCCGCATGATTTTCTTTGGATGATTTTTGGAAGTAGATTCCTGGACATTTTCCCCTGGTCTGTCTTGGTCTGCAGAAACCTATCAGCAACATAGCAACACATTAGCTTCCACTGACAGACAAGAGGTGGGTTTCCTTTTTTTTTTTTTTCTGACCATCTACTTTATCCAGCACGATATCCTTCTCCAGGGCCTAGTCCCATCTGCCAACATGACCAAAGTACGTAAGATGAAGTCTGACCCTCTTCCTCTAAGGAACATTCCAGCTCTACTTCCTCCAAGACAGATTGGTTTGTTTTTCTAGCACTCCATGGTATATTTAAAATTCTTCACCACTACCACAATTCAAATGCATCAATTCTTCTGTCACTGGAAAGTAGACATGTACTAACTTGGCTGAAGGGAAAGGTGGTAAGGGGAGGTCGGCACAATATAACCAAGGCAAAGGAGTTGCGTGAGAGTAAAAGCAGCAAAGGTAACTACCATTTACATACACAATCTTGCAATAACAGTCATAACAAACACTAATCTATGAGTAGATACATAGTTAGACATGCAAGCTGAACAGATGTGGGAAAGTAAGTGGCAGTATACCCATGGATATATATAGATATGGCAGAGGATATTTCTACATATGTTTTTGTAGTGCTACAAATATATCCATGTATATAGTAAAGTATACAAGGGGAAAATTTATAACTTACTCATAACCAAATGTCTTGGGGGGATGAGTCATTGGACTTGAAGGCTTAGGATCAGATCTAAGTCAGCTGGGATAAGAGGCCACAAAGACGATGTTTTATATCCTACTTTGGTGAGCAGCTACTGGGTTCTTAAAAGCTTGCCAGCAGCCATCTAAGATGCAACGATTGGTCTCTCCTTGTCTGCAGCAAACAAGAGTGACGAAATCAAAGACTTGAAAACACAACTGGTCCAAAGGATTAATGGACTATGTGAACCACAGCCTCAACTAGCCTGAGCGCAGAAGAGCTACATGGTGTGCAGCTGCCACGACTGACTGCTTTGATAAGGATCACAGCAGAGGGACCTGGACAGAGTGGGAGAAAAAAGAGGTAGAACGAAATGCAAAATCATAAAAAAAACCGGACTTACTGGTCTGATAGACACTGGTGGCCCCTCTGAGACAGTGGCTCTAAGACACCTTTCAAGCCTAAAACTGAACCTACCCCTAGGGATCAACTTTGAGTCAAACAATAGACAGTGAACAAACACCAGGGAGGAAAGTACTTCTCAGAACAATCAACCATATAAGACCATAAGGGCAGCATTTGCCCAGAAGACAGGATGGGGCCAGAGAGAAGGATGAATGGAAATGGGGAACACAGGAAAGAGTGTGGTAACTTGTGAGGATTGCAACCAATGTCGTGAAACAAAACTTGCACAAACCGTTGAATGGAAGACTAATGTGCTCTATAAACCTTCACCCCAACCACAATAAAAAGTTAAAAATATATATCATGATTGTCATAATGTTGAGTGTGGGAGGAGGAGTTCTGGTAAAATAACAAGCGTGAGAGTGAAGTACTGAGGGAATTTAAGATTGCAGATTGTACTGGGATGTTTGGTTACATGACTTGAAATGTTCATGCTTTTGCTTCTTACCCATCATTTCCACTCTTTATTTATCCAAAGCATATGTTAATAAATATATGTTTGTGTATTTCAATGATACTTTCTCTCACATTTTACTTTTAAGAGCGGTATGAGAGAATGAACAGTTAGTAAGTGTTTACTCTATATGGGCACTTACCAGTAACTTCAAATAATTATCTTATTTCATCCTTAGAACGGCCGTATGAGGAGGGTTGAGTTATCCTCCCATTATAGAAATGGAAATCAGATGGGTTAAGTAGCTTGCTGAGCTCACACAGATTACATGCAACAGAAAGTCATTTCAAGCTCTCCTGATGTTCAAAATATGGCATTCTCATTTTGGTAGGTACTGAAACCTTACAGGTTTTCAATGGTGCTGGAAAGTGAAAAATCGTTAAGTTTAGGAATATGTTTCTTACTTCATTTAGATGTTCCACATTTAATTTTCAAGTAATTTATTGACCTTCAGTCCTAGGACTAGAGCAATCCTTCCAGTGCATGTTGTTAGCTGCCTCGAGTTGGCCCATAGCCCCTGGGGATCACCTGTTGTGATCTTTTCAGAAGTAGATCACCAGGCCTTTCTTCCTGGTCCATCTGAGTCTGGAAGCTCTGCGGAAGCCTGTTCAGCATGATAATAACTCACACACTTCCACTGACAGACAGGAGGCGGCCATGCATGAAGCACATTGACCGGAAGTTGAACTTGCTCCCACATGGACAGCAAGACCTGGTTGTAAAGAACATAAATGAATATAAATAAAAGCATTTTTAAAGATACAGACTCTGAGGGAGAACACATGGAATCAGAATCTCCATGTGATTCTTAGGAGCTCTGGTGGCGTAGTGCCTAAGGCACTTGCCTGCTAACCAGAAGACTGGAGATTCAAACCCACCATCGACTCCTTGGAAGGAAGGTTGGGCAATCTACTTCCATAGTGATACCACCTCAGAAACCCAAGGAGGGGTCACTATGAGTT
>NW_006921616.1:9128612-9133109 GCF_000298275.1 Orycteropus afer afer | reverse complement strand
TGTATTAGTTCTAACAATTTAGGTAGGGCTTTTCTGAATTTTAAGGGAGAACCAAAGGTACAGGGGGAATTACAGGAGGGTATAGGAATATAAGAATCTACCACAAAATGTCTCATTTCCATCTCAACCCCAATGAAGTCATTCCTGGGACAGGCAAGACCCCTTCCATCCCATGTACCAACTACAACGTGGGCATCAAAGGTCTGTGGCATTTTCCCTGGGTTGGGTTTCTTACTCTCTTAGCCTGACTGCCCTTTCCATTTTGTGGGAAGGAGCTCTGGTGGCACAGTGCCTAAGGGATTTGACTGCTAACCAGAAGATTGGTGGTTCAGACTCACTCTATGGAAGGAAGATAGGAAAATCTACTCCTATAAAGATTTGCTGCCTTGGAAAGCCAATGGACATTGCTATAGTCAGAATCGACTTGCTGGCAGAGAGTTTGGTTTTTGGTTTCAGGTTAGGAATGGAGTAAGTGTCTTTTTACTGCATGGGTAAGATGAGGAGAAGACTAAACCCCTGACCCTCTCACATTATTGAAGTCTCTAGACAGAGACACGTAACTGTTCCACAGGTAAATGCCATATGAATGGCCTCAGTCTTTACTCTTACTGCATGCTTAGAAATACAAAACCTTAAGGGGACTTCTGGTAGCATAGTGGCTAAGGCACTTGACTGCTAACCAGAAGGCTGGTGGTTCAAACCCACCAGCCACTCCTCGGAAGGAAGGTTGGGCAATCCTACTTCCGTAGTGATACTGCCTCGGAAACCCAAGGAGGGGTCCCTATGAGTCGGGGCCGACTCGACGGCAAAATAACAACAACATAACAAGGGGACTTCAAGTACGGAGTCAGTGAGTGCCGTTAATGGTTAACATCCTCATCTGTAATGTAAATTTGGAGGTTCCAGTTTACCCAAGTGCCTCAGAAGAAAGACTTGGTGATTTACTTCTGAAAATTCAGCCATTTGAAAACCCCATGGAGCACAATTATACTTTGACACTCACAGGAGTCAGAATCAACTCAAAGGCAACTGGTTTCATACACCACAGGAGAGTGGAGAAGCCCCTCTCCAAGAGCTCTCTTCTGTGTGGGAGAATTGTCCAGGCCCTGTAACTACTTGCAGTGCAGTGATTTACTCTATACAGCCTTTCTGGCTGTGGTCCTTGTGCCTCCCACACAATGATTGGGTGATACTGTGCAAATAAGATGCTTGTGGCTCACCAAGAGGATTGGATGGCTTGTTGCTAACGCATATCAGGTGTATGGATTTGGTGATGGTTAAAGTTATGTGTCAACTTGGCTTGGCCATAATTTTCAGTGGTTTGGCAGGTATGTAATGATGTAATTTGGCAGTTACATAGTCACCCTTGATTTTGTGGTCTGATGTAATTATCCTCCATTTTGTGATATGTTGTAATTCCTAGCCTCCATGGTTGTGATTGTGGTTGTATTTGGAGGTGAGTTGTCTGTTATGTTAATGAAACAGGATTAGAATGGGATGTATCTTGAGTCACTGCCTTACTAGGGGGTGTGACTCAAGTCACCATCATTACTCCAGTCACCTCCCTTGTTTTAGTCACAACTTTTATCTTACAAAAGAGAAAGAGAGAAGCAAGCAGTGGTAGAAGGGGGTGACCACTAATACTAAGAAATAAGAGCTAGGAGTGGGAGCATATTCCTTAGACCCAGGACTCCTGCACTGAAAACCTCCTAGAACCAGGAGATAGAAGGGCTGAAACACAGAAGACAGCAAGAGACAGTGAAACACCAGCAAAAGCAATAGTGGCAGCTGATGGCAGGAACCAGGAGACCGGAGTGAGATGGCTGTGGTAGAGCTTGCCAGCCCACAGAGTTATGAGTTGTAATACTTGCCTGAGAAGGCTCCCAGCAGGGTGCAGTGATATAGGGCAAGAAATAGCTTTCCTGATCCAGGAACTACATTCAGAATTGTAACCTGTTACTTCCCTAATAAACCCCATAATCATGAATATTGTCTGTGCGTTCTGTGTAGCCATTGCAATGAACCATTGAACCCAGCAGGGAAGTAGAGTGTGCCATGGGAGGGATGGCTGATGTCAGAGTTGGTAAAAAGATTGCAGGGTAGAGTCATGGCTGACTTCCACCTCATAGGAATCAGCCTTGTGTGATTGATCGTGATTCTCCTTCCCACCCTGTGAAGTTTGAGGAGGTCAGACACCCCTACCAGGCCATTTTCATACTACCTGTTGATTCTGCTGGCTGCCATCTGACCACACTTTGTGAGGATGACTGTGGCAGCCTGGTTCACTAGAGAGAAATTACCCAGTTATTGCTGAGGCTCTGAATCTGTCCTCCAGCTCATCCTTGACCTCTAAATATGATTGCTCTTGAATTCATTGCTGATCATGTCTCTCAGAGCTACTTTCCTATCTTCTCAGAGCTGTGAGCTTGGAGGTTTTCACCATCTGTCACTAATAAGGCTTTCAAAAACTTTTCCGGGCTTCTCACCAACTCTGTTCTTCCTAGCTCATTGATGAAGGCCACCAGTTGTGAGCCACCCCTTAGTTGCTGCCCCTGGTACCATATGGCAGCAGGACAGAACCCCGATACTTCCTAGATCACTTTCATTGCTTTAACACTGAAGGAGGCACATTCCCAGGGAGTGTTTCTATTATTACTGTCTCTGCTGCTGCTCTGGTCTTTGCATGGTGGCCTTGTGGCTGCCACAGCTGCAGTCACTGAAGCCCAGGGCAGATTTTTTCCTCGAAGAAACCACGTCTCAGTAAATGGAGTTAGCCAATCAGATATCAGACAAGTGGCACAGAGATCTTTACTGCATACAAGAGTAACTGACCAGCTTTGACTGCACATGCCCCTGAACCCTGTGGCTCTGCAGTGTGATTTTACCTTTCTGATTACCCACTTGCTTCTGCCTTTTGATTTTGTGTTTTACCTGTCAGCTTTCCTCTTCCCTTTTATTATGATAACCACCTAATTAGTTTCCTAAGGAGCTCTGGTGGTGCAGTGGTTAAAGTGTTAGGCTGTTAGCCAGAAGTCGGTGGTTTGAACCCACCTGCTGCTCTATGAGAGAAAGATGAGGCAGTCTCCTCCCATAAAAATTTACAGCCTTGGAAACCCGTTGGACAGTTCTACTCTGTTTTATAGGGTCACTATGAGTTGGAATCAGTTTCATGGCAGTGGGTTAATTGGTTTTCCTAACTTCTGTTCTTCTTCCTCCTAATCTATTTTCCATACTCTGACTTGAATAATTTTTCTAAATTTTAAATTTCAATGTGCAATCTCCTGCTTACAATATTTATGCAACTCTCTTATGCCTGCAAGATGAAGCCAACATTTTTTTTATGTGCTAGTGAAAGCCCTCCACAATTGTATCCATCCCCAGAGCCTCTCCTCTTTCTTCCAAGCCAATATTCGAGTCATTGTAAACTCTTGTTAATTCCCACCATACACCATGCAATTGCCCATGTTCTCATCTCTTCCTAGAATGCACATCTCCCTCCAGTCTTCCTGGAAGGATCCTGTTGATCATTAAAAGCCTGTTCAGGCATTACCTTCTACACAAGGTACTCCCTGTCCTCCAGACTGCATTAATGCTATCTCCACGGTAGCAATTATGTACCTCATATAGGTTTTGCTTTTTTCGTGTGTGTATATTACCCAGCACAGATTTGGTCTAAAGAACCAGACTTTGTCTATGAAAGCAGAGATTGCATCCTCCTCAGCATGGCATTGGGCAAACAGCAGGCACTGAACTAAAGGTCAGTATCTACCCTGTACCCAACAACATTTTTCAGTTTGTTCTGTTGTGGTGGCTTGCGTGTTGCTGTGATGCTGTACATAGGGTCACTATGAGTCAGAGCCGACTCGACAGCATCTAATAACAACAGCAACAGCAACAACAACAACAACAACCCACTCCGTGCTGAGCAACACCCCAAGCGCAGCCCCTATGCTCCAGTTCTTATTTTAGGCACTGGACAAGACTCCTTGACCCCTACCTGATCTGCCCTAGCAGGCAGACCTGTGACGTATGTGTTGAGAGTCTAATTTAACCTATCTCCTCCTCTCTTACCAACTTACACTGACCCAAAGACAACCTTTCCCCAGAATTCCTTCAATGTTGCATACTAGAGCCATTAGACAATAAAATGCTTAATCCTCTTCTGTTCCTTGGAGTCCATAGATGGTGTGTAGGGTTAACACATTCAACAGCTAAACACAAGCTTGGAGGTTTGAGTCCACCAAGAGGCACCTCAGAAGAAAAGATGGTGATATACCTCCAATGGTATATCAAACCACCGACTTCTGGCTAACAGCCTAATACTTTAACCACTGCACCACCAGACCTCCTTAGGAATGGTTGCAATGGATAACATTGAGAAGAATGGGAATTCGCAAGCACTTGATTGTACTCATGAGGAATCTGTACCTTGACCAAGAGGCTGTTGTTAGAATGGAACAAGGGGACACTACATGGTTTAAAACAAGAAGGGAGTGC
>NW_006921616.1:9125847-9126473 GCF_000298275.1 Orycteropus afer afer | reverse complement strand
TCGGACCTGACTCACAGCGACCCCTCCTTGGGTTTCCAAGGCAGTATCACTACGGAAGTAGATTGCCCAACCTTCCTTCTGAGGAGTGGCTGGTGATTTTGAACCACCAGCCTTCTGGTTAGCAGTCTATTGCCTTAGACACTACGCTACCAGAGCTCCTGGAAGCTCTGCTAAAGCCTGTCCACTATGGGTGACCCTGCTGGTATTTGAAATACCAGTAACATTGCTTCCAGCATCATGGCAACACTCAAGCCACCATAGTAAGGCAAACTGACAGATGGGTGGTGGACGTTTATTTATCCATGTGCATTTTACTTAGACAAAAACTGAAAGGATGTGCGTTGAACATTAGCAGTGGCTTTTTAAGTTCATTATAACTTTTTTCCTTAATTCCTCGCACATTTTGCTTTTATAATCAGAAAAACAACAATGTGTTCAAAAGCGGCTTCAGTCTGCAACAAAATGGAGCTGGGGATAAATCAAAACTGCAATTACTCTTGCCTTTTGGATGCAGAAACTTGAGATGGAGTGAAGTCTATCATCAGAACACAATATGGAATGGAGAACTGGGAACTGCAAACCCTCCAAAGTGCTAGTGCAACTGACACAAAACAGTTTACTTCAAG
>NW_006921616.1:9111249-9111836 GCF_000298275.1 Orycteropus afer afer | reverse complement strand
GTTCAAACCCACCAGCCACTCCTCGGAAGGAAGGTTGGGCAATCTACTTCCGTAGTGATACTGCCTTGGAAACCCAAGGAGGGATCTCTATGAGTCGGATATGACTCTACAGCAGTGGGTTTGGTTTTGGTTTTTTAATACAGGCTAGTAGTATATGAAGGCTTCTTCGTGTGAGCAAATGATGTGAACTCCTACTTTAAATAGTCTGCTTTATAGTTTCAGAGTCTGGGATCTTGTCCTATCCCATTAGACTGTTAAAATTTTTACCCTGGAATCAGGAGTGATAAAGAACTGGTTGCAACAGCAGGAAAAGCGTTCTTTCTGACATTTTTGTGTTCACACGCACTTACATATAAATATTACCAGCCACCTATCGTCTCTTTGTAGGCGTCTTTTTCAGCTGCTTGTCCATTCTGCGAGGATTGTTTAAAGCAGGTGAAACAGTGGATTCTATCAACACGTTAATCCAGAAGCTCACGTTCTAATATAATAAGCTGACAAGTAAGTGAAGGCCTCACCTTCAGCGCCCCCTACTGGTAGAACTCCCACTCCCCCTGCAGGTTTCCTTCTGTGTCCTGTGTAAACTT
>NW_006921616.1:9108581-9110169 GCF_000298275.1 Orycteropus afer afer | reverse complement strand
CAGTTCAATTCTCTCCTTTATTTCGACTTCCCCATGTATTTATCTGTAGCTCTGTATTACCTTGATCTGAAAGACACAAACAATTACAGAATTTGAAGGCACCGAGGGACTATCTGATTTAACCCCTACTTAAGGCATGCATTCCCTCCACAAAAATTTTAGAGGTGGCAGTCCAGTTTCCAGTTTTCTACTTGTAGCCTGGGCTGCTTATTTCCCCAACCTTACTGGCTCTGGGGGGCTCCTCACTGTGGTAACATCACAGATTTCAGTTCTTCAGTTGTAACACATATGGTAAAGAGTTGTTAATACATTGCTGACTCCCTCTAAACATCCTGTGGTTTACCTTGCCATTTCCCCCCCTAAAATAACGACATAAATGTGAAATAAACATTAAAAATGACCAAAATAACTCCAGGTGTTTTGAATAAAGTGATTCTGTTAGGCCCTTTGACCAGGCCCTGGTAGCACAATTAGACTGAAAATACAATCGTATTTTGGAGCAGACAGTGTGATGATCGTTCATAATGTATTAGTCTGCTGAATTCTCGTGAATTTTCTTGCCGAGAGGCATCTCCTGCCATTTTTTCCAGCATCTGATGTTTGCAATGGAATCCCAGAGAATTTTTGTTTGTTTGGTTGCTTGTTCTGGTTTCCAACTGTCACTCCAGCTTATCCACGTCTTCTTAAAGTTTGATTCTGGTTGTCTGATAAATTAGTGGCTCTAGGGTCTGCTCTTGCTGTCATTGTTGTTATGTGCCATCAAGTCGGGTCCGACTCATAGCTATCCCCCCTTGTGTTTCCGAGGCAGTATCTCTACGGAAGTAGATTGCCCAACCTTCCTTCCGAGGAGTGACTTGGGTTTGAACTGCCAGTCTGCTAGTTAGCAGTCAAGTGCCTTAGGCACTACACTACCAGAGCCACATTATATCTTTTCCCTCTGATTTGGCTTCAAGTCCTCCTGAAGATATAGACCCTACATCATGCATCATTTCATTTGGCAAGGTACATGATATAAAATTTTATATCATTGGATTTCAATTGGTTTTGATGTGGTTGCCAACATGATAAAAAATTATGTTGCAGCAGGAATATCCTTTTCTAATTTGAAAAGAGGTGGGGCTGTCCTGTTGAGGCAGGGCTGGGCTGGCAACGAAGAAGGGGAAGGAGTAAAGGACAAAGAGCTTGGGTAGCACAGAAAGGTGAAGAATCAAAGTGCCAGCTGTGCAGAGAAGTGCAATCACAGGCAGGCAGTTTCCAAGGCCTGGTATGTCTGATGTGCTGATCAGCAGAGACCTGTCCATGTGGTCTTTATATAGAGGATATTGCAATACTGGGAACACTGGTCTTCTGGGATTTTACAATCTCTAATCCTCACGTTAGCCTGTGCTGATATGACTTATTATCATGTTTATAATTACCACAAGAAAGACTTATTCTTCCTCAACTACTCCCCGCAACGTGCCCTACACACATACAACTCACACACTGTCCTCTCCAGCTTTGCTAAGAATATGACACTCCGTGGGACTAAGAACAAAATAGGTTTCCTTCAAGTGCCACAGTGAAGGTGAATATTATAGGAATTTGG
>NW_006921616.1:9105085-9106901 GCF_000298275.1 Orycteropus afer afer | reverse complement strand
TCAATGTCATGAGACAAAGTGTATGTGAACTGCTGTATGTATGGAAAGTGAATTTGCTCTGTAAATTTTCACCCAAATAACAGTAATAATAATAATAATAGATGTATTGATAATGACTGGTGACTGGAATGCAAAAGGTGGAAACAAAGAAGAATCTGTAGTTGAAAATAATGGCCTTGATGATAGAAATGATGCTGGTGACTGCATGATAGAATTTTGCAAGACCAATGACTTATTCACTGCAAATATCTTTTTTCAACAACATTAATGGTGACTATATGTATGGACTTTGCCAAGTGGAGTACATAGAAATCAGATCAACTACATCTGTGGAAAGGGAATGGAGAAGCTCATTATCTTCAGCCAAAACAAGGCCAGGAGCTGACGGTGGAACAGACAATTGCTCATATGCAAGTTCTAGTTGAAGCTGAAGAAAATTAAAACAAGTCCACGAGAGCGAAAATATTGTCTTGAGTATATTCCACCTGAACTTGGAGACCATTTGAATAACAGACTTGACACATTGAACGCCAATGACTGAAGACCAGATGAATCGTAGAATGACATTAAGAACATCATACATAAGGGGAAAAAAAGTGATTTAAAAGATAGGAAAGGAAGAAAAGACCTGGATGTCAGAAGGGACTCTGACACTTGCTTTTGAATGGAAAGTGGCTAAAGAGAAGGAAAGAAATGACAAGATAAAAGAGCTGAACAGAAGATTTCAAAGGGTAGCTCTAGAAGACAAAGGAAACTGTTATAATGAAATATACGAAGAGCTGGAGTAAAAAACCCAAAGAGAAGAACACACTCAGCATTTCTCAAGCTGAAAGAACTGAAGAAAATATTCAAGCCTGGAATTGCAATAGTGAAGGATTCTATGGGCAAAATATTGAAAGATGCAGGAAACATCAAAAGAAGATGGAAGAAATACAGAGTCACTGTAACAAAAAGAATTGGATGTAGCATATGATCAAGAACAGATGATACTGAAGGAAGAACTCCAAGTTGCACTGAAGGAACTGGCAAACAACAAGACTCCAGGAATTGATAGAATACCCACTGAGATGTTTCAGCAAATGGATGCAGCTCTAGAGGCACTTACTCGTTTATGCCAAGAAACTTGGAAGACAGTTACCTGGCCAATGAACAGGTGCTTATTCCAAGGAAAGGTGATCCAACAAAATATGGAAATTACTGAAGAATATCATTAATATCACATACAAGCAAAATTTTGCTGAAGATAATTCAGATAGAGTTGCAGCAGTATATTGACAGGGAACTGTCAGAAATTTAAGTCAGATTCAGAAGAGGACATAGAATGAAGGTTATCATTGGTGATGTGAGATGAATCTTGGCAAAAGAATATCAAATAGCGAAGAATACCAGAAAAATGTCTACCTGTGTTTTTTGACTATGTGAAGATATTCAATTGTGTAGATCATAGCAAATTATTGATAACTATGCAAAGAACAAGAATTCCAGAATATTTAATTGTATTCACGAATAATGTGTACATGACCTAGAGACAGTCATCCAAACAGAAAAAGGGGATAGTGAATGATTTCAAATCAGGAAATTGTGCATAAGTGTTGTTTCCTTCCACCGTACTTATTCAATCTGCATGCTGAGCAAATAATCTATGAAATTGGACCGTATAAATAACAACATGGCATCAGCAATGGAGGAAGGCTTATTAACAACCTGCAATATGTAGATGACATAACTTTGCTTGGTGAAGATCACTTGAAGCACTTACTGATGAATATCAAAGATTACACCACTACACCCTTCAGCATAGATTACACTTCAACAT
>NW_006921616.1:9095483-9099620 GCF_000298275.1 Orycteropus afer afer | reverse complement strand
CGCCCGTGCTTACCTTGCTCCCGGAGACCCGGTCCCCCTTGGGAGGGTAACAAGGGAAAGTGTTCAGTGCAGATCAGTGAGTAAGCACCAGCCCGCCCGTGCTTACCTTGCTCCCAGAGACCCGGTCCCTCTCAGGAGGGTAACAAGGGAGCCGTCAGCATAAGTCAGAGTTAATGAGCTTGGCTGATAACTGAAAGGTTGGAAGTGTGCGTACACTGAGAGGCACCAGGGAACAAGGGCTTGGTTATCTGCTCCTCAAATCAGGCATTGAACAGCCCGTGGACCATGGTCTACTTCAGAATCAACTCAATGGCACTTGGTCAATTTGTCATAAAGCAAGAGTTTGATGATTTAGGCTTTCTGCCTAGGGCTATTTGTCTACTAGAGACTTCCAGACTGGTGGGGAACCCTGCACGAGCTCTTCTGGACTCTGTTTCAGAAAGAGGCTTAAAACTTCCGAAGAATAAAAATTGAGTAAACTTCCTTATAAATAGGGGCTTGAACCTTTCCCAAATGCTTCCAATACCCTTTGCGTGCAGGAACTGTACACCCTACAAATTCATATTCCTTAGCAATGGAGAGCAGAACATATAATAAATATGAACTGATTCTAAAAAAGAGCCAAAATAAACAGAAATCAATTCATTTGCTTTTTAAATTTTGCAGCTGTTTGTGAAGCATGACTGTAAAGATGAATTTTCAACCACATTGAGATATTTTCCTTAAGGCCATGTCCTCACTCCAGCTGGTTTGATTGTTCTACTTAACTTGATAGATTCCAGGTGATGATGTCTGAGGCCACTGTTGGTGGCAGTTTAATTTAGAATTATTTTCTAGAATCTGAATGATGGCTCACAGAAATTTGTATCCCAACTACTTATTGTTTTTTGCTGTTATCATGTCTCCTTCCCTAACAGATAATGGAGATCTTAAAAAAACAAACTACCTGCAATTTGCTTTTTGCATTGCTCGTTCTGACTTACAAGTCATTTGCAGTACTGATGAATTTCATAGAATGTTTTTCACTCTTTCTTGCCAAATGATGTATTATAACTTAATGAACTCTCCTGAAAGTCTCAGTGCATCACACTGTAATGATAAAAGAGAATAACAGTAAGTGAACTTTGAAGGTTAGAATGTCCATGGAACCAAAGTGGTTTATTAACTAAGCTTTAACACTGGGCAGTTGAATAAGCTTCCCATTCTTTAATGAAACAATAAGACATAGAGACCTGCAAAACAGAGTTTTTACAATGAAAGCACTAATTTAAATGTGACAGCTTTTTAGAATGGTTTACGTCCACTGGATCTAAAGAATAAAGATTCATCCTCAAACTAAATTGCATTTGATGTAATGGTTCCTTGTACTGCCTGGGTGTTAGTCAAGATGATTTTAGTTCTGAGCAATGGATACTGATTCTGACTAAACAAAGCACACACACACACATAAAATCATTGGAAGGGTATTGACTATCATGCATACTCAAAGGGAGAGCTGGTCAACCAGGCCAACTGGGAGCTGCATCCCCAGCACTGTGAGGGTCTGCCGAGTCTCCTTTCTATGTCTCTCCTCACGAGGGTTTAGTTCTTTTAGACACGTTCCTCCAGATGGTAGTGGAAATGGCCAGGGGCGAGGCCTCACTAGCTCACAATTCTGAAACTAGAGAGGTAAGGAGTCTCCCCAGCTCAGGTTCCAAGATAACCAGGAAGAGACTGACTGACTTAGCATGGTCCCGTGCTCCTCATTTCTAGGGTGGCGGAGTGTTGTGACTGAAAACATAGGCTCAGGAGCTGGACCATCTGCCTACCACCCTGTGGTCCTGGCAATGCTGCTCAACCACTCTCTACCTCAATTTTCTTATTTGTAAAGTGAGGATGATTATAAGCTTTTTTTTTTTTTTTTTTGCAAATATAACAAATTGTTTCCCCTTTCCTCATTCTTCACATGTGAAGACATTAGTTATCATAAATTTTTTAAATGAGTTGAGTACTGCCCATAGACTTAGGCAAGAGAGATGCCTGTCCTAAATCCCACGCTGAAGAGGGTTTCATGCACATGAAGCTCTCTGGGGGGAGTGTGTCTCTGTATGTGTTTGTGTGTGTGTGTATATAAATATAAAAATATACACACACTTTTTTCCTTTTCTTTTCTTTTCAGTATTTCTTTCCGTAATTTATTTTTCTTGTTAGTGAGAATATACAAAACAAAAGACGCACCAATTCTACCGTTTCTCCATGTACAATTCAGTAACACTGATTATATTCCTCTGTTGTGCAACCATTCTCACCTTCCTTTTTTGAGTTATTCCTCTCATATTAAGATAAACTCACTGCCCTCTAAAGTTTCTGTCTAATCTTTCCAGTTGCTGTTGTCAGTTTGATTCCGTGTAGATATATCTTAAAAGAGAATAATGCTTAAGGGTGACATTTTGTTTTTCTAGTTCAGCTGACCTATTGTTTGGTTTTAAGAAGACTTCAGGGGATATTTTTGATTTAAGATTTAAAAATAATCTCAGGGGAATAGTTTCAGGAATTCATTATACAAATACTTTTAACTCTTCAATAACCAAGTGAGCGATTGATAGTAATGAGGTTGCTGGTTGTTACATGCCGTCGAGTCAGACCTGACTCATAGCGACCCCTCCTTGGGTTTCTGAGGTGGTATCACTACGGAAGTAGATTGTCCAACCTTCCTTCCAAGGAATGGCTGGTGGGTTTGAATTGCCAGCCTTCTGGTTAGCAGTCAAGTGCCTTAGGCATTGTGCCACCAGAGCTCCTCCTGAGAGTAATGAGGGAGGTCCCCTAATGGTAAGGGGAGTGGGCCGAGCACAGCAAGGGAAGGAGACAAGCACGGCTTCCACCTGAAAAACCACAGTGACTGCTTTTGTTGAACTTGGGATGTCCCAAAGTGGATGTCTAGGCAGACTAGGTTCTCCAGTGCTGCCTTCTTTGACTTTTCTGCTGTTGCTGTTAAGTGTTGTCAAGTTGACTCCAACTCACAATGACCCTCTGTACAACAGAATGAAACACTGTCTGCTTCTGCACCATCCTCACAATTGTTTGTTTGAGTCCACTGTCACCAGCACTGAGTCAATCCATCTTGTTGAGGGTCTTCCTCTTTTGCACTGACACTCTACCAAACACGATGTCCTTCTCCAGGGGTTAGTCTCTCCTGATAACATGTCCAAAGTACATGAGATGAAGTCTCGCTATCCTTGCTTCTACTTTTTCCAGGACAGATTTAATTCAAATGAATCAACTCTTCTTTGGTTTTCCTTATTCATTGTCTAGCTTTCTCATGCATATGTTGTTGTTATGTGCCGTCGAGTTGGCCCCGACTCATAGCGACCCCTCCTTGGGTTTCCGAGGCAGTATCACTACGGAAGTAGGATTGCCCAACCTTCCTTCCTTCCGAGGAGTGGAGAGGCCGTTGAAAATACCATGGCTTGAATCAGGTGCACCTTAGTCCTTAGGGTGACATTTTGCTTTTTAACACTTTAACGAGGTCTTACATATGACTATGAGGAAGATTAGTTAATACAACTATTATTCAAATTCATGCACCAATCACCAATGCCAAAGATGAAGAAATTGAAGATTTTTTATCAACTTCTGCAGTCTGAAATGGATCAAACATGCAAGTGAGATGCATTGGTAATTACCCTTCTACTAGGATGATAATTTGGGGAGTATCTTAGAATGGTCTAAAATTTTCCTCGATGGGAAAAGTAAAATATGGGAGAGGAGAACTTGTGCACTCCAATCCCTAGTGGTACCTCTCAGTCCACTAACTTGGATTCAGATGAGTCCTCCCACCTTGAGCATAGTGTGATTTGTAACTTTACGTTGACGTATAAAATGTGGCCTCAGTATTTACTGTTGCCTAAGCCCCACAAATGTTAGGGATGGGTCTGAATGAGTTAAGACATGTTTAAAATATTCCTGGCACATAATGACACCTGAGATTTATCACTAGAGTATTATCATGATATCTGGACTAAATGTCTGTGAAGGACTGGAGGTCTATGGTTGATACATCTTCAATCATTTACCTTCCTTATGAATGACTGCAGGAGCTCTGGTAGCATAGTGCCTAAGGCACTTGACTGCTAACCAGAGGGCTGGTGGTTCAAACCC
>NW_006921616.1:9055965-9094867 GCF_000298275.1 Orycteropus afer afer | reverse complement strand
CAGCCACTCCTCGGAAGGAAGGTTGGGCAATCCTACTTCTGTAGTGATACTGCCTCAGAAACCCAAGGAGGAGTCGCGATGAGTTGGGTCTGACTCCACAGCACATAACAACAACAACAACAACAGCAGCTGTATCTTTGCCACCTCAAACTTCTGGTGAAGAAAATAAAAAATAAACCACTTTATAGAAAGTATAGATATCAATCACTCTTGATAAAAAGAGTAGGAACACAGAAAACTTTTGTGTCATTAAGGTTAATGTCGTGCTGAAATTTCGAAGCCTGTCAAGTGGCTGAGTCACTGAGGTTTGAAGTGGAGAGGGCTGGAGAACAGCTGCTTTACATTTAAATGTAATCAGCAATGAAATAAAACATTCAAAACAGACACCAAACTACAGATTGGGTTTGGTGATTTATAAAGAACATTTTATTACACATCAAGAAGAGGTACTTTCCTCTGATTATCACCTTGGTGAAAGTGATCTGGCCAAAGACTGCCCTACTTTAACCCGACATTTTAGTTTTCAGAAGTATTTTTGAAATGGATTCAACTACAAGTAATACAATTTGAAATGATTCACTTGTATAAGCCGCCCATGATCAGTGATATTTGGTTCACTTTAATTTCTCTCCAAAATGTAATATTTGCTTTCATCTTAACTGTAGGAGTGAAGGGCCAGAAGAGCTCTCCAGAAGTCAGGGTCTTCAGAGTCATCTAAGTGAAGACTGAGTTCATCTATAAAAACTGTAGCCTCAGTGATCCACCAGCCCTCGTTCATGTGGAATTCTAAAGCTTCCTTTTAGTCCATTACTAAATTTAAGAAGGACATGTGAGGAGAAGCTAAAATAACATTAATGACTCTAGTATTAAAATAATAAATTCACCATATTTTGTAATAATGATAATAATAATAAGTACAATAACATTATTCCATTAAAAAATAATTACTGAGGGTCCACTGTTTATCAACCACTGCAGGAGATGACGGTAATCAAAGCCAGGCTCCATCCCTACTTCATAGTATGCACAGTCTGTGTGAGAAGGAGAATTACTTTAGTCTTAACATGGGAATTGTGACACCTGTTAACAAGAAAAGGTACATGTTGATACTAAGGCCTATAATATGGTTACTGGATCAGGACAGATAGTCCCAGGAAGGTCTCCTGGAGAAAGTGGTACTGGAGCTGAGATCAGAATGATGGGAAGTCATTGAGTCAACAAAGGGAAAAGCAAAGAGCTTTCAAGGCAGAAGGAAAGCATGGAGCAAGCAGTCAGAGGGCTGGTCAGGAGATAATAAAGGGCATTGGATTGTCATCTGAGGCTGGGCAATTCATTTCAAAAGATATTTACAGGATTAGAATTTGGGAGTGGAGAGTCTCTCTATGAAGTAGTGAAATTCGCTGAACGTTCTGTACCTTACAGTAGTGAGGAAGAAAGGAACACTGAGAGTATAAAGGAGTGAGATGTTACATGCACTGAGGGTTTTTGCTTTTTTTTTTTTTTTCTAATGCACTGAGTTTTTTAAATGACTTGTATCTGCTGAAAATCTTACACTAAGTGTTTGCACTGAGGTCGGGGCATCTGTGTGCTACACTGGCTGAAAGCTGAATGCTTTTGGTGCAGCAGTGCATGCACTTTTTCTCCACGTTATGATATATGAGGTCCATTAAAAGCCATGGAATGTTAGAGAGAGAGGGATTATAGGGATGCTTCAGAAGATCAATCTTCTCTTCTTCGCTTTGGGAAACTGAAATTGAGAGAAAGGGACATTTTCCATAGTTTCACAGCAGCTTAGTTACAGAGCTGATACAGAATTTAAATCTCTTAATTTCTATATTTTCCTTTTATCCATTACATGGAAATTGCAATTACAATGCTACCTCTTTTAGATTATTTAATTCCCAGAAGACTCCTATTATTACACTTTTGAACAGCCTTGAACAGCCTTTGAACACCACACATGTGAAAACAATTTAACACATTCTGGTTCTGATAATGATATTGAAGATCAGCTGTTGTAATATTAACAAGACTGCATACTGTGGTAATTGCATAATAGGGTTTTGCAAGATCAATGAATTATTCAATGTAAATATCATTTTTGAACAACTCAAATGGTGAATATACACATGGGCCCACAGGGTGGAACACATAGGAATCAAATTGACAACATCTTTGGAAAGAGATAATGGACAAGCTCAATATCATCCGTTATACAAGGCCAGGGCCAACTACAGAATAGAGTATCAGTTGCTTATAAGCAAGTTCAAGTGAAAGCTGAAGACAATTAAAACAAGTCCATTAGAACCAAAGTACAACCTTCAGTATATCACATATGAATTTAGAGACTACTTCTAGAATAGATTTGATACATTGAGCACTAGTGACTGAAGGCCAGACGAGTTGTGGGATGACATCAAGGACATCATAAGTGAAGAAAGCAAAAGGTCATTAAAAAGACAGGAAAGAAAGAAAAAACTAAAATGGATGTCAGAAGAGACTCTGAAACTTGCTCTTGAACAAAGTGTAGCTAAAGCAAATGTAAGAAATTATGGAGTAAAAGATCTGAACAGAAGAATACAAAGGGTGGCTTGAGATACAAAGTAAAATATTGTAATGAAATGTGCAAACAGCTACAGTCAGAAAACCAAAAGGGAACCACATGCTCTGCATTTCTTAAGCTGAAAGAACTAAAGAAAAAAAATCAAATCCTCGAATTGTGTTAGTGAAGGATTTTATGGGCAAAACATTGCATGATGCAGGGAGCATTAAAAGAAGATAGAAGAAATACACAGAGTCACTGCACCACCCCCCCCCAAAATTGGTTGACATTCAACCATTTAGGGAGTTAGTATATGATCAAGGATCAATGGTATTGAAGGAAGAAATCTAAGATGCATGGAAGACATTGGTAAAAAGCAAGGCTCTAGAAATTGATGGAATACTAATTGAGATGTTTCAAAAAACAGATGCAATGCTGGAAGCACTGACGTCTCTATACCAAGAAATTTGGAAGACAGCTACCTGCCCAAACAACTGGAAGAGATCCATATTTGTGCCCATTCCAAAGAAAGACTATTAATTGGAATGTGCAAATTATCAAACAATAATATTAGTATCACACGCAAGTAAAATTTTACTGAAGATAATTAAAAAATGTTTGCAGCAGTACATAGACAGGACACTGCTGGAAATTCAAGCCAGATTCAGAAAAGGATATGGAATGAATGATATCATTGCTGATGTCAGAGGGATCTTGGTTGGCAGCAGAGAATACCAGAAGGATGTTTGTTTTATTGATTCTGTAAAGCAATTCAACTGTGTGGATCACAACCAATTATGGATAACATTGAGAAGAATAGGAATTCTAGAACACTTAATTGTGTTCATGTGCAACCTGTATGTAAATCAAGTGACCATCGTTCGAATAGGAAAGGAGATACTTAGGGTTAGAAATGGTGAGCCTTAGGGTTGTATATTTTCACTATATTTATTCAGCGTGTGTTAATTTATATATTCAGCAAGTAGTCTGAGAAGCTGGACGTATATGAAGAAGAATGGGGCATCAGGAATGGAGGAAGACTCACTGACAATCTGTGATACACAAATGATGCAACCTTGCTTGCTGAAAGTGAAGATGACTTGAAGCATTTACTGATGAAGATCAGGCTTTAGTGTGAAGTACTTCTCAACAGAAAGAAAACAAAAATTCTCAAAAATGGGCTAATAAACACCATCATGATAAATGGGAAAAATATTGAAGTTGTTAAGGATTTCATTTTAGTTGGATCCACAATCAATTATCATGGAAGCAACAGTAAAAAAAAAAAAAAAAAAAGATGTTTTGCATTTGACAAACCTGCAGCAAAAGACCTCTTTAAAATGTTAGAAAAGCAAAGATGTCACTTTGAGGACTGTGGTAGTTAAGTTTGTGTGTTAATTTGGCTGGGCCTGGTTGAGTGGCTGGGCAGCTGGATGGCGTTGTTTCTCATGGAGAGGCTGATAATGAACTCCATGGTGGAATCTACTGGAGCAGTTGAGTAGCTGCTTTAGGGATGTGGGCTGCTTCCGATATATAAGAAGCAGCTTTGAGGAAGGTCTCCAGCTGCTTGACACACTTGAACCCTGAGTGTAGCCGAGTCATTGTTCAGCAGCTTGCCATGCCCTGCCAATCTTGGGACTTCTGGACTTGAATTAGTGGCCTGCTGTACTGTTTGGCAAAATTGGGACTGTGCCTTTGTACTTGTCAACCTTGGGTTTGTCAGCCTCAGCATCCAGCAGCTGTCTGAGTGAAGAAAAGCCTCCAGGTCCCCTGGGCCAGGAGCAGGAGGCAGAGCTGAAGCCTAAGGTTGAGAGGCTTTCACTTAGCCCCTAGAGCCTGGGCCTTTGAACTGTAAGAGAATAAATTCCTGTTTGTTAGAGCCATCCCATTTGTGGGGTAGTCTTGTCAGAGCAGCACTAGATAACCAAAACAAGGACTAAGCTAGTCCTGACAAAAGCCATGATATTTTCAATTGCCTTATATGCCTGTGAAAGCTGGACAATGAATACACAAAACTAAAGAAGAATTGATGCCTTTGAATTACAGGGTTGGTGAAGAATACTGAATATACCATAGACTGCCAGAAGAACGAACACATCTGTCTTGGAAGAAGTAGAGCCAGAATATTCCTTAGAAGCAAGAATGATGAGACTTCATCCCTTGTACTTAGGATATGTTATCAGGTGGAACCAGTCCTTGGGGAAGGACATCATGCATGATAAAGTAGAGGGTCAGCAAAAAAGAGGAAGACCCTAGATGAGATGGATTGACTCAATGGCTCCAACAACACGCACAGTAGAAATGATTGTGAGGATGGTGGAGGACGGGGCAGTGCCTCCTTCTGTTGGATACGGGGCCTCTATGAGTCAGAACCAACTGAAGGGCACCTAAGAAAAACAACATACTATGGTAGCAGGGTTGGAGCAGACAAAAGAGATTTTGTAAATAGCTTGCTGAAACTTAGTGTGAATACTTCATACAAATGGAAATCCTTGAAAATCAGCCTTGAGAACAGCATGAATTGCTGCCAATTACTATGGGTAAGCAAATTTGATGAGGAGGTGTGGCACTGAAAATTAATCATCTCTAGCCAAATTATAGCTTGAAGACACTCCAAGTTTGATTCTTCGTGAAGATCACATATCTGTCTTGCACTCACACAGAAGTCAGAAAATTATTCTCATCAGGTTTCTTTCAAATGGGTGATGATGTAATGCCGTGCGTAGGAAGCTGAACTTCACAGCTGGTCCCCGCTCCGTTGACTGTGTTTCCCAAATGTGCTCGTTGTTTCAATGGAAGATAATCAGTGTTGTGTTTAGTAAGATGCTATGAGGGTTTCAAATGTATTTTCATTTAGGAAAGTTACAGATTACTTTCATCATCTCAGTTTTGTCTTGTTTTCTGGGGAGGGAGGTGGGTTAAGGGGAGTGTCTTCAAGCAGTGAGGTTGAACCTGATTGAAGAAGGCACTGGAAGATGTAACGGGGACAGGAATCATTTCTGTAAGTGGTTTTTTTTTTCTGTTTTATTAAATTATGAGGATTGTTTTCCTATGCTTTTCATTGCAAACACAGTGTTGGATGAGATCATCATCTTAATGGATTGCACTTCTGAGCTGAATTGGAGAGGCCCCTCTGTGTGACCTTCTCGCTTGTTTTCAATCTCCCAAAAGACTCATTGATATGAAGTATAGCACTGCGATAGGTTTTAAAATGGTTCATTGAACTACAAGATCAGTAACCAATTTCAAGCAGAGTTCCGTGTGCTCCATGCTCAGTACACATTAAGAAACTTCCTTTCCCATTCTGTATTTCTCTTCATACTATTTTTATATATTTGTGTATTTTTCATATATTTTAATTTTCTTCTGTACATGAAGATCCTTGAGGAGAGAAACTATGTCTCATGTATTTGCATCCCCATAATATCAACCTATAAAGATACTTTCAAAGAAATGTCTGATCCACATTCCAAAAGTTGACTTAAAAATAAATTTATAAAACAAATTGTAAATTGGGAGCATCTTTAATGTATGTGCACAAGTGTGCACATGTACATACACACACAACATGACACAATAAGGCCATCTAGACTCTAAGTAAATATAATCATACCAATACCAATGTGTGTACATATATGTGTGTATGTGAATAAATGAGTTTTTTTTAAAAAAATGTGTTATTCTTGTTGTTGTTATGTGCCATCGAGTCGGACATGACTTATTGCAACCCCTCCTTGAGGGGCAGTATCACTACAGAAGTAGATTGTTCTTAAAATATCTATATTCATATCAGCATGAATATGAAGCAAAGCATTTAGTTAGTGTTTAGTAATTCGTTCCAAGTTTTGACTTTGCCACTCATGGCCCTCCTTTTTTTCATTGTCTTTAAGAGATGTGTTTATTATTTTTTCTGCAGCAATATAATGGGGTTAACTTTAGAGCCATGTGAAGACAGTAAGGAAGTAGAATGTGGATAGCAGTCTTTCCTAACAAAGGCTTAGTTCACTCTTGTTCAAAGGTGGATTTCTTAACTGATGTATTTGAAGGGATACAGCTTTGATTTTGGGATTGGCAGAAGGTGGTGGGAGGAGCTTATTATCAGAACCTGATAGTAGTAACCAGGTTATCAATGATTCCCTCCTTCTGTGAGCAGCTATATAATAGATCCTATTCATGTGTTTCCTGGAATTTACCTAAAATAAAAATTCATAAATTAAAGGAATGTGGAGATGCCTCATTCAATATTTCATGCAGCATTTGCTGAACACCAGCTTTATTCCTAATAGTGGTCAGATTCTGAACATACAAGGGTGAATGAGCTGTAGTTTCTCCAGGAACAACCAGCTGAAGAACATATTTCCACACATCAAAAGGTGTGTGTGTGTGTATGTGTTAGCATGTCATTTCTCTCTTGTTTAATTATAAGTGTTCTTGTAGCATTCTTTAATTTTTCAATACAAATATATTCTAGAAAAAAGACATCTCTGGGAAGCTAAAATTCCTAGTATCGATTTTGAGTCACTAAAGAAGTAGTCTTGAAGAACAGAAAGGACTTGAGTTTTGAATACAGAGAGACCTTGGTTGAAATCTAGGGTCTGATGGTCACTGGTTACTATGATCTTTAAGCCTCTCAACTTCCAAAGAACCAGGGATGATACAGTCCCCTCCCAGTGATGTGTCAATGAATTGAGATAACTTAGGTAAAGTGTGTGGCATGTGGTAAGCACACAATAGTTGAGTTGCCTAGATTCATTTGAATCTAATTATAAATTAATAGTATCAACAATTTGATGTGGGAGAGATAGCCTAGTATGGTGGTCAATCAACAGCTTTCTTTTGGAGCCAGCCTGTCTGGGTTCTAACCTCTTCCTGTCAAGGGATAATTTATATGATTGTGGGGAAGTTACTGTATTTCAGGACCTCTGTTTTCCCACTGGTTTTATGAGTGGAGAGTAAATGAGTTAATGTACATATTAAGATGAATGTGGATTTGCTTTATTTGATTCTATTGAATCTACTTTATGATGATGACATTAGATATAAACATAAACTTTCAGGACTTTTGAGGCATAAACTTTCAGGACTTTTGAGGCATTAATTTTTAAATAAGGAGATAACAGAAATTATATCAAATAAATTACTTACTAGATTATCTCTAGCCACAGTAATGTTTGCTGTGTCTCTTAAAAATAAAAATGAGACTCTAGACATGGAGTAACAAGATATTTTATAAGTAATTTCACTTTCATTCTCTTTTTGGATGCCATTCTTCATTTACTTCACTTCATTTTTTGGTCATTACATGTCTTCAAGTTTATACTATTAAAAAAAGATTCATAGAAACAGAAGGGCAGTGTTTGCACAGGAAGATAGCTTAGGCGACAGGAGTGCTGAAGAGGGAAGAACACAGGGAAGAGGTAACCACAGGGAGGAAGTGGGAAGAGAGCTGTCACATTGTGGGGAATTGCAGTCAATGTTATGAGACAAAATGTGTATGAACTATTGTATGGAAAATGAATTTGCTCTGTAATTTTTTTTTAAAAAAAAAGATTAATAGAAATACAAGTTTTCAGAGTTTAAGATCATATATTTCAACCACCATATTTCATCACCGGGGTAATAAAGTTCCAGGATAGTCAACTGATACTCCCTCTGGAAATGTCTGAGGGCAAGAGACGTTAAAGTTAATGCTTAAAATATGACTTTTAAAATTACCAAGGTGGCTTTAGGCTTTCCACAACCTCTATACTACTCATGACTACTAATACCATTGGGCTGTGTATAGTTTTATGAACAGCTCCATAGTATGACTCATATGAAATGAACATTACTATCCTCTAGTTAAGAAATCACAGCTGTCATCATGATGTTGGACAGTCAACTGTTCTAACTAATGAGTTGCTGAAGTTATCTGAAGTGTAACAATAATAATGGCTGGGAATGTTACTAAGATCCAGGAGAATTTTCTCTGCTAGTGTCAGTAATGCAAATGCTAAAAACCTAATTTATGTTTGTGTTTATTCCTTCCAGAGACTTAAGAGACATTTTGGTTAGTACCAATAAATCGTCATTGTTGTTGTGGCTATGTGCCATTGTGTCATCTCTGACTCATAACGACCCCTCCTTGGGTTTCCGAGGCAGTATCACTATAGAAGTAGATTGCCCAATCTTCCTTCCAAGGAGTGGTAGTGCGTTTGAACTGCCAACCTTCTGGTTAGTAGTCAAGTGCCTTAGGCATGATATATTCCAAGAAATATTTGGAAAAAATAACTGTTAAAATATTTATAATCTATCTTTTAAAATTCTTTTTAACTGCCTAGTTCCTAATTACATCTTCTTCATTTCTTATTTAGTTAATTTTGTTTCTCTCCACACTCCAGTTTTCAATGATACTGACAAATAGTTTTCAGAAAAAAAATACTGGATGTTCATTAAATTTTAATTTCAATTTAACAATGAATCATTTTTTAAATATAAGTAGGTCCTACATTAAAACAAGCCCATGAGAGCCATTTGATTGTATGCCACTTTGATTGTATGCCACCAGAATTTGGAGACCATCTGAAGAATAGATTTGATGCATTGAACATCAATCACCAAAGGCCAGACAAGTTGTGAGATGACATCAAGAATATCATACATGAAGAAAGCAAAAGGTCATTAAAAAGACAGGAAAGGAAGAAAAGACCAAAAAAGACGTTAGAAGGAACTCTGAAAATTGCTCTTGAATGGAGAGCAGCTAAAGTGAATGGAAAAAATGATGAAATAAAGAGCCAAACAGAAGATATCGTAGGGCAGCTTGAGAAGACAAAGTAAAGTATTATAGTGAAAAGTACAAAGACGTAGAGTTAGAAAATGAAAAGGGAAGAACACGCTCAGCCTTTGTCAAGCTGAAAGAACTGAAGAAAAAAAAAATCAACTTCAAGTGGCAATATTGAAGGATTCTGTGGGAAAAACATTGAATAATGAAGGAAACATCAAAAGAAGATGGAAGAAATACACAGAGTCATTGTACCAAAAATAACTGGTCAACATTTAACTATTACAAAATGTAGCACATGATAAAGAACCAATGGTATTGAGAGAAGAAGTTTAAGCTGTACTGAAGGAACTGGTGAAAAACAAGGCTCCAGGAACTGACAGAATACCCACTGAGATTTTTTAGCAAACAGATGCAGGGCTGGTGATGCTAACTTGTTTATGCCAAGATATTTGGAAGGCAGCTACCTGGTCAGCTGACTGGAAGAGATCCATATCTGTGCCTGTTGCACAGAAAGGGGATCAAACAGAATGTGGAAATTATTGAAGACTATAATTAATATAACACCAAGTAAAATTTTGGTGAAGATAGTTCAAAAATGGTTGTAGCGGTGTATTACAGAGAACTTTCAGAAATGCAAGCTGGATTCAGAAGGGGATGTGGAATGTTGAGTATCATTGCTAATGTCAGATGAATCTTGGCTGAAATCAAAGAATACCAGAAAGATGTTTATTTGTGTTTTATTGACTATGCAAAGGGTTTGGCTATGTTGATAATAACAAATTATGGATAACATTGTGAAGAGTGGGAATTCCAAAATACTTAGTTGTGCTCATAGGGCACCTGTACATAGACCAAGGGGCTGTTATGCATACAGAACAAGGGGTTATTGCCTGGTTTGAAATTAGGAAAGTTGTGCATCATGGTTGTATCCTTTCATTATACTCATTCAATCAGTATGCTGAGAAAATAATCCAAGAAGCTGGACTATATTAAGAAGAACACAGCTCCAGGACTGGAGGAAACTCATTAACAACCTGCAATATGCAGATGATGCAACCTTGCTTGCTGAAAATGAAGATGAGTTGAAGCACTTACTGATGAAGGTCGGAGGCTACAGTCTTCAATATGGATTGTATCTCAACATGAAGAAAACAAAAATCCTCACAACTGGACCGATAAGCAACATCATGATAATTGGAGAAAAAATTGAAATTGTCAGGGATTTCATTTCATTTGCATCCACGATCAATGCCCATGGAAGCAAGAGTCAGGAAATCAGATGTCGGAGTTCCAGTAAGATGGTGGAACAGGCAGACAAACTGTGCAGAATATCTTCAACAAAGAAAAGGGGAACCAGTTAACACAGATACAGAAGATAATCCTGGAGCCCTGAGCTTTGAAAGGAAGGATATAGAAGTGGACTAAACTCCAACTAGTAGAAGAACCTGCATGAAAAGACTGAAAAAGGAGATATACAGAGCTGTGGTCTGTCATTGATCCTGATGGCACAGATATCTTGGATATTGCCAAGTGGTGTTAGGACCCAAGAATTAACCTAAAAATCAGCCCTGCTAGTCAGGGGCTGCACAGAGGACTGCATTGGTGGCCAGTGAATAAAAGGGGAAGCAGCTAAGAGGGAGATGAGTTGAGCTGTGGACTTTTGTCTGTCTGGAGGATGCAGCCATTTTGAATGTTCACAAGCACTTCCACCATTTTGGATATTTAAAGTGAAAGAATTCTCCCAGATTCCAGGGACTTAAGAATAGGCTCCACTTGCTGGGAACCACAAGGACATTCAGGACACAAATGACTGGAAAGGTGTGACAGTACCCTTGTTACTCTTAGACCCCATACTCTGTTGGTGAAAGAAGATGCAGCTATCCCTCACTCCAACCCAACTTCTGGGCCATCAGGAATTCCATCCCAATCTGTGTGCTCAAATGGAGCCTGGGTGCCCTGCTCTGCTCTGCCAGATTCTCCCCCCACCGTTTTTTTAGATTGTTTATTTCTGTTTTTAAGTTCTTCCCCTTCTTCTTTCTTTCTTTCTTTTTCTTTTTTTTTTTTTTTTTGTCCTTTTGATTATTATTCTTTATTCTCCCCTTCCTGGGTTCTAGTTTTCAACTTTTTCTCTCTTCCCTGTTCTTGGTTCCCATTTTTTTCTTTCTCATGGTTAACACCATTCCTTGTCTTTCTTTTTGCATTTTTCCCATTATTCTCCTATTCTATGTTTTTTCTCTTATTGTCCTCTCCCCAGATATTGTGTGTGTATTTTTTTTTTTCTTTTTTTAGGGATTGTTCCTATGTGTTTCTGTGGTGTGTTTTTGTCCACTTGCTTTTACTTTTTTGATGGTTTTCCAATTGTTGTTCTTGTCTAACTGAGTGGGAGACAGCAACAGTGCCCATATGATGCAACAACACCCATACCTCCTGCAGCTCCACTTACTGAATGAGAGCCACCACTTCCTTCTCCACCAACTGGCCAATGATAAACAACCACCAAGCCTAACTCACCCTTAGCTGCTCTTCACAAAAAGTTAACAGAGATATAAATACAACAATGTCACAATGTCTTGGAGAAAACAGACCATCACAATCCACACAAAAAACAAGATAAAGTGGTAGAAACAAGGGAGCAGGATACAGACCCAGAACATATCCCTGAGGAAGAAGCAGCATTGGAATTCCCTGATAAGGTATTCAAAAGAATTATGTTTAGGTATCTTCAAAGGATTGAGAGACAAATCAAGGAAAACACTGACAAAATTAAGGAAAACACAGACAAAACCCTAGAACAATTTTGGAAGAAAATACAAGACCAAAATGAAAAAATAAATGAAAAATTAGAAATGATACAAAATCAGCATATAGAAATCCAGAAGATTAACACTAAATTCTCAGAAATAGATAACACATTGATAGGGCAAAGAGTAGAATCAAATCAATGGAAGACAGAATTTTTTAATGAGATTAAAAACAAATACCTAAATATTTATTTGGAAAGGGATCAATCCAAAAAAAGATTAAAACAAAATGAAGAAATTCTAAGGTTCATGTGGGACACCATCAGAAGAAATAACTTACATGTCATTGGAATTCCTGAACAGGAAGAGAAAAAGAAAATCACTGAGAAAATTGTCCAAGATTTGTTGGAAGAGAACTTCCCTGATACGATGAAAGATGAGAATATATCCATTCAAGAAGTCAAAAAAACCCCAACCAAGATACACCCCAAAAGAAAATCACCAAGATATATCATCATTAAACTCATCAAAACCAAAGACAAATAAAGAATGCTGAAAGCAGCATGGGAAAAATGAAAAGTTACCTACAAGGGGCAACCAATAAGAATAAGCTCTGATTTCTCAGCAGAAACCATGCAAGTGAGAAGGCAGTGGGATAGTATATATAAAACCCTGAAAGAGAAAAATTTCCAATCAAGAATTATATACCCAACAAAATTGTCCCTCAGATATGATGGTGAAATTAGGAGATTTCCAGACAAGCAGAAATTAGGGGAATTTGTTAAAATCACACCAACCTTATGAGAGACACTAAACACTAACCAGACACTAAACACTATTGAACAGAGAACCAATAATAGCAAACAACAACTGACCACTAATACACAAGATGACAAAACCCAGAAACCAACACAACTGTGGAAGTATCCAAAGTAAAATAAGTTTACAAGATTGTAAACAGGGAAGCAGAGACATCAATTGGCAAATGAGGGCAACTACAAACCAAAAAGAGAGCAAAAATAGTGTAGCTGCAGAACTTCTAAATAGTGAGGAACTCAAGAGAGTTCCAAGATAGAATGGACTCTTCTAAACTCAGGGAGAACATTGTAAATCACAGAGCAACCTCAAAGAAAAATGATAAACCTCCACATTACAATAAAAAAGAGGGAAAGCACAAACATTTAGCAAATACTAAAACAAAAGCAACAAAAGAAGTGATAACATGATTCATAAACATAATGAGCTCAGCACAGAAAATTACATGGAACAAAGAAACCAGCAACACCACGAAAAAACACATAACAAAATGACAGCAACCAATTCATACTTGTCGATAATTACACTGAGTGTCAGTGGATTAAATGCACAACCACTCAAGAGGTGGAGAGTAACCCATTCATGTGCTGTCTCCAAGAGACACACCTTAATGACAAAGACAAAAAATAAAAGAAAGATACCAGTCATATCGCTCTGGATAAAATTGCTGCAAGGGACCTCTTTAAAGTGTTTAAGAGCAAAGATGTCACTTTAAAGGCTAAGGTGCACCCAACCCATGCCATGGTATTTTTAATCAACTCATATGCATGTGAAAGCTGGACAACAAATAAGGAAGACCAAAGAAGAGTTGATGCTTTTGAGTTGTGGTGTTGGTGAAGAATATTGAAAACACCATGGACTGCCAGAAGAATGAACACATCTGTCCTGGAACAAGTGCTAAAACGTTCCTTAGAAGCAAGAATAGCCAGACTTCATCTTACCTACTTTGGTCATGTTGTCAGAAGGGGCAAGTCTACGAAGAAGTTTATAATGCTTGGTGAATTAGAAAGTCAGTGAAAAAGGGGAAAACCCTCAATGAGATGGATTGACACGGTGGCTGCAATGATGGTTTCAAGCATAGCAAAGATTGTAAGAATGGTGCAGGGCCAGGCAGTGTTTTTTTGTGCTGTTGTGCATAGGTCAATATGAGTCAGACCTGACTTGACAGAATGTAACAACAACAACATGTCCTATCTTGCTTATGTTGTTATGTGCCATGGAGTCAGACCTGACTTATAGCAACCCCTCCTTGGGTTTCCAAGGCTTTATCACTATGGAAGTAGATTGACCAACCTTACTTCCAAGGAGTGGCTGGTGGGTTTGAACCGTCAGCTTTTTGGTTAGCAGTCAAGTGCTTTGATGTAAGTGTTTTTTGGTTCAGAGTCTGTACATAATATAAATGTAAGTGTTTTTTGGTTCAGAGTCTGTACATAATCTTACAGCAAGCAACAAATACCAAAAAATCTGATGACTGAGTTTTAAAAGAAAGTAGTCTATTAAATCTACAACAATACAATTTGTGATAAATTCTAAAATGTTGTACAAAGGGGATGATTTTACTTAGAGATATTGATTGTCCGCATGGAATAATGCAATGTAAAGTATCTAATTTATTCATGCTTTGGTAAATATGCTGGGTGGATATTTTTATTTTCTTTGTCTTTCTCTGTCCCCTCTTCAACCGGTAAGGAATTTAAGATTCAAGATGAAGCAACTCAGTCACCCCAGTGATAGCTGAACCCCAAATGAGCAGGCCCTTTGAGTTGTACAGTTATTGTTAGTTGCCACTGAGTCCAGTGGATTCTAACTTGAGGCGACTCCATGTGTGCAGAGAAGAACTGCTCCATGGAGTTTTCAAGGTGTGACCTTCTGGAAGCAGATTTTTGTGTACATCTAAGCTTTCATTTTCTAAATAATTTCTTTCTCCAGCCTGTTGAAGTCCTTTGTGGAAGCTGACTTCCACATCTTTCTCCCAGCTGGTGGGTTTGAACTGTGTATGTCTATATTCTAGGTCATTAAATCTCTGTAATATTTGCATTTTGTAATTATGAGTGAGGTTGACAATCTTTTTAAAAACACAGTGAAAGGTTTAATACATACAAAAAGTGTTTAAACTATGGTATAGTGAATATCATTGTACCATACAACTCAACAAAGAAAAGATTACCAAAGTCACTGAAACTCCGTGGGATTTCTTTCTCAAACATGCTCCTATCCCCTTCCATGATCCAGCAATTGGATCTTACCCCTTGTGATTTTCTGGAGGATAACGTGTGGGAACTCTGTGATGATAGCTATTTTTTTTTTTTTTTAATGTCCAGAATTCCTTTCACTTATTGACTTACAAATGCCTTTTTGGATGGATGAGGCTTTTGGAAGTTTGCCTGATTTCAAGATATCACATTACTAGAAGTTAGGCAGAAATTGGGTTTGCTGATCTGCTCACAAGCATTCCCTTGGTCCCTGAATCCATGCTGCCTGTCCTGTATCTTAGCCATAGATGATGTAGACAGTGAAGGGGACATCTATGACAGCCCAGGCTGGCCAAATACATCCCGTTTTCCAGAACATTGAAAATGCTCCTACAGGTCCTCTGCAGGATTCTGATAGGGGACCCTGAGACAGAAGGTCCATCATGTTCTTCTTCTGAGAGCCCTGAGCATCTCTGACTTCTGTCCTTGCTAAGGGTCAGTTGTTCAGCTAGTCCTGTACTCAGTGAACTCTGCTAGTATCCTTCTCTTTGCTCACTGGTGAGCCTAAATTATTTCTTCCCACTTAACTGAAGAAATACATTGCATATACCAAAGCAAAATTTATTTAAGAACGGGAAATTGTACCATTTTTTTAAAAAATAGCTCTTCTTGAGATAAAATTGAACTAGAAATTTTTCAAGTGGGAATTTTCATTAAAAAGCTCATCATCAAAACCCTTCCTCTTTGTTGATGAAGAATAATTTCTGATTCAGTGGGATTTCATTAGAATGTTTTTTAGCAGAGCTTTTCTGTGAGGAAATATAGTAGGCTCTATTTGGTTTAGTATTCAACCTCCTTTTTTAGGAGATGAATAATTTCTGGCCTATGGGAAGGACAATGTGGTTGAGTTGTTTTCCACTCTTTTCCTCTTTGTCCCCCCTTTCACATTTTGGATTGCTAAGACATACGTGAACCAGGCCCAAGGGAGCATGAACCTGCATGATCCTACAGAGGCCAACAGATTTAGGTGGGGAGTTTAACTAAAACTATAATTTTGCTTTCATTCTCTTGAAATGGAAGCCTTTTTTTTGGCCTGCATATCTTTCGCAACTTTTCTGTAACAGATTATAAATGAGTCTCCAGAATGCACTATGTAAAAAAAGCCTTTGCTTTCTTCAAAGAACAGCATAATTCCTTTTGTTGATTTATGAAGATTTTCAATAGATATTTCTAGATTACATCAATTTTACTCATCATCCTAGGCATCATTTTTAAAACTTTGGAACATTATTTGTCTTTGGTTGCTTTTATATTTTCTTCCTTTACAAAATCTACAGTTGTATATCAAATTATTTTGAAAAGTGTTCTATGTAAATATTATTTTAGAATTAGAACTTGTTTTTCCTATAAGCCTTATGGAGAAAGTTTTAATACACAAATCTATCTTTTTTATTTTTAAATAACGCATTGGGATCAAGTGACGTTTTACTGTCCCAGCTGTGTTTGTTGGCTAGCACTTGTGCCAGCACTGTGCCACTTTCGTTTTTTAAACCCTTTTCCTTCTTTCTTCATAACAGCAACAACATTTCCTTTTTTCTTCATGGTTCTTCCCTCTTGTCCTCCTTTGGTTTTCTCCTTTTTTCTTTCTCTTCCTATCTTCTCTCTCTCTCTTTTTTTTTCCTGATCCTGTGGAGCTGGCACCCTGCACAATGTCAATCCATGATCATCAGAGCCTGTCTCTGCCCCTCTGAAGTTGGCAGCATGCACTCTAACAGAGTAAGCACCATATTCCTGCTGCAGCCCATGTTTGATGACTTGTGCTTATCCGAGTATGGTGTCACTTCTTATTCTATATTTTTTCCTCTTTCTTCTTAGTTCTTCCCCTTTACACCTCCTTTTTTTGGTCTATTACTCCCTTCCACTTTTTCCCATCAGTTGAGAGTCAGTGACCCTACCCAGCCTTACCTGCCATACCTGCCATACCTGCTCCCCTACCCACTTAATAAATGACACCACCTGTTCTAGTACACTGGGCCAATGACAAATGGTGGCCAACTCCTTCCCAACCCACCCTCAGTTTTTCTACATACCAGTGGTTAGAGACTCTGTCCCTACTCCCAACTGCTATGAAATTTACCTGAAGATAGGTGATGAGCAGTATTGACAAACTAGTAACAAGACTGGCACATAGCTCCCCTGGATATATTTAAACAAAGCAAAATAAAAATATCAGGATGTAGCAAACCAACATATAATTGACAAATGAATACAATAATACTACAATGTCTCAGAGGCTACAGATAACTTCAAATCACACACAAAAGAACAGGGCAAGATGACTCAAACACAGGACCAAAATACAGGGCCAGAAAATCTTCTGGAGGAAGAGATGCTACTGGAGCTACCTGATGAGGAACTCAATGGAATTATACTTATGTCCCTTCATCAGATTAAGAAAGCATTTCAAGGAAACAAAGACAACATCAAGGAAATCATAGAGGAAAAATCACTGAAAACACAGAAAAATGCTAAAACAACTCAGGAAAACAACACAAGAACAAATTGACAATATAAATGAAAAACTGGAAATAATAAAAAACAGCAAATAGAAATCCAGAAGACAAACACTAAAATTTTAGAAATAGATAACACATTGGAGGGGATAAGAATAGATGTAAATTGAAAGAGGACAGAATTAGTGAAATGTAAGGCAAATTTCTTAATACTGATTTGTTAGTGGAACAATCAGAAAAAAAAGAATGAAAAAGCTTAAGAAATATGTAAGAAACTATTAAGAGGAATAACTTATTAGTGATTGGAGAAGAGACTGAAAAAAAAAAAAAACCACTGAGAAAGTTGTCAAAGATTTGTTGGAAGAAAACTTCCCTAATATCCTGAAAAAGAGAAGATATGCATTCAAGAAGTTCCATGGACCCCAAACAGGGTAGAACTCCAAAGAAAATCACCAAGACATATAAAAATCAAACTTTCCTAAACAAAAGACAAAGCAAGTATCTTGAGAGCAGCTCAGTAAAAACTAAAAGTCACTTAAAAAGGAGAACCAATAAGATAAGACTTATATTTCTCAGCAGAAACCATGCGGAGAAGAAGGCAATGGGATAACATATATACAAAATCCTGAATGAAAAAAATTGCCAATCAAGCATTTTGAGAAAAATTGTCTGTCATATACAATGGCAAAACTAGGACACTTTCAGAAAAACAGTAATAAAAGGAATTTTAAAAATCCAGACCAACCTTACAAGAAATGTTTTCAGACAGAGAACCAACAAAGGCAGACTATAACATGAGATCAAGACAGAGAACAACATTACCTGGAAATCAACCCAATTATAGATGTACCAAGCTCTGGTAGCATAGTGGCTAAGGCACTTGACTGCTAACCAGAAGGCTGGTGGTTCAAACCCACCAACCACTCCTCAGAAGGAAGGTTGGGCAATCCTACTTCTGTAGTGATACTGCCTCGGAAACCCAAGGAGGGGTCCCTATGAGTCGGGGCCGACTTGATGGCAAACAACAACAACAACAACATAGATGTACCAAAAATAAAACAAACATACAAGACTGAAAATAGGGAATTAGAGATGCCAATTTGTAAATAATGACTACTAGAAAGCAGAAAAAGGGAATAAATTATGTAATTACAGAACTTCCAAATGGGGAGGAAGTCAAATAATATCAAGATAGACAGTATTGTTTTAAACTTGGGAAGATAATAACAAATTGCAGGGCAACCTTAAAGAAAATTAATAAACTTCCTCACTAAAATACAAAGGAAGAAAATGATAAAGAGTCAGTAAACACTAAAACAATAGCAATGATGATTTTAAAATGATTTAAAGAAATCCACAAACAAAATTAATTCAGCACAGAAAATATATGGAACAAAGAAACCATCAACAACACACATACACATACAAAGTAGCCAAATGAAAGCAGCAAATTCATACCTATTAAAAATCACACTGAATGTAAATGGATGAAATTCACCAATCAAAAGACAGAAAGTAGTAGAATGGATAAGAAAACATAACTCATCAATATGCTGCCTACAAGAGACACACTTTAGACCCAGAGAGAAAAATAAGTTAAAGAATAAAAGGATTGAAAAACATATATTAAGCAAATGGCAACCAATAAAGAGCAGGAGTGGCATTATTAATTTCTGATAAAATAGGCTTTAAGGCAAAAACTGTCAAAAGAGACAAGGAAGAACATCATATAATGATTAAGAATGAAAAAGAGGACATAATCATATAAATATCTACACACCCAATGGAAGAGTCTTAGAATACATAAATCAAACTTCAACAGAAATGAAAAAAGAAATAGATAACTCCATACTAATAGTAAGAGACTTTAATATACTACTTTCAGTGAAGGAAAGAACTAGAAAGAAACTCAACAAATACAGAAGATCTAGACAACATACTCAATGAACTTGACCTCATGGATGTATACAGAACACTCCACCTAACAATAGCACAATATACATTATTTTTCAGTGCACATAAAACATTCTCCAGAATGGACCATGACTACAGATGAATACACCTAGGCTAAGATGTACTTTAAAAGTTACCCTGTGATATCAGGCATTTGTAAACATAATATTTATTTTCTGAAATATTCTTTGTATATGGATTTCAGATGTGGTTTGTATTTTGCCTAGTTCCACTTCCCAGATAACAGTCCTCAGCAGTAGAGTGTGCAGGTTTGGGGTCTGCCCTTGGCAAATCTACTGTGTGAGAAACATGTGTCTCCATGGTCTTCTATTGCCATAGCCATTTGAGAAAAGTTCCTTGGCAACAAGTCCATCCATCCATCTCTCCAACTGTTGTCAAGTTGATTTCAACTCATAGCGGCAACCCTATAGGAAAGAGTAGAACTGCTCCATAGGGTTTCCAAGGCTGTAATCTTTACAGAAGCAGACTGCCACATCTTTCTCCTGTGGAACAGCTGATGGGTCTGAACCACCAATCTTTTCATTAGCAGCTGAAAATTTAACCATAGTGCCACCAGGGCACCTTTTGGCCATAAGACCCCCCTTCAAAAGAGGGTTGAAACTATCTTCCCTCCACCTCAAATGAGCGAACTGCTAACTTTTCAGGTAGTTTGAAACTGGTTATTAAACCAGCAGTAGTGTGAAATGAGGCATGATGGGAGTATTTACACCACAGAAATCAGTGAACAACGTAAAGCAAGACTTCCCTAGTGTTTACTCCCTTGTACACACATCAGGCACACTCATGTCTCAAAGCCTCCATATTCTCAGATCCTTCTGTCTGAAATGTTCTTCCCCCAGCTGTTAAGATTTACTGCCTCACGTCTTAGTGAGTCAGAACAGTCAATGAACCAAGACACTTTATTTATGTACTGAAAAGTGTTTACAGCCTGCTTACTAAATGCTGACTTCTCAGGTGAAGCATTACAGAGTTAGACAGACGTGGTTCCTGCTGGCGGTGGTGAGCTGTCTGTAAATAAGGATGTTTATAGTAAGTGTTTAACTTCTTATCTCATTCTCTGTTGGAAACTGGTACTTCTGTGAGCCTGGCAAACAAACTCTTACATTTAGCAAAGCATGTGTTAAAAGTAAGACTCTCTCTCAAGAGCATCGCTTCCTTGTAGAGAATATTCTTAATTAAAAAATGACTATCTCAGATATGAAACATCTGATTCCAAGTGGCCTTGCAACTCTAGGTTTTGGTCTTTTACATCCAATTATTCCCTATCTCCCACATTATTTCCTCATTGAAAAAAGAGCAGTATTTCTTTTCTGTGGAACAGTCACCCCAATTAGTGCAGGTCACATTGCTTAAAGCATGAAACTGGCATGCTGATGAGAAAATATTTGACAAGTTTTCTTTTTTTCCCCTCAATTTTGAATTTATTATATTATCATAATTAGATTTATTTTCCTGGTTAAATCTATTTAAGTCTACATTTTTTTTCTTCTTTATTATCAGTCTCTGGAGATATTGTTTATACTTGAATTGTAACAAAACAAAGAAATATGGTTGACATTATTGCTTTGGCTAAAGGCAATGTTTTCAAATGTGTGATTTATTCTTCTAAATGGAACTAAGAAAGCATCTCAGAGACTTCACTGAATTTAAGATATAAATAAATGTTAATAGATATGAAGAGATTGATTTTCCAAGACCTTGCATGTGTCAATTCTTTTGGTTTGCTTTTTCATAATCCACCTTTCAAATGCATTTGAGGCAATTGAAAAGACCATGGTTTGGGTCAGGTGCACCTTAATCATCAAAGTGAAATTTTTGCTTTTTAAAACTTTAAAGAAGTGTTTTTGCAGTAGATTTGCCCACTGCAATGTAGTTTGATTTCTTGACTGCTGCATCCACAGCAATATTCTGTTGTGAAGAATCAATGTGTTTGAACTCTGGTGTGGGTTAAGCACATAATGTGCACTGCTATAAGAATATATGAATCATTCCTAGAAGAAATACAACCAGAACTTCCTTAGAGTGAGCAAGATGAGACTTCAACTTGTTTATGTTGGACATATTATTAGGAAAGGCTCATTGCTAGAAAAGTTCTCCATATTTAGCAGAGGTTAAGTGAAACAAGGAGAACCAACAATGGACTCTAATGTACCAACAACCATCATGAAGAGAGCACAGACTGGGCCAAGTTTTCTTCTGTTATGGACAAGCTTGCCATGAATCAGAGTCAACTCCATGGCAAATAAAAACAGCATGAAGGGATCTGCATCTCAATCCTTGTTCATTACCCAGAATTACTCTGGTTCTTGGATTGGTGCACACTATCAAAAGGAGATTTGATTTCTTAAAATTTAATTTCAATTTCATTCAAATTCACAAGTCAAGTAATCTGATTAGAGATCATCTTTTTTTTTTTTAAAAGCAAGGCACTCAATATACCTCGGAATTATTACAAGAGAGGCATTGTGACATACTAGCAAGAACTCTGGATTAGAAAGTGGGAGATAAAATCAGTAAGTGGTTGTATAGTATTGAGTTGATTTCTCTACTTCTATGCTTAGTTTCTTCTTTTGAAAAATGGAGACAGTGACTCTTGCTCAACCTATCTAGCTCCGAAGATTTTGAGACAATATAATGAGAAAGACCTTTGAACATTGTAAGAATCACTTATATGTAAATGTTTTAAAAATTGTTAAAAGTGTTATTTGGGCATATACAAGATATTTGTTATTATAATCATGCTCATTATGTTTATAGTATATTTTTTTAAAAATGCATTTTATTGAAATATAATTTATGTATTGTGAAATGCACAAAACAATACTTTTTTCCTTTTTTTTTTTTTTTGCAGTATTCCCTCCCCTCCACTCCCACTCATGGTAACCAACAAAGAAAACTTCCTTTCACATACAAACCTTTCCTTGACTTTTTACAATAATAAACTAATACTATATTTGTCCTTCTGTGATTGGCTTATTTCACTCAGCATAATGTCATACAAGTTCATCCATGTTACACAGTGTTTTGCTGATTCTATATTATTCTTTGGGAGCTCTGATAGCACAGTGCCTAAGGCACTTGACTGCTAATCAGAAGGCTGGCGGTTTAAACCCACCAGCCACTCCTCGGAAGGAAGATGGGGCAATCTACTTCTGTAATGATACTGCCTCGGAAACCCAAGGAGGGGTCGCTATGAGGTGGGTCTGACTCCACGGCACGTAACAACAACAACATATTATTCTTTAGGAGCTCTGGTGGCATAGTGCCTAAACCATTTGACTCCTAAACAGAAGTCTGGAGGTTCAAACCCAGCAGCCATTCTCAGAAGGAAGATGGGACAATCTACTTCCATAGAGATACTGCCTCGGAAACCCAAGGAGGGGTCACTATGAGTCGGATCCGACTCGACAGCAGTGAGTACATTATTCTTTAGTGTTGCATAGAATTCCACTGTGTGTACGTACTATAATTTTGTTATCCATTCTTCTCTCGATGGGCACATAGATTGTTTCCATCCTTTTGCTGTTGTAAATAGTGCTGTGATGAACATGGGTGTGCATATATCTGTTCTTGTCTTGGATCTCACTTCTTTAGGATATATACCTGGTAATGGGATTGCTGGGTCAAATGGTATTTGTAATTCCAGCTTTTTAAGGAATCTCCATACTGCTTTCCACAGTGGTTATATAATTTAATAGTCCCACCAGCAGTGTATGAGAGTCCTAATCTCTCCACATCCTCCCCAGCATTTGTTATTTTCTGTCTTGTTGAACTTTGCCATTAGTGCTGGAGTGAGAGGGCATCTCATTGTTATTTTCACTTGCATCTCTCTGATGGCTAATGATCATGAACATTACTTCAAGTGTTTGCTGGCTACCTGAATATCCTCTTTGGTGAAGTGTCTATTCATGTCTTCCACCCATTTTTTAATTGGATTGTTAATCTTTTTGTTGTTGAGGTGTTGGAGTTTTCTATAAATTTTAGAGATAAGTCCCTTGTAAGATATGTCATTGCCGGATATTTTTTCCCAGTCTGTAGGTTCTCTTTTTACTCTTTTGGCAGAGTAATTATCAACAAGTATGAATTTGTTGCTGTCATTTTGTTATGTGCTTTTTCGTGGTGTCGCTGATTTCTTTGTTCCAATATAATTATCTGAGCTGAGCTCGTTTTGTTTACGAATTGTATTATCACTTCCTTCTTGCTATTGTTTTAGTATTTGCTAAATATTTGTGCTGGTCCTCTTTTTTATTTTGATGTGAAGGTTTATCATTTTTCTTTGAGGTTACCCTGTGAGTTACAATTTTCTTCCCAAGTTTAGAACAATCTGTTCTATCTTGCTGTTGTCTTGACTTCTCTACCATTTAGAAGTTCTGTAACTACACAAATTTTCCCTCTTTTTGCTTTGTAGTTGTCTTCATTTGTCAATTGATATCTCTGGTTCCCTGTTTACCACCTTGTAGTCTTATTTACTTTGGATACTTCCATAACTGGGTTGGTTTCTAGGTTATGTCAGTGTGTGTGTAAATGGTCAGTTGTTTGCTGTTGTTGGTCTCTGTCCAAAGGAGTCCCTTTAGAATCTGTTGTAAGGTTGGTCTAGTTTTAACAAATTCCCTTAATTTCTGCTTATCTGGAAATGTTCTAATTTCACCATCACATTTGAGGGATAATTTTGCTGGGTACATAATTCTTGATAGGAAATTTTCTCTTTCAGGAATTTATATATACCATCCCATTGTCTTCTCGCCTGCCTGGTTTCTGCCAAGAAATTCAAGCTTAGTTTTACTGGTTACCCCTTGTAGGTAACTTTTTATTTTTCCTGTGCTGCTTTCAGGATTCTGTCTTTGTCTTTGGTTTTGGTGAGTTTGATGATGATATATCTTGGTGAGTTTCTTTTAGGGTCTATCCTGTTTGGGGTTTGTTGGACTTCTTGAGCGGATGAGTTTGATGATGATATGTCTTGGTGAGTTTCTTTTAGGGTCTATCCTGTTTGGGGTTTGTTGGACTTCTTGAATGGATATATTCTCATCTTTAATTATACCAGGGAAACTCTCTTCCAACAAATATTCAACAATTTTCTCTGTGGTTTTATTTTGTCTCTTCCTATTCTGGAATTCTGATTACATGTAGGTTATTCCTTCTGATATTGTCACATGAACCTTAGGCTTTTTTCATTTTATTTGGATCTTTTTTCTGATTGATCCCTTTCCAAAGAAGTATTCAGGTATTTGTCTTCAATCTCACTAATTCTGTCTTCCATTGATTCAATTCTACTCCTTTGCCTGTCCAATGTGTTGTCTATTTCTGAGAATTTAGTATTAATCTTCTGGATTTCTATCTGTAGGTTTTGTATCATTTCTGATTTTGTCATTTTGTTCTTGTATTGTCTTTTGAAATTGTTCTAGGGTTTTCTCTGTGTTTTCCTCAATTTTGTCAGAGTTTTCTTTTATCTGCCTCTCAAACCTTTGAAGATACCTAAATACAATCCTTTTGAATTCTTTATCAGGGAGTGCCAATGCTGCTTCTTCCTCAGGGATGTGTTCTGGTTCTGTATCCTGGTCCTTTGTTTCTCTTGCTTTATCTTGCTTCTATGTGTGGACTGTGATGCTCCATTGTCTCTGAGCCATTGTGACATTTTTTGTGTTTATATTTAATTGGTGATTGTACGTTGGAGTGACTTACCTACAGTTTTTGTTTTCTTTGGACATTATCTATGTAAGCAGCATACTGTGGTCCTCTATTCTCTAGGTGGTAGTACTTATATGCTCAACATCTGTCTCCTTTCCTTTTGTGAGCTTCCTGTATGTCCCTGCTGTCCTTGGCAAATGGAGCCTATTCTTAGGTCCCTGGAATCCTAATGTGAATGCTGTCTCTTTAAATATCCAAAATGACCACCACTTGGAAAAATTCATAATGGCTGTGCCCTCAGTCACTTTAAATACCTATAATGACCTCCACTTGTAAACAATCAAAATGGCTGCACCCTCCCCTCCAGACAGCTGAAAGTCCACAGCTCAGATTGTCTCCCTCCTTGCTGTTTTCCTTACTACTCATAGGCCAGCAATGCAGTTGACCCTGCAGCCCCTGGCAACCAGGCCTGATCTTTAGGTCAATTCTCAGTTCTAACACCACTTGGAAATATTCAGGCTGTTGGTGCCATCAGAGTAGCTGACAGTTTACAGCTCTGTCCATCTCTGTACTCACTATTTTTATTGAGGTTTATCCACTAGTTGGTGCCTAATCCACTTCTGTATACTTCCTTTCAAATCTCAGGGCTCCAGGATTATCTTCTGTATCTCTGTCAATTGGTTTCTCTTTTCTTTGTTGAAGGGGGTCTGTGTAGCTTATCTGCCTATTACACTATCTTACTGGAAGTATGTTTATATTATCTTTAGGCAAATGTTAGCATTAGAAGAGTCTTTAAAAATTTGCAAATTAATGAAAAGGCAAGCTTTGCTGCAATCATATAAAGAAGATATGTGTAATTAAACACTTTAAAATATTTTCCAGATTAATACTATCAATAGTGTTTTATGATGGATTTCTGTGGAATTAAAATGTGCTACCTCATGATAGATTGCAAACTTGGAACCAAAAAGAATTGTTTGTTCATGTTTTCATTTTTCAAGTAGGAATATCTCTTTCTGGCCATGCATCTGTGAAGATTTAGAACAGTTTGTTCTTCTAAGTCATGCAGGAAGTCAACAGCTTATAAATGCATTGTGTTCCAAAGGACATTTTAAATGAATTTTTTGGAACAGAGAAAACCATTTTCTTCTCCCAATTAAAAAGAAAAAAAATCCAAAACTCTGAATCCTTTGGGATTTTCCACTTTCTTGCCTTTGCTTAGACCTTCCAACCTACCTAGAACAAGTTTGAATTCACCCCATTCATCAAGGCACAAGACTGTGTGCCCTTTGAGAGCAGAGACACTATCTTATTCATTTTTTTGAACTCATGACCCTCCAAGTTTTCCAGCATTCTTGGGTCATTTTTGCTTTTAATGTGCAAATGGGTGGTAGGGGCCCTACCCAGCATGGCTGAAGGAATCTGGCCTCTTACCTATTGCCTCTAAGGGTTCTGGGGTGGGCATTTTGTCCTGGTTGGTGCTTATTCTCTCTTTGGTTTCAGATTCCTCTCTAGGCTTTACCTAAACACTGGCACAGGGCCACAGACACCCAAGAAGCTGCAGAGATTATGTGAAAGATAGTGAATATAACATAGGCAGAAGAGGAATATTTAAAATTGAGTATCAGATAACATAAGGCCTCTAGGCAGTATAAGCAGTTTGCACTTGATTGCTAACCTAATGCTTGGTGGTTCAAATCTTCCCAGTGGCACGGAGGAAGAAAGGCCTGGTGATCTGCTTTCATTAAGATTTCAGCCAAGAAAACCCTATGGAGAAGTACTACTCTGTAACACATGAGGTTGCTATGAGTTGAAATGGCCTTTATGTCAACTAACAGCAATAACATCAGATAATGTGCCCCATCAAACACAGAAAAGTGAAAGGAGCATAGTTCTACTATGACACACATGGTGATACCACAGGTCAGAGTCAACTTGATGGCAATTTGTTAGAGGTTCTGAGTCATGCCTGTAAGAAGCTCTTCATATCCACCTTTCCAATTGTATTTGTGTCTCTGGGACCCACTTTTCCCTGTGATAATATCCTTGGACCCTGCCACTGGTTCTCAAAGCCCAAGTCTTGATACCCCTTCTTCCTTCTTCTTGCCCATTGATGAAACAAATATGAACTAGGTAAAACTCGTTTGACATCATCTCTCAGACATCTGCAACCATTTCTCTCCCTACCAATTTACACAACGAAGACACATTTATTATGCAGAGTAATTACCATATCTATCTGAACAACTAAAATATTTTACCAGTTTTTCAGGCTGCTTCAAAATTGTGCATAAAAAGTTGACTAACTGCTACTAAATTGAAAGTATTCTCTAGAGTGGTCCCTTGAGAGCAAATAGGAAATTGGTTTTTCCACCCTTAGAGTCACAGGAAATAAATTTCTTTCTGGCCATTTAAAAATAATAATTTTGTTCTGTTTTCAGTAATCAAGAGTTCAGAATTTATTTCCAGAATATACTCAGGACACTCTCTGCATTGAATTTATGTTTGTTGATGAGTAATTGAATGAATGAAAATAAAGCATTCGTCAAACCTAATTGTCCTTGTTGGAAGTAGCTTCACATCGACTAAGGCAATTGTTGTTGCTGTTGTTCTTGTGTGCCATTAAGTTCATTCTGACTCATAATGACCCTAAATGACAAAGTAGGATTGTCTCACAAGGTTTCCTAGGTTGCAGTATTTAAGAGAGCAGATCACTTTCTTTGTTTTGTGAAGCTGCTGGGGTCAGGAGTTTGAACTACCTACCTCTTGGTTTATAGTCAAACACTTAGCCATTGAGCACCCAGAATTCCTTCAGCCTAATCATAAAAACAAAAAATCCAACTCTTTGCTGTTGAGTGAGTCTGACTCATAGCAACCCGCCTAACCATAGCCTTATATATTTAGCTTTCTAATGGATTTCATCATCCTCTAACTTGTATTTGGTTATTTGTGTCCATATCATGTGTCTTGCTATCATGTAAGCACACTAAGAAGAGTAAACATACATCTTTATGTATTCATACATATGCTATGATTTTCTACATATTGTATAATGTACATATCAGTACTTAAGCACCCAGGTAAGCTTGTCTATTTGTTTGTCTGTTTTTCCATCTTGTCATCTATCCATTTCTTAATTTAGAATAACATAACAAGAGATGAATTCTGGCATATTAGTTGAGGATGCAAGTTCCAAAGCCTCCGTTCTATCATATATAAAATCAAATATATAAAATAAATAAAAGTACTCATAAGATTGTTGTTAGGATTGAATGAGTGACTATATGCAAAGCATTTCAATGTAGTGTTGAGCCCCTACTAAGCACTCAGTAAAAATATTATTGTTGCTATAGTTAATTAAAAAAAAAAGTTGTAAGTGCCTATTTGTCATGACCTGTTGGGTGTTGAGGACACAAAATAATTAATCCTTATCCTCAAGAGGTACAAAATCTAGTATGGGAGACAGACAAGAGAGATACATTGAGAGTGAAAATCTGCTGCGTGTGGCAAAAGTGGACTATGAGAGGGCAGAGAGCCACTTAGAACCAGTATGGGGAGATGAGGTTGGGCTCAGAGAAGTTTCCTGGAATTACTGTTTCCTGAATTATGTAATCAACTTAAAGCTGAAATGTAATGAGTTAGCTATGACAATTAATAGAAAAATACCATTTCAATATTAATTATCAAATGAAACAGAAAATGGCAAAATTGAATCAAAAGTCACTTTTTAGTATAGATCTAAAGCTGGCAGTGGAGGAGGTAGCGGCTGCACAGGAGGACTCTCAGGGTTTTGTGTTATTTGGTAGAAGTGGGTTATCAAGTGCATGCTGGGCCACAGATACGGTACAACCCAGAGGAAAGACCTTGGTCTGAACATAGTACAAAGGTGGACTGTGAGTCCTGGACAGGACTCATGTCCGTATGTTCCTTCACAGCTAACCTCATGTAGCTTCACAGAGTAGGGAATGAGATCCTGTTACACAAAACCACGGCAGAGTGGTAGGCGCTCAGGAGGGAACTTGTGGCTTGTCATGAGCATGGGCACTTGGCTTAGGGGTAGGCAGACTCCATGTGTGAAGGAAACTCTTCATAAATGGTAGACCTTGTTCTTCTGGTGAGAAGCTGCCCAGAGCTGAGCAGAACCCAGCCTTCAGGTAGGTGATAAGCTCTGAGAATTAAGGCAGGAGCCCACTGGGGATGGATGTTTTGTGACCAATTTATGATTTGCCTGATAAGGAAAACTACAATGTTTTTAAAAAAAAGATACCACTAGATACACTCCATATTTGTTGTTGTTGTTGTTAGGTGCCGTTGAGTCAGCCCCGACTCATAGCAACCCTGTGTGCAACAGAATGAAACACTGCCCGGTCCTGTGCTAGCCTCACAATTCTTGCTATACCTGAGTCCATCGTTGTAGCCACTGTGTCACTTCATCTCATTGAGGGCTCCCCCTTTTCATTGACCTTTCACTTTACCTAGCATGATATCCTTCTCCAGGGAATGTTCCTTCTGACACTATGACCAAAGCAGGTGAGATGAAGTCTGGCTGTTCTAGCTTCCATGGAGCATTCGGGCTGTACTTCTTCTAGGACAGATTTGTTAGTTCTTCTGGCAGTCCATGGTACTTTCAGCATTCTTCACCAATACCACAGCTCAAAAGCATCAATTCTTCTTCAGTCTTCCTTATTCATTGTCCAGCTCTCACATGCATATGAGGCGACTGAAAGTATCATGGCTTGGGTTAGGCACACCTTAGTCTTCAAGGAGACATCTTTTAAATTTGTTTTATTCTTTCCTCTTCCTCAGTCAGCTCTTCCTGTTTCCTTTAATTTGGATAATGTCTTTGCTATCTATACTTTTGTCATCTATACGATACCTGTTTATGGATTTTTGTCATCCATGCTACATCTCTTTTCTTCACATCTTTTTGATTAATTGTCAAAAAGTCCTGTCAGTGTAGCTACTTAGAAACCTCTCAAATATGAAATTCCTCCACTTCACCGTGCCACTTGTCTTGGTTCAGGTTTAACTACTGGACCATTGCAGTAGCTTTATTATAGTGTTCTCTTTGATTTGTCTGTTCTCCTTCTCATATCATTCTTTATACAGAGGTCAGCAAACTTCTGCAGAGTCAGATAGTAAATTAATTAGACTTTGTGGCCATATAATGTCTGTCATACTTTCTCAACTCTGCCTTTGAAGTGAGAAAGCCCTCAGAGACTGTATATAAATGAATGGGCATAGCTGTGATCTCAGAAAACTCTTAATTATGGACATTGAGATCTGAATTACCTGTAATATTCATGTGATATGAAATAGTAATCTTCTTTTGACTTTTAAAAACCATTTGAATGTATAAACCATGCTTAGCTCACAGGTTGCAAAAAACAGATGGTGGGTCAGACTTGGCCTGTGGTCTGTAATTTTCTTTCTTGCTTTATGAAGTCGTGGGTGGCATTTCCATCAATTACAGAAAGAAGCAAGTTCAAACTGATCAGCAGAGCATGCTAGCCTCTTCATGCATAATCATCTGCAGCCTACGTTTCTAGCTTCATCTCCCACCTTTCCCTCTCACTCTGATACTCTCTATGCTTTAGCCAAACAAGATTATCATTTGCGTTTCCAAAAATGCTGCAAGGACTTTACCACCCCCATGTCCTTCCTCACGCAGCTCTAGAGAGAGCAAAACAAAATGAAACAAAACAACTAGGAAACAAACCACAAAACCAAACCCTCCTATAGGCTTTCTAATGACCAGAATTCCATAAGATCCACATGAAATGTCAAGTATTTGGTATACTTTTCTCTGAATTCCCAGCCCAGTAAAACTCATTACTTTTTTATTTATACTCCCATGCTACTTCCTACTTATATTTGTCCATAGAGATGGTAACATTGTTAAAGTTTCTGTTTTCTTCTTTTTAAATTACTTCTCTGTTTTCTTTTGGGGCATGAGTTCTTAGCAGGTAGGAAAGTGCTCAATAAATCTTTATTATTTTGAACAAAGGAGTGAATTATATAATAAATTATTGTTAACATTACTGTCAGTATTTTATTTTTCACATAGTGTAGGGGAATATGACTTGCATAACTACTAGATATGCCAATAACCAAATCACAATGTACCAAACTCCCCCACCCCCCAAAAAACCACTGCTATCAAGTCATTCAGACTCACAATGACCCTATAGGACAGAGGAGAACTGCCCCATAGGGTTTCTAAAGTAGTAAATCTTTACAGAAACATACTGCCTCATCTTTCTCCCATGCAGCAGCTCTTGAGTTTGAACTGACAAACTTTGGATTAGCAGCTGAATGCTTTTAACTACTGTGCTATCAGAGCTCATTAATCACAACATAGGACTCAAAAATTATTCAGTATCATTTTTACTAACTCAGTAAATTTTATTGTAAATATCTTTTCTTTACCTTTATTGGAAAACACTCCTCCAGCTCAATGTATCGAGTATGCATAATAACTATTTTACAGTGTCTTAGTTATTTATTGCTACTTTAAAATACATAACCCAAGTAGATGGCTTTGAAAAAGAGAAATTTATTCTGTCATAGTGTAGGAAGCTAGAAGTCTGAATTTAGGATGTCAGCTTCAGAGGAAGTCTTTCTCTCTCTGTCATCCCTGGAGGAAGTTCCTTGTTATCAGTCTTACCCTGGGTCTAGCAGTTTCTCCTAGCACAGGGACACCAGTCCAAAGGATACCCTCTACTCTGTTGTTGTTTTGTTGTTAGGTGCCTTCAAGTTGAGCTCTGACTCATAGAGACCTTATATACAACAGAATGAAACACTGCCCGGTCCTGCGCTAGCCTCACAATCCTTGCTATACCTGAGCCCGTTGTTGCAACCACTGCATTAAACCATCTCATTGAGGGCCTTCTACTTTTTTGTTGACCCTCCACTTTACCAAGCATATATCCTTCTCCAGGGAATGGCCCCTTGTGATAATATGACCAGAGTAGGAGAGACAAATTCTGGCCATTCTCGCTTCCAAGAAGCATTCTGGCTGCACTTCTTCCAGGACAGATTTGTTAGTTCTTCTGGCAGTCCATGGTACTTTCAGCATTCTCCACCAACACCACAACTCAAAAGCATCAACTCTTCTTTGGTCTTCCTTATTCATTGTCCAGCTTTCACATGGATATGAGGCAATTGAAAATACCATGGCGTGGGTTAGGCGCACCTTTGTTTTCAAAGAGACATTTTTGCTCTTTAGCACTTGAAAGAGGTCTTTTGCAGCAGATTTGCCCACTGCCATATGTCATCTGATTTCTTGAGTGCTGCTTCCTTGGGTGGTGATAGTGGAACCAAGTAGTAAGAAATCTTTGATAACTTCAATCTTTTCTCCATTTATTGTGATGCTGCTTATTGGTCCACTTGTGAGGATTTTCATTTCTTTATGTCGAGGTGTAATCTATACTGCAGTCTTTAATCTTCATCAATAAGTGCTTCATGTCGTCTTCACTTTCAGCAAGCAAAATTGTTTCATCTGATATTACAGGCTGTTAATGAGTCTTCCTGCAATTCTGATGCCACGTTCTTCATATAGTCCAGTTTCTAAGATTATTTACTCAGCATACAGGTTGAATAAATACGGTGAAAGGATAGAACCCTGACACATACCCTTTCTGATTTAAACCATGCAGTATCCCCTTGTTCTGTTCAAGCAACACCCTCCTGGTCTACATACAGGTTCCTCATGAGCACAATTAAATATTCTGGAATTCCCATTCTTCTCATGAATTCTTATGATCCACACAATCAAATGCTTTTGCATAGTCAGTAAAACACAAGTAAATATCTTTCTGGTATTCTTTCCTTTCAGCCAAGATCCATCTGACATCAGCAATGATATCCCTTGTTCCACATCCTCCTCAGAATCCAGTTTGCATTTCTGAAAGTTCTCTGTCAGTATACTACTGCAACCCCTTTTGAGTTAAATGCAGCAAGATTTCACTTGCTTTTTATATCAATGAAAATGTTAGAAAATTTCCACATTCTGTGGGATCATCTTTCTTTGGAATGGGTACAAATATGGATCTCTTCCAATCAGTTGGCCAGGTAGCTGTCTTCTAAATTTCTTAGCATAGATGACTAAGTGCCTCCAGCATGGCAAATGTTTGTTGAAACATCCAATGGGTACTCCATCAATTCCTGGAGCCTTGTTTTTTGCCAATTCCCTCAGTGCAGCTTCAACTTCTTCCTTCAATTCTGTTGGTTCTTGTTCATATACCACCTCCTGAAATGGATGAACATTGATCTCGTCAATTTGATGTATATTTTTGGGGAACACAATTCAATACATAATATTCTATCCTTTGGCCCGTAAAATTCATGTCTTTGCCCCATGTGAAACACATTCACCTCATCTTATTATCCCAAAAGTCTTAGATCAATTTCAAGTTGAAAATCTCTTAGGGCAAAGTTCTTCTTCATATTTGAACTTGGGATATCTAGAATACAAATGATGTGTTTCTGAAGTATAGTGGTGAAATAGGCACAAGGCACACATTTTCATTACAAATGGCAGAAATGACAAGCACCACAAAGGTCAAAAAGCCAGCCTGAAGGTATTCAGCTCTCTCACTCCAGGGGCCAGTCTTCTGGTTCTACTGCCACGGTTCTTTGGGCCACTGCTTTTCACCATCTACACTGTCTCTGGTGTTAGAACTCACTTGACTTCCTTTTCTGCTTTCACCAGAATTTGTCTTTGTCATCCATCATTTCATTAATTGTGTCTTCAAGACAATCTAGTTTTTTTCTTTTTTTCCCCACTACTAGTCGCCTTAAAACTCTTCCAACTGCTATTCATGACCCAATTCCAAAACCACTTTTCATCTTAGGTTCTGTTAGAACAGTTCTCTACTCTTGGTATCTAGATATTTTGCCTAGTTATCTGGTGCTACTATAACAGAAATATTACTAGGGGATGGCTTTAATGAACAAAAATTTAATCTCTCACAGTTGTTTTTTTGTTGTTGTTAGGTGCCATCAGGTTAATTCTGATTCACAGCGACCTTAGGTACATCGCCTGGTCCTGTGCCACCCTCACAATGGCTGCTATGCTTGGGCCCATTGTTGCAGCCACTATGCGAATCCATCCAGTTGAGTGGCTGTGTCTTTTTGCTGTCCCTCTACTTTACCAAACGTGATCTTCTTCTCCAAGGACTGGTCCCTCCTGATAATATGACCAAAGTACAAGACACAAAGTCTCGCCATCCTTGACAAAGTCTCGTCTTCCTTATTCATTGTCTTACAGTTTAGGAGGCTAGAAGTCTGAATTCAGGTTGCCAGCTCCAGGGGAAGGCTTTCTGACCATATTTGTTCTTGCAGAAGGTCCTTGTCGTGAATGCTCCCCTGGGGCCAGAGGGTGTGGTGCACTCCCAGCTCTTCTTCTTGGTGGTAGAAGGTCTCTCTGATCTCAGCTTGCTTGCTTAATCGGTTTTATATTTCAAAAGAGGTTGGCTCAGGATATACCCTAATCCTATAGATTGTATTCTGCTTCACTAACATAACTGCTTCAAATCCTGCTTCATTAACATCATAAAGTTTAAGATTTACAACACATGGGATAAATAGATCAGATTGCAAAATGAAGGATAGTTACATAATACTGAGAATTATGGCCTACCAAGAAGACACAATTATCCATTGAAATGAGACACAATTCACTCTATAAGACACAAAAAAACAAGAACTTTCCGACATTGTGATTTGAGAGCCCCAGGTGGTGTAGTGCCTAAGGTATTTTTGACTGCTCACCAGAAGGCTGGTGGTTCAAACCCACCAGCCACTCCTTGGAAGGGCAATCTACTTCCATAGAGGTACCTTCCCTGAGTTTGATTTTTTTTTTTTGGGGGGGGGGAATATCATAAAATTTTTCTTTTACCTGCTGGTGATATCTACATTTCATTTTAGTATCATCATTTTAACTAAAGGTGTTCCCTCCCAAAAAAAATTATTCTTAGTAAAAAGAAGATATTTCCAAGAAAATTAACACATTTAACTTATTTTAGCCATTCACATTTTAGTGTGAACTAGAATAAAAAAGTTCCATTTGCAAAATTATGAACACATAAAAAAGCACATTCCTATGGAGATAAAGACCTCTGTCTTGAAAGTACTCCTACCTTTTTGCCATTTTATGTCAAAAGCATCTCTGTGGAACAATAAATTATAGTGGTATTCTATCTTTTCATTATGCAGTACCTTTGAGTTCTAAAGCTCTTTGAATGAATTTGAATATAACTAATTTTTCTTCATGCCACAGAATGTTACAACTGTCATGTAAGAAGGACCCTATAATTAATAATAATGTTTTTATGAAAAGAGTTCCTTTATCATATTTCCTAGTCACTTTGGAATTCGTCATCAATTATCGTATGAGTTGCTACATTAGTGTTAGTCTCTTTGTCATAATCTATAATCCCAGCCTGTTTGACCTGAAGTGATGGATAGAAATAAATCAACTCTCATAAGTAAGATCTTGAGGTGGAAGTGGGCAAGCTATTGTTTATCTACCTAATACTTTATAGTTTTATAACTGATATTTCTAGGTTATTAGATCTACAAATGTATCTGTCAATTGTTTGGATATAAACTCATACTAAATTAATATTTTAGTTATTTGTTAAAGTTGATATATTTAAAAAAACACTTTTATGTCTTTACTAAAGAGGTCTTTTAAAAAATGCTGTTCAATATGCTGTATTCCTTGAACATTTCAAGGCACAGTACATACTATTTGTTATGTTTTCAGGCTCTAGAGTTGAACGGCCTGATATACTAGCTCTGCCCCTTACTAGGTTTCTGATGGTAGGCATGTCTCCTAACCTCAGTTGTCTCCATTTTCTTCATCCACAAAACATGATAATAATAGTATGCCATATGGCTTATGGGAGCTCTGGTAGCATAGTGGCTAAGGCACTTGACTGCTAACCAGAAGGCTGGCAGTTCAAACCCACCAGCCACTCCTCGGAAGGAAGATGGGGCAATCTATTTCCGTAGTGATACTGCCTTAGAAACCCAAGGGGGGTCACTATGAGTCGGGTCCGACTCGCCGGCACATAACAACAACAACAACAATATGGCTTATGGGAGCTGTGGTGGTGTAGTGCTTAAGGCATTTGACTGCTAACCAGAAGGCTAGCAGTTCAAACCCACCAGCCACTCTTCAGAAGAAAGATTGGGCAATCTACTTCCATAGTGATATCTCCTTGGAAACTCAAGGAGGGGTCGCTATGAGTTGGGTCTGATTTGATGGCAGTTTTGTTTTGTTTTGTTTATGCCTTATAGGAACTGATGCAGATAAAATGCTTAATACAGTGCCTGATAAACAGGAAAAATGTTGACTCTTATTTTAAAAGAGCCCAGGTGGCATAGTGGGTAAGGCATTTGGCTGCCAACCAGGAGGTCAACAGTTGAAACCCACCACCAGCTGCTCTGCAGCCGGAGGATGAGGCAATCTACTTCTTTTAAGATTTAGAGCCTTGGATACCTAATGGGGGTCGCAATGAATGAGAACCAACTTGATGATAGTGGGTTTGGTTTATTATTATTAGTATTAATGATTTATTATTTTCCCTTGTATAAGATTTTTAATGAGTTATTCTATATATAAAACTCAAAAATTGAAAAAAAAAGTAGAAGAATTCCAACATTTACATACAATTTGAAGCTATGGCATGAAAAATTTTCAGCCTGTTTCGCGTGTCACAGCATTCATTTTGGGGTAGTCTACATAGCAGTGAGCTCTGGTAGCATAGTGCCTAAGGCACTTGACTGCTAACCAGAAGGCTGGTGGTTCAAACCCACCAGTCACTCCTCGGAAGGAAGATGGGGCAATCTACTTCCGTAGTGATACTGCCTCGGAAACCCAAGGAGGGGTCGCTATGAGTCAGGTCTGACTCGATGGCACATAACAACAACAACAACATAGCAGTGGGATGGACTCAGTCTATTAAAAGTTAAATCAAATCTAGACCTTACCTCCTTAAAAAAAAAAAAAAAAAGGAGGAAATAGCAATGTATGATAAAAAAATAACCAGATTGAAGATACTTTTGCCTTTCAATTAGAATTCTGAGAATAAAGCAAGAACATTTTAATCTTTAATTCAAATATATGCAAATTCTCAAGGAGTAGTCCTTTGGCTTTTATGGATTTATTTTAATTTTCTTCAACTTCAACCTGAAGTTGCATATGAGTGATTGATGGTCTTGTCTGCAGTGAGCCCCTACCCCTGTTCTGACTGATGATACTGGGCTTCTCCATCATATCTTTCCACAGATATCTCTGTGTATTCCATTTGATGGTATCCACATATATAATTGTCATTGCTGTTGCTGAAAAATGGTATTTCCAATGAACAAATTGTTGGTCTTGGAAAATTTTATCATGCCATTTCTGGTGTCATTTCTGTTACCAAGGTCATATTTTCCAAATACTGATCCTTCTTCTTAACTTCCAACTTTTGCATTCCAATCACCAGTAATTATCAATGCATTTTGATCTCATGTTTGATCAATTTCAGACTGCAGAATTGGTAACAATGTTCAACTTCTTCATCTTTGGCATAAGTGATTGGTGCATAAATTTGAATAATAATCATATTAACTGTTCTTCTTTGTAGGATATTATCCTATCACTGACAGCACTGTATTTCAGGATAGATCTTTTTGACAATGAATGTGACATCATTCCATTTCAGTTTGTCATTCCTGGTGTAGTAGACTGTCTATAATTTTTGTAATTATTGTACCAAATGATCAATGCAGCTCTTATGTCCATGCAAATGAAGTGTCAGCATACTACTTTACCAAACTAAAGTAGATGGTCTCATATATTAGGTTTTGAGTACTCTTCATAGTGTATCTTTCAGAGGTTTTGATTATATGAGTAGTTAGAGCAATTGCTCATGGCTGTTGCCGATCTATACCATGAAAAAAAGATATTGCTGGGCATTCCAGTGAGAGTTCAGAACTTAATCCTATAGGTAAAATTCAGTGTATCAAACTGAACTTTCATTTATGACTCAGATTGTAAAAGAAACGAAAGGAAACAACAAAACCTTCATGGGTAAGTTTCCAGTCAATGAAGTGTGGATTTCGTTTCTTTATTTTATCTTTTTTGAAGTTAGTCCCATATCAGCTCTGTAGACATGGTCCAAAACCTTCAGTGGAAATGGTTTCATATCTTCTTTTAAAAGAGAAATAAAGCTAGTCCCTTCTTGCCACTACTAACTTCCACTGAGAGGCTGTCAAAGTGCTAGCAACTAAGTCACATTTTTAATATGCACTGACTGAGGTCCCACAGATTGGTAAACACTCATTTTATGAGACTTTTGCTGATGCCATGTGCCCCAATGTGCAATTTATGTTATGAATGAGAGCCTTTACCTGATGTTGATTCATTGCAAATCTATACCATGAAAAAAAGATATTGCTGGGAAATGCACTGAGGAAGTCATCTGAGAATAATATAAATTTATTTATGATTTTTTCATTACTATTCACTATACTGAAGCATATATATATGTTGTTGTTGTTGTTATGTGCCGTCCAGTCAGACCTGACTCATAGCGACCCCTCCTTGGGTTTCTGAGGCAGTATCACTGCGGAAGTAGATTGCCCCATCTTTCTTCTGAGGAGTGGCTGGTGGGTTTGAACCGCCAGCCTTCTGGTTAGCAGTCAAGTGCCTTAGCCACTATGCTATCAGAGCTCCATAT
>NW_006921616.1:9036222-9055595 GCF_000298275.1 Orycteropus afer afer | reverse complement strand
TTATATTTTATAACTAATAGGTTATCTTTGTTTAAAATCATATAAATATATGAACCTGATTTTTCTTTAAACAAACATATCAAATTAGTATTATTTCTTATGAAAAGAAGGTGCTTTAACATGCTGACACTATAGAAATATTTTGGTGCTTTCTTGTTTCTAATTGCTGTCATAACGAACATACATTAAAATGAACATCCTCTACTGTAGTAACTCTTTAGCTTTTTAAGGTAGGTTGCCAAGTCATTTAGCAAAGTTTTTTGAATGAGTAGATATCTTGTTTGGAAACCACACTGTAGTTCAAACATTAGGAGCTAGAACACTATCATAATATAGGAGCCAACCACGAAGCCAATTTCCTACTCTTGTGTTACAGGAAATCTAAGTTATTCAATTTGCTCCACAATGAACTTGATTGACTGCTTGAGCCATGCCATTGAAGGTGTGTATATTCTCTTTTGTGATTTAAAACTCTTGCTTCCATGATCTTAGGCCAATTGTAGTTTAAACAGCTAACAGGGACTCAGAGTCTATCTAAATACTGTATGTCAACACTGCCAGCCTCTATCATCAGGAATATATTATTTTATGCCTTGTTGTTTTGTTTTGTTTTTTGCTATATTTATTTCTCACTTAAAAATCCAAGACTTACTTTTTGGAAATTGTTTAGAGTTTGTTATCTTTAAAAGTGTGTCAGAACCATTATTTTAAAGGTACATACCAAATCTTACTTGGACATACCTACCTGGATATACCAAATCTCTGACTTTTTCAAGTTTCCTCCCTGTTTTCTCAGTAAAATTATAATAATGTATATCCTAACTTTCCTCAATTTTGTTTCTATTTTCTTGCCAAATACTCTAGTATCTAACATTATTTGATTTTTATAATCTTTTAAAAATTATTCTGAGTATAGTGCTGGTATACTTTACACATTTTTCTCTGTAGATAGTAGTGATTTTTGTATTAGAATGTAACAAAGAACTTGATAATTCTATGCTTCAAAGGCTGTGATAATTTTCGTTCGTCTCCATTCAAATTAGATAGTTTGATGAACATTCATTACATGCCAAAGTGGGAATGAGAATTAAAAAAGAGATAAACGAGTTGATATCTGCCTATAAGGAAGTCATGGTGTGAGGCACTAGGACAAAGTCACATGCATAACTTTAAAATAATTTAAGGAAAGCAGTAAAAAAAAAAAAAAAAAAAAAAAAAACTGAACAGAGTATGATGAAAGGCCAAAGAAGAAATGATTGGTTCTGCCTGTATGGACTGGAGGGAGTTTACAGAGAGAACATCCAAGAACAAGGTGTAGCAGGTGCACCATCAGTGCAGATTGAAAGCAAGTAATTTTTAGGACAATGAGAAATGGGATTAAACCATAGAGGAAGAACCATAGGAGGAAGAGGAACAGAGAGGAGGAGGAGAGAGGAACAGGTAGGTGTGTGTTTTGTGGTGCTGGGATCAAGTTGTGGCTATGACTCTTGGGGTGACTGGAAATATAGAGAAGAAAGGTTTCATTAGTTTCATTATCTCACAGTTGATAAATGTTTGAGTTGTTTCTAACTGTTATGAGCAATGCTTCTATGCATGCTTTTATTGTGTATGTGCAAGAGTTTATAGTCTACACTTAGTAATGGAATGGCTGGATGGAACTAGGGTATGCACATGCTTGGCTTTACTAGGAAACTTTTTCTTAAGTTGTTGATTCAGTTTACGTTCCTACCAGCAATGGATGAAAATTTATGCTATTTCTTATGCAAATGAGTAATTGGCACTAATTAAGCTGGTATTATTATTATGTTTTTCTGATAATATGGTAAGTGTGACTTGGAGTCTCTGATTTATGTTGTGTTTTCCTGATTGTCAATGAGACTGAACATTTTTTCACATGGTTATTAGTAACTGGTGGTCTCTGAAATTCTTAGTCATTTCTTCTTTTTTTAAAAAAATTTCTGCAAGATTACTTTTTTTTTCTGTTGATATTTAGCAGTTCTTTATATATTCTGAATACTAATCTTTTGCCACACAAAATGTATGTCACAAAAATTTTCTCACAAGTGGCAGTTCATTTTTCCATCCTCTTTATGGTGGTGTTTTATTTTTCTACCTGTTTGACTTTATATTTCAATAGATAATGTATGTTGGTTTCATATTTTAAAGACTTTTTAAAATTTGAACTTTATTCTGATAGTAATATGGAGTCATCATGAGGTATCGAATCCAGAAGATGGGAGACCAGTTAAGATGCAATTGCAAAAGAAGAGTGAAAAGAAATCAAAGTCATTTGGAAACAATTAGTTGTAAGATATGATGGACCTTGAGGACCTCAGCCTTCATGACCCTGAGACCAGAAGAACTAGATGGTGCCTGGCTACCAAACCCAACCACTCAGAAAGTAAACAAAATTGGAGATCCTGGATAGAGTGGGAGGAAGCATGTGGAACAAAATTCAAAAACACAAAAAAGACCAGAATTACTAGTTGTATAAAGACTGGTGGAACCCTGAAGACTATGGCCCTGGGTTATCCTTTGGGCTGGAAATGGGCTCACTTCCATGGATTAACTCACAGCCTGAGAGTAGAAAGACCTACAAGCAGAATACCCACCCCAGGGAAATATGCTCACCTACCTAGGGAGATGCACCCTTTAGATCAATCAACCATGAGACATCAGAAGGGCAGTTAAGATAAGAAGGGTACGGGGGAGGGGCAGTCACAAGGAGGAAGGGGGTGGGGAGCTTTTTATGGTTGGGGATTGTAATCAGGGCCGTGAAACCAAATGTTCATGAACTGTTGAGAGTAAAATGAATCTGCTTTGTAAATTTGCACCAAAATCACAATAAGAAATTGAAAAAGAGGAGGGAAAAAAAAAAAAAGATGTAATTGCAAGAATGCAGATTTGGTTTGAATATAAATAGTTGCAATAGGAATTAAGAGAAAGCAGTAAATTGGAAAGTTATTTGGGAGTAGAATTGACAGCCATGGATATATGGGGATGAATGTGAACACAGAGTTTAGAGAGCGTCTACCTTTATTAATGGTGTCATTGACCATGGGATTATTGGTGTAGATTTTATAAATATGTTGATTTTTGAGACCATTCAATAAGAAGATCTCCTAAGCAGATAAAAATATGGGTTTTGCTGTCAATAGTGGTTTGTGCAGGCCTGGATATATTAATCTAGGATATATCAATTCATAGGGAATAACTAAAGCCATGGGAAACCACTTGGGAGGTGTTTAGAACCTGGAAAATTCTAGTTCCCACCAGAATAAGAACAATGTGTGTCATTCTCTGCTTTGTCTCCAGTATCAAGCACAATACATGATACATGGTAGGTGCTTAATAAATACATGTTGAACTAATGGTTTACCTTGAGCCATTCTTTACAAGCATAAGAAAGAAGTAGCTAGCGTGGAAGCAAACTGAGAACTCAAGAGAACCCACAGAAAATGGTGTGGTGATTACTTAATAAAATTTTCAACAGAATCAAATGACAGAGGATAAGAGAGTAGTTTTGGCTGGCTGGTTGGAGGAAGTAGATAACAATAATGGTACATGTGACATGGTGTGGCAGGAGAGAATACTATAGTATCTGGTCCTTGCCAATGCAGGCATATTGGTGGATTAGTTCAATTCTGTCTAGGTCAGTACCCCTGAAAGAGAGTGATTGCTAAACATTGGCACTCCAAAAGGATTAGAGAGTGGATGAAAAATAATTAATAGAAGGAAAGGAGTTTGGAAGCCAAGCAAGAAGGAAACCAAGCAATGAAAATCCAAGAAGCCACCATAGGTTGGCCTGGGGAAGGTTTTTTGCTAACAGAGACTGGAGATAGCTGTTTGGCACATGTAATGAGGAAATGTTAAGGAAACACTTTGCTAGCAAATGCATGTCATTTTAAGGGCAAAACTTTAACTGCAAAAGTTCCTAAGGAGATGCTTAAAGTACTTTTACGAGTGCTGACCTCTCCTTGTTTAAGGTAGATATTAATTCAAGGGAATTTGTTAGAAGACACTAAAGCATGATTACAGACCAAGGTGATGATTTTGGTAAGCACTGAGACTGTTATTTAGAACTGGCTTAAAAAATTTTAAACCTAATCATCTTCTCCCAGTTGCATCTTCTCAGTTCAATACAGTTTGAAAAGGATGGATTAATGGATCTCAGGGAGAGTTATGGGGTTTAGGAAATTTTAATGCATTACTCTAGAGCTCTAAGCCTGGGAGAAGAAAAATCACCTATAGGTCAGTGGAGATTGCTCTACTACTTGCAAAGCTGCCGTGTCCAGAATTGCCTTTCATTATTAGTCTTAACAGTTAAGCTAGGCTAAATTTTATAATTTGTTGGGTAAGGGATTTTGCCTAAGGCACTTGAATGCTAATCAGAAGGCGGGCGGTTCAAACCCACCAGCCTCTCTTCAGAAGGAAGGTTGGGCAATGTACTTCCATAGTGATACTGCCTCCGAAATCCAAGGAGAGGTCGCTATGAGTCGGGGCCAACTTGACGGCACATAACAACAACAAGACCTCAGAAAGTTTACTACAATTTCATTCTGAATGAGTTGTTTCCTTTCTTTCTTTTTCACTATGCACACTGTATTGCTTTCTTTACACTCTGTTTAACTTTTTGTGGCCCTTTTTCAATCTTCTTGTTCCTTGCTGCCGAGTCTGACCCGACTCATAGAGACCGCTCCTTGGATTTCCGAGGCAGTATCACTATGGAAGTAGATTGCTCAACTTTCCTTCCGAAGGGTGGCTGGTGGCTTTGAACTGCCAGCTTTCTGGTTAGCAGTCAGGTGCCTTAGGTACTATGCTATCAGAGTTTTTTCAACCTAGCGTTAGAAAAATAAGACTCACAATGGTTTCATTTCTGCACAGTGTATTTCTAGTGTTGTCAGTCATCTGTCAACATGTGATATGGAACATTATTTATTTATTTATTTGTTTATTTATATGTCACTGGCTTCTTCAAACAATTTGGAATTAGAAGGCTGTTGGTCCATCACAGACTTCTCAGATGCCCAGTTGGACATTTTAAGGATGGTATTAAGGATCAGGGGAAGATAATCACCATCTGCTTAAACTAACAATGTAATTTTAGATTGCTACCATGTAATCAGAAAGTTGAATAGATTAAGGTCTTCAGCTGATTCTTGAAGATTTGTTGCTGTGGGAGGTGGATTTCAGAAAGCTTATTGAATTCTGTATCTTGCTATAGAATGATTGAATTTGGAGGCTCTGCCTAGGAAATCTGTCAAGGTTGAGTAATGCTAATTTGTCTAAACTGACATAGAGGTTGGCTGGGTAATTGCACTTGTTGATATCTTTGTTGTTGTTACTATTAGATACTGTCAAGTTGGCCCTTTGTATAACAAAAAAAACATGCTGCCCAGTCCTTTGCCATCTCATCTTCATAATAGTAGGCACATGAAAAAAGAGAGAGAAACAATCGTCAGTGAATCAATTCTAACTCACGGTGAGCCTGTGCGTTTCAGAGTAGAACTGTGCTCCACACTAGTTTCGGTGGCTGATCCTTTGGAAGAAGATCACCAGGCCTTTCTTCCATGGATGTGCTATATGGGGAGGGTAAATGTTGAAGATCATTGATAAATATCTCTGAAACTTTTAGTTGTGAAGAATGGAAATTTTAAGAGAAATAACATAGAAGAATGAAACATATTGTCACTTGTTGGGGATATCAATTGAATATATTCCATGGATAAAAAAGTGTTTCTGAGTTGTCTCTCACAACGGAAAAATCATTGGATCCTACAAAGATAGCTAATTCACTCATAAATGAAACACCAGAACAGTAATTGACTATCTGAAATGAAATTACAGCCCCTGACATTTACTTCTGAAAGAAATCAGCTTCTTTATGACATTTCCAAGCTTGACTCTTCGATTTCTTATCAGAGCTGTTTGGCTCAAGTCTACATGCTCAGACAGAACAATGCAGGATGTTGTGTTCCTCATCCTCTCCTGAAAATATAATAGCAGTATCCTGTGTCTGCTCATAAAGAACGAACACTAATAAAGTTTCTGAGCAGCAGAATTATTTAGACAAAGTGCCAGCCTGAGCATTGTGAAATGTGGATTCCACTGTAGTCTCATATTAAATGCACATTCTGCAACTTGTTCCTGACATTTGTGTTCCCATTGCTGAAAAACTGGAAGACTATATCCCAAATGATATGTTAGCACGATAGGAAATATATTACCTTATTGTTTGTCCCGTCAAGATTAGGCCATAATATAGAATAATTTTCATGTTGGTCCGTCAGCAGAAATATGGCAGAAAGCTTGGGGGTGAAGGATTTGGCCAGGATCAAGACTCCAACCTACATAAGATATGTCTGAAATATATTATAGGTCTAAAAATTAGGAGACATTTCCCACAGGATAATAACAGCTCATATTTTGTGAGTGTGTTAGAGATAGATTTAAGTGATCTGTAAGTATAAACCTTATAAGGTAGGTACCTCTTATTTCGGGAGCTCTGGTGGTGTAGTGCCTAAGACATCTGACTGCTAACCAGAAGGCTGGTTCAAACCCAACAACCATTCCTTGGAAGGAAGACTGGGCAATCTACTTCCGTAGACATACTGCCTCAGAAACCCAAGGTGGGTTCACTATGGGTTATTTGACAGAGGGGGAAATTTAATCAGAGAAGAATCAAGTTGCCCCGTTACATAAATGATGAAACTGGGATCTGAACCCTGGTATTCTAGGTCCAGGAGTCTTGGGGTGGCTCAACCGGTTAAGTGCTCAACTACTAACTTAAAAGTTGGTGGTTTGAATTACCTAGAGGATGACAGGCCTGGGGCTCTGCTTCCAAAGGACAGAGCCTTGAAAACACTGTGGAGCACAGTTCTTTCCTGCAACACATGGGAGCACCATGACTTGGAATTGGCTTGAGAGCAATTGGATTGTGTTTTGGGGTTTAGTCTAGGTCCAGAGTCTGCATTCTCAATTGCCATGCTCTCTCATAAGAGCAAGGCTAGAAATCTCACCTGATGACTGTAAAACAAATAAAGCAAGCATCAAGTCCAAAGACAAGTCAGGGTTAGAAGTATCAAGAAGTCTCAAATTTAGAACAAAACACTGAGTTTGAAATCTGGATGGTTTGGTGATGAGAGATTATTATCTCCTCAAAAAAAAAAAAAAAAAAAAAAAAAAAAGCCAGCCAAAGGAAAGACTTGAATGTGAATATTATGGTAAATGAGGATTTCTGGATGGAGCTGGAGTGTTAAGGGTTATGATAAAAGGATGTTCATCTTCCTGAAGAGATGTCCAACCTATAGTATATTTCCACATCTGACCATAGTCCACGGGGCTGGCAGGGTTTCTGTTGAACAAACAAGGCTCCACGGGTTCAAGAGTGCACTCAGCCCCTGTGTCGGTTCATACCCATCACAACACAGCTCAGTTCCATGTGGCTTCCAGTCTGTCAAAGGATATAGCACTGCTGGGAATGTGGAGACCGAGTCATGGCCAACTCTAGTGTTTATCTGAAGCAGTTGATGGACTGCCTCAACAGCTGAATTCGGGCCAACTGGCCATCCTAGAGGGAGCTCTGGTAGCATAGTGCTTAAGGCATTTGACTATTAACCAGAACGCTGGTGGTTCAAACCCACCAGCCACTCCTCAGAAGGAAGGTTGGGCAGTCTACTTCAGTAGTGATACTGCCTCAGAAACTCAAGGAGGGGTAGCTATGAGTCAGATCCGACTCGGGGGATGGGCATCCTAGATAATGTAATCCCAGATTCATCTTTTCTTGGTTGCTTTTTTCTAGTTGTAGTTCTGACATTTTCTGGTCAAACACTCGTCTTCCTGCTCTCTCCACTGACCTCGCCTTGACCTTTGTTCATTGTCCACATCTCAGCCCACACGGTTATGTTGTCAGCCTTCATTTGGACCAAGAACTTCATTTAAGAAATTCACTCTATAATAGACTCTGTGACAGCACTCCTGACACTATGCCTGTCCTTGAGTCTAACTTAGAGCTGGAAAGCCAGGCCACTTCAATAGGACAGTAATCTATTTCAAGACCTTTTATCGCTGTAGTACCTTTTGCGAAGTTTACAGTTAATTAGCTCAGAATAACACAATATGCTCAGTGCTCTGGTTATAGGCTACCTCACAGTGCTCTATTGATGAAACATTACAGTGATCTCTTTTTAATCAGCAATTTATCAAGTTGAATAAAGAGAGTAGAATTACAGCACCAAAATGTTAAAACATATTTGATTCTCAAATGAAAATTTAATTTTATCTGTTGAATTGTAGAAAGATGTATTCTAATTCCAAGTGGAATATTTCTTACAGGAACTATTTTCCACTTGTAAGTGAAGGGAAATTTCCTTCTTTGGACCTTGTAAAACTTTCCTATTCATTTTTTTCTTTAAATTTTATTTCTTTTATTGTTGTTGAGAATATACACAGCAAAATAGACACCATTTCAAAGTTTATTTACAATTTCATGACATTGATGACGTTCTTTGAGTTGTGCGACCGTTCTCACCCTCTTTTTCTGAGTTGTTCCTCCCTCATCAGCAAACCCACTTCCCGTAAGATTCTTAGTAATATTTCAAGTTGCTGTTGTTAATTTGACCCCTTATTCTTAAAAGAACATAATGCTCTGTTGTTGTTGTTGTTTTATGTGCCGTTGAGTCAGCCCCGACTCATAGTGACCCCTTGGGTTTCTGAGGCAATATCACTACGGAAGTAGATTGCCCAACCTTCCTTCCGAGGAGTGGCTGGTGGGTTTGAACCACCAGCCTTTTGGTTAGCAGTCAAGTGCCTTAGGCACTATGCTACCAGAGCTCTTTATAATGGTCTAGGCAGACTTTCTTTTTTTTTAAACTAGTTAAGCTAAACTATTATTTGGGTTTTGGAAGACTTCAGGGGATATTTTTGGTTTAAGGCTTACAGACTATCTCAGGGCAATAGTTTCAGGACTTTATCCTCCCTCCATGGTTCCTGAAAGTTTAGAGTCAACGATAATTTGAATTTTGTTCTACGTATTTCCTTTTTTGTTCAGGATTCTAATATGGGATATTTGATCAAAATGTTCAGTAGTAATGGCTAGGCACCATCCATTTCTTCTGGTCTCCTGGCAAAGGAGGGAGTTGTTCATGAGAACAGTTACTTATGCATTGCATACCCTCCTCCTATTACTGACTCTACTTCCTCTGTTGTTCCAGGCAAACAGAGACCAGTTGTTGGGCCTTGGATGGCAGCTTACAAGATTTTAAAGCCCCAGCACTATGCAATGAACTAAGAGGCAAAACAGAAACAGTAAACATATTTTCAGGCCAATTCACTGGGATGTCTCATGAAATCATGACCCTGAACCCCAAACCAAGAAACCAAATTCAATAAAGTTTTGGGTTGTATATAAGTAGCCTTTCCCTATTCTTTATTCAGAAACAAAACTCTTTTTTGATGATTTGCTTTACATTCTAGTGAGGCTCTGGTAATTTGGAGTAAACAGAAAAAACACTCTGAGTTTCTCTTTCATTTTATAGTATTTTCATAGTGTAAAATCAACAAGGAGCTTATTTCAATTTGAAATATCTATTTTTGCTCTAACTGCTTAAAAATAATGCCTTGCAAATACAGCTTAATCTTTTTCTAGTAGCACTGAAGTGATTCAGTTAAGATTTTATCAGGGACTTTGCCATGCACTTCAAAACTTAAAGAAAGAGATGGATATTTTTATATTTCCCCACACCTATCTCTTAGAATACACCAACTATAACATAAAAACTTATTAGTCATACTACAAATGTTAACTGATTAATAGCTAAAGGAAATATTTGAAGAAGGAAAGGTTTTGGTTATTAAGTCACTTAGAAAATCAAGGGAAGTGTACTAATTTATCCTCTATTTTAAAAATCCTTGGCCATTATATTTATTTGTGTTTTTTCCCTACACAGAGAAAAATGTACTGCCCAAGTAAGTGATCCAATCACCAAACGCGTGTGAAGTAAACATCGTGGTTTAAGTTTCTGGATAGCATAAACAATCCTGTTTGCTGCAGCTTTCTCAGAAAGCCAGGCTGCTTGACGTCCTTGGCATTTGGCCTGTTTCTTCTGCTTAAGACCTCTTACTGCCATCTTTGATCACTTCTCTCAATTAATGCACAAAGTGGTAGCATACTGCTTCTTTCAAAGCCTTCTAGTTGCATTTTCACTTTGCCTCCCTCTGTTCCATCTAATTGAAACTTGTTCCTTTTGCTCAATCTAACCACACTCACCCCCTTGCCTACTTACCCCTTTTCACTGTATATCAGTCTCCCGAAGTTGCAAATGGTCATTCATTAGACGATGTTTTCAAAGTAGGATCTACAGATGTTGTGGACAAGGTTTCTACCACAGCAACTTTATAGCAACACTTCAGATTGTTTGTCAGATTTCCAGAATAATTTGAGAACTATCTAACTCCACTAATTTACAAATATACAATGAAATTAAGATAAGTTGTGGCCAAACATGAGTCTTAGATGAAATAGTTATTTGAAGTTGCATTATCCAATTTTTCTCACTTTTTATTTTCTGTGTTGTTTAGCGTTCAATTTCTATAAGCCAATACTTATTATATATATAAAATCACTCACTGCCATTGAGTCAGACACATACACACACACACACACATGGGAAGCTCTGGTTGCTTAGTGCCTAAGGCATTTGACTGCTAACCAGAAAGCTAGTGGTTCAAACCCACCAAACTTCCTCAGAAGGAAGATTGGGCAATCTACTTCTGTAGAGATACCACCTCAGGAACCCAAGGAGGGGTTGCTATGAGTCGAAATCGACTCAACAGCAGTGAGTTTGGTTGTTTTGGTGTGTGTGTGTGTGTGTATACCAAAAAAAACAAACTCACTGTCGTCGAGTTAGATTCAACTCATAGCGACCCCTCCTTGAGTTTTTGAGGCGATATCACTACAGAGCTCTGGTAGCACAGTGGCTAAGGCACTTGACTGCTAACCAGAAGGCTGGCGGTTCAAACCCATCAGCCACTCCTCGGAAAGAAGGTTGGGCATTCCTACTTCCGTTGTGATTCTGCCTCGGAAACCCAAGGAGGGGTCGCTATGAGTTGGGGCCAACTTGATGGCAAATAACAACAACAACAACAACAACATCACTACAGAAGTAGATTGCCCAATCTTCTTTCTGAGGAGTGGCTGGTGGGTTTGAACCACCAGGCTTCTGGTTAGCAGTCAGATGCCTTAGACAATATGCCACCAGAGCTTATATATATATATATATATATATATATATAATGTGATTTGAACTACATCATTTCTGTTATATCATCTCGATTAATGGAAGACAATGTACTAAAGAGAAAAAATAGTTGAAATGCTTTTAGGTTCAATGGATTACTAAAGGAAATCATTGTAATCAATTTTAACTCAGCCCTGATTACTGAGGATTGATTGTTAATCATATATGACTGAGAAAGCAAATCATATATGACTATATAAACTCCTCTTGGCTTATTGGTTATTTTAATGGAAAATGTCACTGGTAGAAGTCTCACGACCCTGAGACCAGAAGAACTAGATGGTGCCTGGTTACCAATGCCAACTACTCAGAAATGGATCAAAATTGGAGAGTCTGGATAGAGTGGGAGGAAAAATGTAGAATAAAATTAAAAAACACAAAAATGACCAGAATTACTGGTTGGATAGAGACTGGTGGAACTCCCAAGCCTATGGTCCTGGGTTATCCTTTGAGCCTAGAAATGGACTCATTTCCATGCATTGGCTCTCAGCCCATTAGTGGAAAGACCCACATGCAGAACACGCACCCCAGGGAGTTACACCCCCTAACCTAGGAGATGTACCATTTAGATTAATCAGCATGAGAAATCAGAGGGTTAGCATTCACAGAGAGGAAAAGCTGGACTGACAGGCATGCACAGATAAGAAGGGCACAGAGAAGAAGCAGTCACAGGGAGGAGGGGAGGGGAGCTTTTTATGGTCGGGGATTGTAATCGGGCCATGAAACCAATGTGCACCAACTGTTGAGAGTAAAACAAATCTGCACCCGGATCACAATAAAAAATGATATAAAAAAAGAAAAGACAAATGTCACTGGTACCACTAGTGAAGTGTTAACAAAAATGGTAAGCTGTATGTGGTTTTCAGAGTACAACACGTAGCAATGAGATAAAGTCATATTGTTTTTGTTAGGTGCCATCACCTTGGCTCTGACTTATGGCAACCCTGTGTACAACAGAAGAAAACACTGCCCCGTCTGTGACAAGCTCACAATCTTTGCTATGCTGCCATGTGTCAATTTATCTCCTGCAGGGGCTTCTCCTTTTTCACTGACTTTTTACTTGACCAAGCATGATATCCTTCTCCAAAGAATGGTTCCTTCTGATAACATGACCAAATTATGAGAGACAAAGTCTGACTGTTCTCACTTCTAAGGAACATTCCAGCTTACTTCTTCTGAGACATATTTGTTTGTTCTTTGGGCAGTTTGTGGCATTTTCAGTACTATTTACCAGCACTACACTGTAAATGTGTTATTTTTTCTGCAGTCTTCCTTTTTCATTATCCAGCTTTCATATACATATGAGGCTATTGAAAATACTGTGGCTTGGGTGAGGTGCACTTTAGTCTTCAAAGTGATATCTTTTCTCTTTCACATTGTAAAGAGGTATTTTTCAGAAGATTTGCCCAATGCAATATGTCATCTTATTTCATGCTGCTGCTTCTATGGGCGTTGATTGTGGATCCAAGTAAAATGAAATCCCTGACAACTTCCATCTTTTCTCCATTTGGCATGGTGTTGCTTGTTGGTCCATTTGTGAGGATTTTTGTTTATGTTGAGGTGTAATCCACACTGAAGACTGGAGTCTTTGATTTTCATCAGTAAATGATTCAATTCTTCACTTTCAGCAAGAAAGGTTGTGTCATTTTGTATATCATAGGTTATTAAAGAGTCATCCTCCAATTCTGATGCCATGTTCTTCTTCATATAGGCCAGCTTCTCAGATTATTTGATAAACATATAGATTGAAAACGTATGGTGAAAGCATTCAATCTTAAAGCTTACACTTCCTGACTTTAAACCATTCAATATCCCCTTGTTCTGCTCAAATAACAGCCTCTTGATCTATGTACATGTTTGCTGTTACTTCAGTCTATGTATATAAACTAGTATATAGACTAAAATAACAGCAAAAATATGATTTATTAGTACCTTTGAAATTTTCTGAAAATATCAAACCATTCTCTCCACATCACTCTAGTACAGCTATGAGATATAATAGTAAATTAACTTGATTTATTACATATTATCATAATGAACTTATCAGGCAATTACCTTTTAAACATTTTATATTTTACTTAGTATTAGAGAATATTCCAAATTATTTGTTATAGGTTAAAAGCTCCACTGAATATAGAGTTCTAGGGACAAAAGAAAAAAATTCAAAATATCAATATTTTCATTTGGGGTTTCTAACACTTGCTATTGAAAGTCTACTAAAGTCTCTGGATTCTTTCTTGTCAGAATAATATATTTAGAAACAAAAAAAAGTACACACAAATTTTCAAACACTTTCAGTTCAGGAATCCTCACATTCAGAACGCCTACCCTCCAAATTTTAGCTGAGATTGTTGCTTAAAAAATATGAAGCTCAGAAAAGGAACCATTATTTTGAAAAATGTACAAAGAGGGATAAAAATTGAAATTGGCAATCTATTTAAAACTAATTTTATGAATTTAATTTCTTTAAAATAAAACTTTTGCTTTCTGTTGAGAAACATTTTATCTAACCTTACTTAAATATACATGGCAGTCAGCCACAGGGGTCCAGGTGAGGAGAGAGAACCCAGACATGCCCAAAGCAACAGTGCGGGAGAGCAGGAGAAAGGGGATTAAAAGCCAGGAACTCAGACAGAGGACCAGTCAGCTGCAGGGATCCAGGTGAGGACAGAACTCAGGCACACCCAAAGCAGCAGTGCGGGAGAGCAGGAGAAAGGGGATTAAAAGGCCCAGGAATCCGGACAGAGGAGGAGTCAGCTGCAGGGACCCAGGGAAGGGTGGTACGAGAGATTTCCAACAGGGAGACAAACTTGTCTGTCGGTTTGTCCTACCGTGGTGATGTGTTGATGTAAGTATACATGAGCTTTCCTGATTTTTGTTTTCAATAGATTTTTAAGAAATTGAAATAAGATACACTTTGATTTGTTTTGCAAATGATACCATAATTTACTTATGAAAATATGATTGCAAATTATGTGCCAATATTGTGTTAGGCACTAAGTTCAAAACAGTAAAAGCAGACATAGTTTCTGCTATTCTGGAGTGCTGTTGTTATCATTGTAGAATATATTCAAATAACAATAAGAGGCATTGAAGAAAAGGAGTAAAAAACAATAGAATGAATGTAATAAAAGAAAGGAGTTAAAGTCAAAGAGAATGGTAGTTTAAATAGAAGATCAAGTAAGATCCTGGAAAAAAATTGGGTATGTGTGTAGAAAATAGAACTAATATTTAAAACTGTTATTCAAGAAAACTTTCTGGGTATAAAAAAGGCCAGAATCTTCTTATATTGGACCTATCAGTCATTTGGGAAAATTAATTCAGAATATTCACCTAGAGGATATATCTTGGCAAAACTGTTATATAAAGAAATAACCCACTGGGCTTCCAATCTAAGAGGTCACAACATCTACCAGGGAAAGAGAAGAAACTTAACACCAAATTTCTCAAAACCAATATTCAAAGCAAGGCAACAATAGGGAATAAGTTTCACAAAACGTAAGGAATAGAAATGGTAACCATGGATTTTACATGAAATAAATTCTGTGTCTTTATTCTACTAGTGAATTAAATTGCATTCTTAGTTCCAAAATCTCAAAATGGTATTAAACATCTGTATATTCTCTTTTATTTCCAAATAGAGAAAATAAGTAAAATATAATATAATGAAATTTCAATATTCAGATGACCTGAAAGTTCACAGGTAAAATGACACAAATCCTTGATTAACTTGTGATTAAAAACCAAACCAAAACAAACAATAAACGCCCAAAGCAATGGGAGCCATCTATAAGTGGCTGCCTAGAATTAAAGTTGAAATTTTAATTTATGACCTATATAAATGAAAGAACATGCCATGGTTATGGATAGGAAGACTGAATATTATGAAAATGTCAATACTACCAAAGCAATCTATAGATTCAATGCAATCTTGATCCAAATTCCATCGGCATTCTTTAAGGATATGGAAAAATCAGTCATTTCCTATTTTATATGGAAATGAAAGAGCTTGGATAAGCAAAGAAGTACAGAAGAAGAAAAACAAAGTAGGAGGTCTCACTCTCCCCATCCTCAAAACCTACTATGCAGCCATAGTAGTCAAAACAGCTTGGTATTGCTACAACAGTAGACACCAGTTCACAGAACTGAGAACCCAGACATAGATCCTTCCACATACAGATAGCTAATCTTTGATGAAAGACCAAAACACATTAAATGGGGAAGAGCTATTCTCTTTAACAAATGGTGCTGGCAAAACTCGATATCCATTTGCAGAAAAGTGAAACAAGATCCATACCTCACACCATACATGAAAATGAACTCAAGATGGTTCAGTGACCTAAATTTAAAACCCAAAACTGTAAAGTTCACCAAAGAAAAATAGGCACAATCTTAGGGCCCCAATTTATGGCATAAGTAGACTGTCAAGCATACCCCAAAACACGCAAACAGCAGAAGATAAACTAGATGACTGGGGCCTTCTAAAAATTAAATTCTCATGCACATGAAAGGACTTCTCCAAAAGAGTAAAAAAGAGAACCTGTGGACTGGGAAAAATTTGAAATGACATACTTGACAAGGGACTTATCTCTTAAATATATAGAAAAAGTTAACACCTCAACATTAAAAATACAGATGATCCAATTAAAAATTGGGCAAAGGACATGAATGGACACTTCATGAAAGAGGATATTTAGATAGCCAACAGATACATGAAGAAATGCTATGACCACTGGTCATTAAAGAGATGCAAATCAAGACAACAATGAGATATTATCTCACCCCAGCATAAATAGTAAAGTTCAGCCAGACAAAAAAAAAAAACAAAAAAACAAAAAAACAGGACATTCTGGCGAGGGTGTGGAGAGACTGGAACTCACACACTGCTGGTGGACCTGTCAGATGCTGCTGGGGAAAATGGTATGGTGCTTCCTTTAAAAGTTGGAAATAAAAATACCATTTGACCCAGCAATCCCACTACTGGGAATATATCCTTAAGAGGTGAGATCCAGAAACAGATAGATATATGCACACCCATGTTCATCACAGCACTATGCAAAATGGCAAAGAGATAGAAACAATCCAAGTGCCCATCAACAGATTAAAGGATAACTGAACTATGGCACATACATACAATGGAATACTATGCAACATTAAAAAATAATGAGAATCCACAAAACACCTCATAATGTGGATGAAGTTGCAGGACATTATGCTGAGTGAAATTTTTCAATCACAGAAGGACAAGTATTGTGTGAGTCTGTTATTATAAAGAGTCAAGGGAAGGTTTATCCTGGGAAGGGATATATCTTTGTTGGTTGTCAGGGATGGAGGGTGGGAATTGCTGGCTAGTTAAGATTTGGGTGAAGGAAAAGGCAATATAACAAAAGTGTATGACCAGCATAATATCACTAAGGGGAAGGAAGACATGGAGAGGTGCACAAAAAGTACAGAAAACAAAGATAAGTAAATACTATTACATACACAATATTGCATTACCCACAATAACAAACACTAATCTACAGGTGGGTATATCAGCATGCAAGAATATCAGGTATAGGTAGGTGAACAGGAATATACCCATGACTATAGCCTTGGAGCTGTGGTAGCGTAGTGCCGAAGGCATTTAACTGTTAACCAGAAGGCTGGAGGTTCAAACCCACCAGCCACTCCTCAGAAAGAAAGTTGGGCACTCTACTTCCCTAGCGATACCGCCTCGGAAACCCAAGGAGGGGTCGCTATGAGTTGGATACGACTCTACAGCAGTGTTTTCTTCTTCTTCTTTTTTTTTTTTTTTTAATATATACATAGGTTTTACCAATGATATTCTTACATGCATATTTGTATGTGCTATAAAAATGTCCATATGTAGTATAGTGCAAACTTAGGATAACTTCTTAGTCATAGCTAAGCACATTGAGTGAGTGTCGCTGGGCCTGTGAGCTCAGGACCATGGTCACCAGGGACATCAAGTTCAATTTACACAACATAGTACACAATTATATTGTTCTAAATCCTACTTTGGTGAGTAGTGACTGGGGTCTTAGAAGCTTGTGAGTGGCCATCTAAGATGCAGCTATTAGTCTCTGCTAGTCTGACAGAAAGAAAAGTGAAAAAAATCAAAGATAAATGGAAACAATATTTGAAAGGACTGATGGACCACAGGAAACTCAGCCAGACCAGAACTAGATGGTACCCAACTGCCAATGTCAACCACTCAGAAGGGGATCGAAACTGGAGATCCTGCATAAAGTGGGAGAAAAAAATATGGAACAAAATTCAAAAACATAGAGAACAGGATCATCTAGAGACCATGGCCCCCATTCACCTCTGGGCTTGGAATTAGACTCCCTCCCATGCTTAACTCTTAGCCAAACAAGAGAGGCCTACAGCTAACACCTACACCAGGGAGATGTACTCCTTATAACAATCAACCACGGGAGATCAGAAGGGCAGCATTTGCATAGGGAGAAAGGTAGAGAGGCAGGAATGCATAAGAAAGAAGGACACAAGGGAAGTGTAACGAGGGTGGGGGGTGGGAAGAGAATTGTTACATCACGAGGATTTAGATCAATATCATGAAACAGAAAGTGTATGAACTGTTGTGTGTAAAGTGAATCTGCTTTGTAAAATTTAACCCAAATCCTAATTCAAAGTTAAATAATAAAAAAAGAATGGATACTAAAGGCAGGAGTTAAGTGTTCAGTCAAAAAGTAGCCAGTGTCTAATGATATTGAGACAAATGATGTTAAAATAATTAAATTCAACATGGTTAACACTAAGATAAACCAGACATTGAGAAATCCTGTGTCTGGGCAAAGAGTTAGTACTGAAGTACTCAAGATTTGTGTGATCTGGATTCCACTGAATTGTGATCCAGATAGATTTGTTATTGCTTTATTGCTGTTCTTTGGAGCTGTGTCAAGTTTCTATTCATTGCACCCAGGCCTTGCATCCTGACCATAGGATTCAGAGAATTTGACTTCTTACAGCCTTAGTTTTATAGAGTGAAAGAAACTATTTTTATTTGCGTTAAACTCTGCTTCTCTCACCTTAGATTATTTTATTTTCATTTCTACCTAATGTCTCTCCTAACTCAAATAAAAGGAACTGTTTACTTAAAAAATAGGGAAGCAAATACATTGTAAGTCAAATACATTGAAAAGAAGAAATAGTGAATGTTTTATATGTGTGTATGTGTGTATGTATATATAGAGAGAGTCCCAAACCAAAAACCCACTACTATCAAGTTGATTTCAACTCATAGCCACTCCCATTGTGTTTCTGAGGCAGTAAATCTTTATAGAAGTAGATTGCCAGTCTTGCCTCTGCAGAGTGGCTGGTAGGTTTGAACCACCAACGTTCTGGTTAGCAGTCAGATGCCTTAGACACTGTGCTACCATAGCTCCTTTATATTTTATCCCAGTAGACATTTATTCTTTCCCAATAAATTCACAGAATTTGTAGACATTTGCACATAATATAGTCTCTTATGCCTATGGAGTTTAAAGTGTGTAGAAAATCTTAAGGAATGTGTTTCAGTTTATATTGTATGCCCTACCTTGTTTCTGAAGCATTTGAAATATTTATAAATATTTCCATGTGCATTCTCATTGAAATTATTTTCCCATTAAATACCAGAAAGAATGAGTGGAATGATCACTGAATGGGGAGTCAGGAGAACTGGTTTCATTTCTTTCTTCTGGAAGATAATAACTGTGGCTTTAGTGAAAATAACCTAAATCCTATGGCCCTTAATTTTATTTGTAAAATAAAAATAATATTAGTATCCTGTCTAACTTACAATGATATTGATGGAACAGATTAAATAGCTTATATGAAAGTATATTAATTATAAAACTGTAAACAGATATATGCTGTTGAGGCTTTTCATTTCTGAACTCTAATAGAGGTTCATGGTGTGCTTATTGAAGAAAGTATACGGTACTCACTGTGTATAAAGCAAGTAATGCAAGAACAAAAATTGATTAACGTATTTCATGAATGTTAAGTGGAGTGACTGGTGGGTTTGAACCGTCAGCTTTCTGGTTAGCAGTCAAATGCCTTAGGCACAGC
>NW_006921616.1:9034840-9035342 GCF_000298275.1 Orycteropus afer afer | reverse complement strand
AACCTCATGGTTAGAATTCTAAAAAGGAGGTCTGGTGGCACAATGCCTAAGCATTGCCACTCTGAGAGAGACTAGGCAATCTGCTTCCGTAAAGATTTACCACCTTGGAAACCTGATGGGGGTTGCTATGAGTCAGAATTGACTCAATGGCTGTGGATTTGGTTTGATTTGGTTTTTGTTGTAATTCTAAACCCAAATAAAACCCATTGCCCTTGAATCAATCCCCACTCATAATGACACTGTAAGACAGAGTAAAACTAACCCCATAAGATTTCCAAGGCTTAGAGAAGCAGACTGCCACATCCTTCTCTTGCAGAATGGTTGGTAGGTTTCAACTGCCAACCTCAGTGAGCAGCTGAGTGCTTTAAGTATTGCACCACCAGTGCTCCTTGGTTATACAGCATGGGACAATTTTTAACTGCCAGGCTAGGCTACCACAGAGTGGTTGCAAGTTTGCAGAAACTGGCAGAGAGGAATGCAGTATATTTCATTGACCGTGTGC
>NW_006921616.1:9016219-9028715 GCF_000298275.1 Orycteropus afer afer | reverse complement strand
AGTGTCCAAGCTTAGATTGCTTTGGAATGGTACGTGTGCGCGCTTGTGAGATTGGAATGCTCTGTGCTCTATGGACTGCACTAGAGTATTTATTTGTGGCTTCTTCTTTTTTTTTCCTTTTGAGAATTCCTAGCTTTATATTTTTAAAATAAAACTTCAGCTACTGGAATATTATCTAAATCTAAAAGTTCCTAACTGTAAAAATTTATAAGCGAATTTTCTACTTAGAGTAAAGGAATGCTGGAGTCTTCAGGTCACGTTTGTTTTTTCTTTTTCCTTTTTGACATGGAGTGTCCCATTGTTTCCAGGGCTCTTTCTCCTCCTCCCTCCCTCCCTTCTTTCTTTCTCTTTCTTTGTAAAATATATGGACACCTAATGGATATCAGTCTTGCCTCAAAGATAACACACAGACTGGAGATACTAAATATTTTCTGATTTTTGGTACCATATTTTTTGTACTCAAGCTCACTTCTAAAATGCTGTGGTAAATATGCTCACTCATAAAGGTAATACAGAAATGATATAAAATAGGTTTTGACTTTAACAAGCCAGTAAAATATACCTTGCAACATGATTTATTAGTTTTAAGAAAAATCTTGTTTCGAGTGATAAATGGGATAAATATCCTGATAGGTGTAAAACTTGCCACTTTCAAGGCCTGTTTGATTAACGATTTTGTTTGCAGAGCTAGAAAATAGCAGCTATATTACTTGCATTACCTCATTTGAAGTTTCCGTTTTGAATTTTCCATAAATAATGAACCCAGCTACACCAACCAAATATTTTTCCTAATAATTACAAATATATAAGGTTATGATGAAAACATTATACATTTGCAATTATTAACAAAATAAAGTAGTTTCTTTGAATTTGGATAGAGTAATAAATAGAATATGATCAATATCATTCCTTTGTATAATGCTATTGGACTTTGCAGGGTAAACTTAGTCAAAGATTTCTGTGGCTCATAGCTCTGAAGTAATTATCATTTATTTTTCTTTGTGGTGACTCTGACTGATTATTTTTATCATCTTTGTCAGGATGTATTTATATCTTGTACACATCAAGACTAAAGTTCAAGTACATTTGTGCCTACAATGTTTCTCAGAGGCTGGAATGAATAGGTGGAGATTTCCACATAAATTTCAATCAGAACATTAATCTTTACAACAGTCATCTCAGAGGAGTGTTCAGTAGGGGAAGTCATGTCGAGGAGCACAGGCCTAAGAATTTCATGTATCCATTCTCTTGGAGACCGTAAGAATGGGTAATTCTTCTTCCAAGGCAAACGTGACAAGTCAATTTTGCAGAAAATCATTGTCAGTCTATTGAGACTCTAGGTCATACCCAATTCAATACCAAGTTTACTTAAGGGTATAAATGAAAATTGAGATTGTATTTTGATGATTTTATTACATTAGACAAAGTATTTGTGCCTACATGAAGTGCAGGTTTTTCATCAGAGCTACTGTTTTAGGAGTCCCCAATATATATTTTTCTACTTATAAAGCTTATTTACACAGGTAGAATGGTAACAAGTTGGTAAGAGGGAACGTAACCACCATTTGAATCCGGCTTTCCTCAAGGCTCTTTTCAGTTATTACTTTGTCTTTGGAAACTTCTGAGACCACAGTGTTGGTTGACTACTGTTGTACGTGTATCTTCTACAGTATATCTAAGAATCTTAAGTACAGAATCTAAGACTTTCTACTTGTGATTGGATGACACATAAGTGAGTGTGCTATGGCACTGCTGCTTAGATTGATTCATCTTATGTCTTTAAGCCCTAATTGGGAATTATTAGATTAAAATGACCGCTAACTAGAAGGCTGGTGGTTCAAACCCACCAGCCACTCCTCAGAAGGAAGATTGGGCAATCTATCTCCATAGTGACATCGCCTCAGAAACCAAACGAAGGGTCACTATGAGTCAGATCAGACTCGATGGCAGTGAGTTTGGAGTTTGTTTTTATCTGAAAGTAGAGCATTTCCATGAAAGTTTCTGGAAGCTGAAATGGTGTAAAGTGAAGAAACATTTGCTGTTAATTTGTATAGGAAACATTTTTGAGTGTTCCCAGGAAATAGCCTACCAAATCATACCAAATAATACACAAAACCTAAAATAACACTAACACATAGTGTGCACAGACACAGTTCAAAGCTGTGGTGGCTTCATGATGAGATGCCAAGTTTACCTCCTGGACAAGGAGCTTGGCAATGCCATTCTCACTGCCCAGTGGGCATGGTGCCTCCTCAGTGGCCCCTGAAAAACAAATGCTGAATGCTATTTTTACCTTTCTTCATTAAAAAAAATCCTCTTCAGATTTCTTCTGGTTAGAGAAAATAGGTACTGATGTAGGTCTTTTGCAAAAGCAAAGTGGTAGAAAGCAAATTTTTGAAAAGTGAGGCATACTTGTTTGTTATTTGATCCCTTTTGTTAATTTCCAGCTTTCCTTAGGTCACACACTCAAGTCTAATGTGTTACTTACGGAGAGTAGGACATTTCATCATCAATGAGCTCATAATCATAAGTATATGTGTGTGTGTTTACTTTTTTAGTATACAAGTAACGCAGATTGTTGTTAGGTGCTATTGAGTTAATTTCAACTCACAATGACCCCATGTAACAGAGGAGAACTGACCCATTTTCTAGGCTGTGGAAGATTTCCAAGTTTTTCCCCTGCTGAGCCACTGGGTGAGCGTGACCACCAACATTCAAATAGTAGCCAAGCTTAACCACAAGTAATACATATTTACCGTAAATGTAGTAAACCATCACAGAAGATTAAAATGTAAAAGTGAAAAGTAAAAAAAATTAAGTTAAATTATTTGGCCTCTCTAGACAGTGATCATCCATCTATCCATCTTCATGAATACATACATGCACATATATATATATGAAAGAATATTAGATTCATTGTATTTTACACATACAATGATTATATCACATGTGTAAACCTAGGGCTTTTTTTCTTTTTAATTTAGCAATATGTTAATAAGTTCTTTTTTAAAATAAATCTGAATGAATAATTATCTACCATTAATTTCTCTTCCTCACAGTCTAATGGATGCAGAATTCGGCAGTTTTAATTCTTTCATAATTTTGATAATTAAGGTGCAATGATTTTTTTATTAAACATCCGAGCAAATCCACCTCACTGCCATCTAGTTGATTCTGACTCACAGTGACCCCCATTAGGTTTCTGAGGAGGTAAATCTTTATAGAAGTAGATTGCTCAGTCTTCATTTCATTGAGTGGCTGGTGGGTTTGAACTTCCAAACTTCTGGTTAGCAGTCAGATGCCTTAGGCCCTATAAGCACCCCAGAATTCCTGAAACTTGTTAAGAGTTAGCAGCTTGCGATTGATGAGAAAAGACAATTCTGTGATTTCAAGCTTCTGACTTAGTTAACTGAATGGATCGTAACATGTTCACTAAGGTGGGATATAAAATATGGGGGAATGGAGCTGGCAAGGAGGATTCAGGTATCAGTTTTGGTGATAGCTGATTGAAATTGATTTCCCAGTATCCATTATTTCTTTTTTCACTAATGCTATTTCTAGACACGACAGGTCTGAATAAATGGTAGATAGATGAAGACATGCCTGGGTAAAGCTGGCGAAGAACCAGGAGAAAGTAGTATTCATGAAACCTGCATGAGGAAAAAAAAAATGTCAAGGAGAAAGTAATAAAGGGTGGCAAATTTTGTAGAGAAGCAAAGTAAGACAAGCACTGAAAAGTGCCTCTTATGTTGGTAACACAGTCTACTGACAGGCTTATCACAAGGTTTTAAAATTAAGTGAGAGGTGGAGAAATGGAAACAGTAATTATAGGTTATTCTTTCTGAGAGGTTGTCTGTGTATGATTGATATCATACAGACTTCCAGGAAGATGGCAGACTAGGCAGAAAGCTACCCAGATCCTCTACAACAAAGATACAAGAAACTAAATGAAACAGATACAAATGATAATCCTGGAACCCTTAGCTTCCAAGGAAAAGGTCAAAAAGTATATCAAATACCAACTGGAAAAAGATTCTGAAAGACAACAGTGAAAAAGGAGACAAAAGGAGTGGTAAATTGTCAACTGGCCTGAAACAGCGTGGCCATTTTGAATTTTTGCAAACAGTGTTCCAGTCGGGACAGTAGCCAGATAATTGGCTCTGCTTGCCTAAGATGGCACAGGCACCTGTACTGGTAGCTGGCAACCAGAAAAGTATGATCTTCTCCTTATCCACCACTCCCCAAATAGGATAGAACTCAAAAGAAAATCACCATGACACCTCACAGTCAACCTTCCCAAACTGATGTCAAAGAATCCAAAAGTCACCTCAGGAAAAACAAAACTTTCCCTACAAAGGAGAAACAATAAGACTAAGCTCTAATTTCTAGGCAGAAACAATGCAGGTGAGAAGGCAAAGAAATGAGATATATAAAACCCTGATTGAAAAAAAAAAAAAATTGCCAATCAAGGATTATATATCCAGAAAATCTGTTCTTCAAATACGATGGCAAATTTATGACATTTCCCAACAAATAGAAATTAAGGGATTTGTAAAAACTAGACCAACCTTACAAGAGATAAAAGGAGTCCTTTGGAGAGAGAACCAACAGTGGCAAACCACAACCTGAGATTAACACAAGTGAAAACATCACCCAGAAACCCATACAGATAAAGAAGTATACAAATGCATAAATAAGTTCCAAATACACAAATCAAATTTAACAGAATCAAACAAATCTACTAGACTGAAAATAAGGAGACATAAATTTGTAAATAAGGACAACTACAAAGTAAAAAAGAGGGAATAAATACTCTAGTTACAGAAGTTCCAAATATAGAGGAAGTCAAGGCAATTTCAAAATAGAATAGATTATTTAGACTTGGGAAGAAAATAATAAATTGCAAGGTAACCTCATAGAAAATTAATAAACCTTCTTATCAAAATAAAAAAAGGGAAAATCATAAAGGTTTAGTAAACACTAAAACAACACCAAAGGAAGATATGATAAGGAAATCCATAAACAAAATGAAGTCCCCACAAAAATTGTGTGGAGCAAAGAAATCAGCAGCACCACAAAAATACACACAGAAAAATGACAGCAATAAATTCATACCTATTGATGATTACTTGGAAGGAAGATGGGGCAATCTACTTCTGTAGTGATACCGCCTCAGAAACCCAAGGAGGGGTCGCTATGAGTCGGGTCTGACTCGATGGCACATAACAACAACAACAACAATTGATGATTACACTAAATGTAAATGGATTAAATGCACCAGACAAGAGACAGAGTAGCAGAAAACATAAGAAACCATGACCCATGAATATATTGCCTGCAAGAGACTTAAACACAAAGATAAAAAGAGAAGGACAGAAAAACTACATCAAGCAAATGGCTATCCCAAAAGAGCAGGACTGGGTACATTAATTTCTGATAAAATAGACTCTAAAATCAGCCTAAGAGAAAAGGGGGGACATTATATAACAATTAAATGGTCAATCCAACAAGGAGGCATAAAGACAATAAATATCTGTGCACCTAATGAAAGAGTTCCAAACACATAAATCAAATTTAACAGAACTGAAAAGAGAAGAAAACAACTCCTCAAAATTTGCAGAAGGTTGTAATATACCACTTTTAATGAAGGATAGAACAACTAGAAAGAAACTCAACAAAGACACAGAAAAACCAAGCAATACAATCAACCATCTTGACCTCATAGACATGTACAGAATACTTCACCCAACAATAGCACAATGTACATTGTTTTCTGGTACATATGGAACATTCTTCAGAATAGACTATATGTTAAGTCACAAAGCAGGCATCAATAAATTTAAAAATATTGAAATACTGCAAAACATCTTCCTCAGGTCTCAATGCTATAAAATTAAAAATTGACACTAGGAAGATCAAGGAAAAAAAATCAAACATGGAAACTGAATAACATCTTGCTTAAAAATTACCGGGTAATAGAAGAAATTAAAAAACGAAATTAAAAAAAAATTCTTAAATAAAACAAAAAAGAAAACACAACATACCAAAGCCCTCAGGACACAGCAAAAGCAGTGATCAGAGGGCATTTATAGTAATAACACACACACATCAAAAAAGAAGAACCAAAATCAACACCTAACCCAACATCTCCAACAGTTAGAAAAAGAGCAGCAAAATAAGCATACAGTCACAAGAAGAAGAGAAATAATAAATATTATAGCTGAAATAAAAGAAACAGAAAGCTGAAAAACAATACAAAAAATCAACAAGACTAGAACCTGGTCCTTTGAGATTAATAAAATTTAAAAACTATTGGAAAATCTAACAAAGGAAAACATGCAAACAACACAAATACAAAATGAATTGGGTAATGTTAGAACAGAACCATTAAAATAAAAAGGCAATAACAGAAAACTATGAAGAACTGTGCTCCAAAAAATATCAAAACCAAGAAGAAATGGACAAATTTCTAGAAAAATAATATCTACTTAAACTAACATAATCTGAGGTAGAAAATTTGAATAGACACATCATTAAAGAAGAAACTGAATAGGTCATTAAAAAAATCAATCAATCAATCAATCAATCAATCAATAAAACTGCCCCCAGAAAAGTCCTGGCCCAGATGGCTTCCTGGAGAATTCTACCAAATATATATTTAGAGAACAGCTGCCACCAATTCTACTCAAACTATTCCAGAACATAGAAAAACAGGGAATACACCCAAATTCATTTTAGGAAGTGAGCATAATCCAGATACCAAAACCAGATAAGGACACCACTGAAAAAGAAAATTACAGAACAATCTTCCTCATGAATACAAAAATTATCAACAAAATCATAGCCAAAATAATCCAGCAATACATCAAAAAGATAATAGATCACGACCAAGTGGGATTCGTATCAGGTATGAAAGGATGTTTCAACATTAGATAAATACTCAACTTAATATACCATGTAAATAAAACAAAAGAAAGAATCACATGATCATATCAATTGATGCAGAAAGGCATTTTATGAAATTCAACACCCATTCCTGATGAAAATGCTTAATAAAATAAAAATAGAAATTCCTCAACATAATTAAGAATATATGTACAAAACCAATGACCACCATTAGCCTCAATAGAGAGAGACTGAAGACATTCTCTTTGCAAATGGGTACCAGACAAAGATGCCCATTATCACCACTCTTACTCAATATTGCCTTGGAAGTCCTAGCCAGAGCAATAAGACAAGAAAGGGAAATAAAAGGCATTCAAATTAGGAAAGAAGAAGTAAAGCTATCTCTGTTTGCAAATGATATGATCCTATACATAGAAAATTCCAAAATCTCAGCAACAAAATTACTGGAACTAATTGAAAGATGCAGCAAAATGGCAGAGTACAAGATTGACATAGAAAACCCAGTCTAATTCCTTTACGCTAATTAATAGATCTCTGAAAAAAAAAATCAGGAAAACAATCCATTACAATAGCCACCCAAAAGATGAAAAACAAAACAAAACAAAACAAAAAAACCCTAACTCACAGCCAATGATTCGATTCTGACTCAGCAACCCCAAAGGACAGAGTAGAATTGTCGCATAGGGTTTCCAAGGTTGTAAATCCTACAGAGGCAGACTGTCTCATCTTTCTCCCACAGTGGCTGGTGGGTTCGAAATCACCAACTTTTTGGTTAGCAGCTCAATGCTTCAACCACAGTGTCACCCAAGCTCCTTAAAGATAAAATACTTAAGCTTAAATCTAACCAAAGATACAAAAGATCTGTACAAAAAGTACAAAACATTACTATAAGAAACCAAAAGAGATCTATGTAAATGGAAGAATATACCATGTTTATGGGTAGGAAGACTAAACAGTATGAAAATGTCAGTACAACTCAAAGCAATCTATAGATATCATGCAATCCCAATCCAGAACCCATCAGCATTCTTTTTTTTTTCTTTTTTCTTTTAAGAGCTAGTTTTACATTTAATGTAACATGTACATTTAGTTTCATTCCCCGTGTCCAACCCTAACTCAGTCTCTTCCCCTCCTTACCCTATAACCCTCACCCTCTGCCCCTCATATTTATGCACTCCTGTTTGTCTTGCATTTCCTCAATTTGAATGTTGGTCCTCTGGTGTTCCACGGTCTATTGCTCTAAGGGATGTATTACCAGAGTATGTGAGTGTGTCATCCTGGGTTGAGTGGTCTGCGTGTACATCTTGTTAGCTATTGTGCTAACAATAAAGCTCATGGTCTTTATTGTTCTAAAATCTAGAACAATAAAGACCATGAGAAAATATAGGGGAAAACTTAGGGGCCCTGATACATGGCATAAATACACTACTAAACATAACTAAAAATACATAAACAGCAGAAGACAGACTAGATGACTGGGACCTCTTAGAAATTAGACACTTAGGCACATCAAAATATTTCACCAAAAAAGTGAAAAGAGAACCTGCAGACTGGGGGAAAAAAATGACAATAACATCAGACAAGGGACCACTCTTTCAAATTTATAGAAAGCTATAATACTTCAACAATAAAAAGACAAAATATCCAATATAAAAATGGGCAGAGGACATGAATGGACACTTTACCATGAAGACATTTAAGCAGCCTACAAATACATAAAGAAATGCTTGAGATCTTTAGCCATTAGAGAGATGCAACTCAAAACAGCAAGATATCATCTCACCCCAGCATTAATAGCAAAGTTAAACACACACACACACACACACACACACACACAACCCAGAAACAGCAAATGCTGGTGAGCATGTGGAATGACTGTACACTCAGACACTGCTGGTGGAATTATAAAATGGTACAACTAGTGTTGAAAACAACATGGCACTCCCTTAACAGTTGGAAATAGAAATCTCATATGAGCCAGCAAATTCACCACTAGGGGCATATCCTAGAGAAATCAGAGCTGTGATACAAATAGATATAGACACACCCATGTTCATAGCAACACTATTCATAGTAGCAAAAAGATGAAGAACAACTTAAATTCCTGTCACTGGATGAATGGATAAACTATGATACCTACTATGCAACCTTAAAGCATAACAATGAATCTGCAAAACATCTTGTAAAGGATGAACGTAGAGGACATTATGCTGGGTGAAACTAGTTAATCATAAATGGAAAAAGTAAATAGTATGTGACCACTATTATGAAAAGTCAAGAAAGGGTTTTCACACAAAAATACACATTCTTTGATGGTTACCAGGGGTGTGAGGGAAAGGGAGGGGGAACCACTAACTAGAAGGTAGACTCGCTGTATCAAAAAGAATTTGTTCAAATTCAACCTTTTCAGGAGGTAGCATACGATCAAGAACCAATGGTATTGAAGGAAAAAGTCCAACCTGTGCTGAAGGCACTGGTGAAAAACAAGGCTCCAGGAATTGATGGAATAGCCATTGAGATGTTTCTTTCAACAAATAGATGAAGCGCTGAAAGTATTTGTTTATGCCAAGAAATTTGGAAGATAGCTACCTGACCAAACAAGTGGAAGAGATCTATATTCATGCCCCTTTCAGAGAAAGGTGATCCAACAGAATGTATAAATTGTCAAACAGTGTAATTAATATAACACGGCAGTGAAAGTTTGCTAAAGATAATTCAAAAACAGTTAACAGCAGTGTATTGATAGGGAATTTCCAGAAACTCAACTGGATTCAGTAAAGGACACAAAATGAAGGATATCATTGCTGATGTCAGATGGATCTTGGCTGAAAGCGAAGAATACCAGAAAGATGCTTATCTTTGTTTTATTGACTATGCAAAGGCATTTGACTGTGTGTATCGTAACACATGATGGATAATATTGTGAAGAATGGGAATTCCAGAACACTTAATTTTGCTCATGAGGAACTTGTACATAGACCAAGAGGCAGCCTTTTGAACAGAACAAGGTGAGACTGTGTGGTTTAAAATCAGGCAGTAGTTCATGGAGACAATTAGCCTCACATTCCACTTCCTCCTCCTATTCCTGACTATTCTTCTTTATATCTTGCTCCAGATGAATGGAGACCAATTACTGAGCCTTGGATGACCACTTGAAAACTCTTTTTAGTCCCTACACTACACAATAAAGTAGGAGGTGGAACAGAAGCACTAAACATAATATTAGGCCAGTAACCTGGGATGTCCTGTGAAACCATGAACTTAATTTTCCAGACCAAAGGGCCAAATCTCAGCTGGTGTTCGGTTGTCCATAAGCAGCCTCAGTAGCCATTTTTTTTTTTTTTTTTTTGTCATTGTTGTTGGAAGCTCTGGTGGCATAGTGCCTAAGGCATTTGACTGCTAACCAGAAGTCTGGTGGTTCAAACCCACCAGCCACTCCTCAGAAGGAAGGTTAGGCAATTTACTTCTATAGTGATGCTGCCTCAGAAACCCAAGGAGGGGTTGCTATGAATTGGAGTTGACTCAACAGCTGTGGTTTATTTTTAGGCGGTCATTGTTGTTAATATATCTATCACATAACTTTTACCAATTCAACTTTTTACAGGTGCACAACTTATTGTCAGCAATTACATTAATCAGTTATGCAACCCTACTTTTATTAAATGTGATTTTTCCATCACTGTAAACAAACACTCAGTGCTCCATAAGAAATAACCTTCTTTCCATCAATGTATCTCTTTTTACTACTTAATAATACTGAGAAAAGTCATAGATATTGACTTGATTTTCATCCAAGTAGCAGGTCAAATCTGCACATATGAAATTAATTTTAAGTTGCATTTTGATTTATTCCATGATCATCTTTAAATTCGACTAAATCATTACACATATCACTGCAATGAATATATGTTCTCCTTTTGTATCAGCTAAAAATATCTCAGGTCATCTGACATGGAGAATAGTTATGAAAATCCTTACATATAATAAAACCACAAAAACCAAACTCACTGCCATTGAGTTGAATTCGACTCAGTGACTCCCTTTGTGTTTCTGAGGTGGTAAATCTTTATGGAAGTAGATTGCCCAGTCTTCCTTCCATGGAGTGGCTGGTGGGTTTGAACCACCAACCTTCTGGTTAGCAGTCAAATGCCTTAGGCACTACACCACCAGAGCTCCTTTTTCATATAATAAATAGCAAATTTATTTAACTTTTTTAAGCAAAAATAAAAAGTTGCAGTAAAGGTAAATACTATTACATATACAATATTGCAGCTAAATATTTTGCCCACCGTACTACCAGACCTTATTGTTATTAGTAATAGCAAACACTAAGCTATGGATAAGGAGCTCTGGTAGCGTAGTGCCTAAGGCACTTGACTGCTAATCAGAAGGCTGGAGGTTCAAACCCACTAGCCATTCCTCGGAAGGAAGGTTGGGCAATCTACTTCCATAGTGATGCCACCTCGGAAACCCAAGGAGGGGTTGCTATGAGCCAGGTCTGACTCAATGGCACATAACAACAACAACAATCTATGGGTGCATACGTAGGTGGACAGGCAAACAGATCAGCTATGTATGAGTGGGTAAATGGGGGTATACTCATGATCATCCACAGGTTTGTTGTTGTTGTTAGGTGCCATTGAGGTGATTCTGACTCATAGTGACACTATGTATAATAAAATGAAACATTGCCCTGTCCTGATACATAGGCCGGGCAGACGATATTCCTACATGTGTATTTATTTGTGTGTGCTATAAAAATATCTTTGTTAAAACACTTTCCCTTGTTATCTCCCGAGAGGGACCTGGTCTCCGGGAGCAAGGTAAGCACGGGCGTAGCACAGAGTAGCAGGCCGGAAAGCAGGAGAAAGGGGTAAAACCCAGTCACTAGTGCTCAGACGGCTCCCTTGTTACCCTCCCGAGAGGGACCGGGTCTCTGGGAGCAAGGTAAGCACGGGAAGGCTGGTGCTTACTCACTGATCTGCACTGAACACTTTCCCTTGTTACCCTCCCGATAGGGACCGGGTCTCCGGGAGCAAGGTAAGCATGGGTGTATCACAGAGTAGCAGGCCGGAGGAGCAGGAGAAAGGGATAAAACCCAGTCACTAGTGCTCAGACGGCTTCCTTGTTACCCTCCCGAGAGAGACCGGGTATCCGGGAACAAGGTAAGCATGGACAGGCTGGTGCTTACTGATCTGCACTGAACACTTTACCTTGTTACCCTCCCGAGAGGGACCGGGTCTCCGGGAGCAAGGTAAGCACGGGCGTAGCACAGAGTAGCAGGCCGGAAGAGCAGGAGAAAGGGGTAAAACCCAGTCACTAGTGCTCAGACAGCTCCCTTGTTACCCTCCCGAGAGGGACCGGGTCTCCGGGAGCAAGGTAAGCACCAGGCTGGTGCTTACTCACTGATCTGCACTGAACACTTTCCCTTGTTACCCTCCCAAGAGGGACTGGGTCTCTGGGAGCAAGATAAGCATGGGCGTAGCACAGAGTAGCAGGCTGGAAAAGCAGGAGAAAGGGGTAAAACCCAGGGAGCCAAAGAGAAGAGCAATCAGCCGAAAGGATTAGGTGAGGAGGGGAAACTCAGGGA
>NW_006921616.1:9000387-9012483 GCF_000298275.1 Orycteropus afer afer | reverse complement strand
TGGCCATTTAAGATGCAACTCCTGGTCTCTCTTCATCTGGAGCAAAGAAGAGTGAAGAAAATGAAGGATGCATGGAAAGAATTACTCCAAGTGACCAGTGAACCATGAGAACCTCGGCCTAATTGACTTTAAAATCAGAGAAACTAGATGGTGCCCAGCTACCACTGCCAAATACTTGGAAAGGGATCAAAATTGGAGATCCTGGATAGAATAAGAGAAAAATATGGAACAAAATGAACAATGATGGCAATAAAAACATAAGAAAGATCAGGATTACCGTTGGGTGGAGACTGGTGAAACCCCTAAGACTCTGGCCCCGAGTCACCCTTTGGCCCTGTAATTGGACTTACTCTTATGGCTGACTCTCTGATAGGCCTGTGAGCTGAACAGCCCCACCAGGGAGATTCACTCCTCAGAAGAGTCAACCAGGGACCATCAGAAGGGCAGCATTTGCACAGAAGAAAGCTAGGCAGACAGGAATGCATAAGCAAGAAGGACACAAGGAAAAGGTAACCACAAACAAGAGGTGAGAGGAGAGCTTTTACACTATGGGGTTTGAAATCAGTGTCACAAAACAAAATGTATATGAACAGTTGAATGTAAAACGAATATCCTTTGTAAAATTTCACCAAAATCACAATAAAAAGTTAGAAAAAGTAACAGTGCATAAAATGACAAAACAAACTTTCAACAATAATAATATATTGTAGCTTTATTTACTGATGATTCTACTTTGTTCTATACTTAGAAGTGCTTTAACATCATCTATCAAAAGAATTTTTATGACAGCATCTGGAGAAAATGAAGTAGACATTGATGTAATAGCTCATTTGTGAAAATCCTTAATGCTATCTGCTTAGGTTTGCTCTGATACTTTCTTTCAAATTTTCATATATGACTGTACATTTGAAATATGTTCTAGTCAATGCAAGTGATGCTTATAACATGAACTTTATGAGAATTTATGAGAATATTCAAATTGCAAATGCTCCTGAAAGGTACATCTATTATTTTCAACCCTGAATATCTTATGAATCAGGCTGTTATTTACCTCACCAGCTAGTGATGCGTAGCCTGTCAAATCACATCATCTCCATGTATCAGTGACTATAGGAAATTGTCTTTAATAATAATAATGACATGATTAGAAAATGAACTATCACTTGAACAAAACCACTTAGTGCAATTTTATTGTTTCAATAATTCTGGTTAGACTCTCAGCTTAAATTCTCATGCCAGTTTGAATTTATAAATTAAAATAAAATACCAGTTTTATTTATAAATCTAAATTTTTCAAACTTTTATTTAATAGTACTTTCTTGAATTGTAAAGTAAGGTGCCCTGGTGGTGTAGTGATTAAGCATTTGGCTGCTGACCTTCTAAAGTTTGGTGGTTTGGAACCACCAGCCACTTCACAGGAGAAAGATGTGCAGTCTGCTTCTGTAAAGATCACAGCCTTGGAAACCCCTCTGGGGCACTTCTATTCTGTCCTATAGGGTTGCTATGAGTTGGTATCGACTCCACGACAATGGGTTTGGTTTTTCAATGTCAAGTCAAGATGAATCATTTAATTATTTTCTATGTTTATATAAGAGAAAGTGTACACATTTTCTCTTCACCTTCTCCTTTCTGCCATCTCTGTGACACCAAATTCTTGACATCTTCCATCAAGTTCTTGGCCTCTATAAATACAATGCATGGTTTCAAGTTCATGTTTATTTTATATTCTATCAAAAATTCCTTGAGATATTTTTTTTGAGGTTTTGGTATTTCCATTCAATGTTGTAAATCATTTTGCAACAGTTATTTAGACTCCCTTCTTTTGTTTACTTTATTCTTAGACACTTAGTAAAACTCCTTAATAATTATTTCATGCGGATGCATGGCTCAAAGAAAATCTTAACCCTACTATGAACAAGACCAGGTAAAACTGCAACTCTCAGCATTCAGTATTTTCTTCTTTAGTCACTTCTATCTTTAAATTTTTATTTACTCATTGGAATTAACTGTTTATTATTATTATGACTCTTTTACTTCTGGCACTCTTATTTTCTGAGAGTTGTCTGAGGGGATATAAGAAGATAGGAATTATTTCATTTGTTGGAAGGGTTATCTGCTGGCTACTTTGTCTCAAATCAATACTTTTAAATAGAGGAAAGAATTGTGAATTTTGTAGCTGTTATACAACATAAAACTTTAGTCAGGGGCTAGACTAAAGGTGAAGAAGTGAGTATCTTTCCAAAAATTTTTAAAAATGTGATCTCATTTCCGTGATTTAAACCTTGATATGTCATAAGCCCACGCCCAGGTATGCTTTTTTTCAGTCTGCTCTGGTACAAGATGTTCTTTCTGACAGTCTTTTTAGCTGGTGGTTGTGAGTTTTTATCTTGTTCATAGATATTTCATTTGGAATTTAGGGAGCTCTGGTGGTGTAATGCCTAACACATTTGACTGCTAACCAGAAGGCTGGCTGTTCAAACCCACCAGCCACAACTTGGAAGGAAGACTGGGAGATCAACTTCCACAATGATACTGTCTCGGGAACCCAAGGAGGGGTCACTATGAGTCAGATCCGACTCGATGGCGGTGAGTTTATAGTAGGGTACAGCTGCTATCTTTAATCAACACCCTGTGATGCAAATTTTAAAAGGGTTTCAAGAAGCATAAGTAGTTGAAATTCCACCAGAACATAACACAATTGAAAAAATGTATCAGCTTTATAATACATGTGGTAGTCCCTGGGTAGTGCAGATGATTAACGTGCTCAGTTGCTAACCGAAAGGCTAGAGGTTCAAATCTACCCAAAGGCACCTTAGAAGCAAGGCCTGGTGATTTACTTCCAAAAACTCAGCCATTGAAAACCCTATGAAGCATAGTTCTACTCTGACACAGATGAAGATGCCATAAGGTGGAATTGACTTAATGGCACCTGTTTGTAATACATTTATCCAAGAACTTATGACATTGCATATTGTAGTATTATATTTGGAAGATACCTACCTGACCAATCTACTGGAAGACATACATATTTTTGTCCTTTCAAAAGAAAGGTGATCCAATAGAATGAAGAAATTATCAAACAATACCATTAAGATCACACACAAGTAAAATTTTGCTGAAGGTAATTCACAAATGGTTGCAGCAATACATTGACAGAGAACTGCCAGAAATTCAAGCTGGATTCAGAAGAGGGCATGGAACAAGGGATATCATTGCTGGTGTCAGATGAATCACGGCTGAAAGCAAAGAACACCAGAAATAGGTCTGCCTGTGGTTTATTGACTATGCAAAGGCATTCAACTGTGTGAATCATAACAAATTATGGATAGCATTGTGAAGAATGGGAATTTCAGAACATTTCACTGTGCTCGTGTAGAACCTATGCATAAACCAAGAGGCAGTAGTTTGAACAGAGTAAGGGATATTTGTGGTTTAAAATCAGGAAACTTGTGCATCAGGATTGTATCCTTTCACCATACTTATGCAGTGTGTGCAGAGCAAAGAATCTGAGAAGCTGGGCTAAATGAAGAAGAATGCAACATCAGATTGGAGCATAACTCATTGACAACCTGTACTATGCAGATGACACAACCTTGCTTGCTGAAAGCAAAGAGCACATGAAGCAGGACTGATGAAGATGAAGACTACAGCCTTCAGTATGAATTACACCTCAACATAAAAACACAAGTGCTCACAACTAGACCGATAAGCAACATCATGATAAATGGAATAAAAAGGATTGAAGTTATTAAGGATTCCATTTTACTTGGATCCACAATCAACTCCCATGGAAGCAGCAGTCAAAAAAAATCAAAGGACATATTGCATTGAGCAAGTCTACTGTAAAAGACTTTAAAATGTTAAAAAGCATAGATGTCACCTTGAGGACTAAGGTGTGTCTGCCCCTAGCCATGATATTTTCTATCACCTCATATACATGTGAAAGCTGGACAATGAATAACGGAGATGGAAGAATTGATGCCTTTGAATTATGATGTTGGCAAAAAATATGGGACACATCAGTGTCAGAAAAGGAATAAATTTGTTTTGGAAGCAGTATAGGCAGAATACTCCTTACGAATAAGGATGGTGAGACTGTCTCACATGCTTTGGACATGTTATTTTGAGTGACTGGTCCCTACAGAAGGATATCATGCCTAGTAAAATAGAAGGTTAGCATAAAAGACAAAGACCTTCAATGAGATGGATTGACACAGTGGCTACAACAATGGGCTCAAACAGTAATGACTGTGAGGGTGGCTCGGCACTGGCCAATGTTTCACTGTGTTGAACGTAGAGTTACTATAAATCAGAACTGACTCAGTGGCACCTAACAGAAATAGCAGGGAATCTACTTGGTTTAGAAGCAGACCTATAGCCAATGCTAAATTCAGGATTGCAAAAAAATCAGCTTGGTGCTTATAGGGCACTACTCTAAGTCTCCGACTTGACTGAAGTGAATTTATTTTTTTATTTTTATTTTTTTTTTACTCTAAGTCTGTACTGGTATGTACTGGAAAGTAATAGAAATTGCCCAGCCTAAGCCAATAAATGATCAAAAAGTCAGTAACTAAGTTAATGTGAAATTAAACACACATGAGGGAATAACAGAGCAGAGCAGCAGCCAGGGATCCAGGTAAGGGAAGGGCAGAGAGGTTTTAAACAGCTAAGGGAGACAAACTTGTCTGTCAGTTTGTCATACTGTGGTGGATTGCATGTTGCTGTGAGGCTTGAGGCTGTGCCACCAGTGTTTCAAGTGCCAACAAGGTTGCACATGGTTCATAGGTTTAAATGCAGCTTACAGACTGAGACAGATTAAGGAGAAGGAAGAGGTCATCACTTTTCAAAGAATTGGCCAGGGAAAACCTTATGAATAGCAGAGAAATACTGTCTATACAATACTGCACAATTTTATGAATAGCCGGGAGACATTATCTGATACAGTGCAGGAGGATGAGCCCCTTAGGTCAGAAGGCTCTCAAAATACGACTGGGAAAGAGCTGCATCATCAGAGTAGAACTAACCTTACTGATACAGATTAAGTACAGCTTTCGAGACCTCCATTTGGCCCATCAGATTGAGGAGAAACAGCTGCAAACATCCATTAATAATCAAATCATGGAATGTATGAAGTATGAATCTAGGAAAATTGGAAGTTGTCAAAAATGAAATGGAATGCATAAATATTGATGTCCTAGGCATTAGTGAGCGGAAATGTACTGGTTTTGACCATTTTGAATCAGACAACAGTACGATCTACTGTGCCAGGAATGACAATTTGAAGAGGAATGGCATTCATCATCACATAGGATGTTTCAAGATCTGTCCTGAAGTACAGTGCTGTCAGTGATAGTATAATATCCATATGCCTACAAGGAAGACCCATTAATATGACTCTTATTCAAATTTATGCACCAACCATCAAAGCCAAAGATGAAGAAATTGAAGATTTTTATCAACTTCTGCAGTCTGAAATTGACTGAACATGCAATCAAGATGTATTGATTATCAGTGGTGACTGGAATGCAAAAGTTGGAAACAAAGAAGAATCACTGATAGTTGGAAAATTTGGCCTTGGTGACAGAAATAACTCTGGAGATCACATGATAGAATTTTGAAAGACCTACGACATATTCACTACAAAATATTTTTTCAACAACACAAACAGGAGCTATACACATGGATTTTTCCAGGTGGATATACAGGATTCACATTGACTACATCTGTGGCAAGAGGCGATGGAAAAGCTCAAAATCTTCAGCCAAAACAAGGCCAAGAGCTGATTGTGGAACAAACCATCAACTATTCATGTGCACATTCAACTTGAAGTTGAAGACAATTAAAACAAGTCTACAAGAACCAAAATATGATCTTGAATATATTACTCCTGAATTTAGAGACCATCTAAAGAACAGATTTGATGCATTGAACACCAGTGACCAAAAACCAGAGGAACTGTTGGATGACATAAAGAACATCTTCCATTAAGAAAGCAAGAGGTCATTAAAAAGACAAGAAAAGAAGAAAAGACCAAAATGGATGACAAAAGAGACTCTAAAACTTGCCCTTGAATGGAGAGTAGCTAAAGCAAATGGAAGAAATTACAAGATAAAAGAGCTGAACAGAAGATTTCAAAGAGCAGCTCAAGAAGACAAAGCCAATTACTATAAGGAAATGTGCAAACACCTGGCATTAGAAAACCAAAGAACACACTCAGCATTTCTCAAGCTGAAAGAACTGAGGAAAAAAAATTAAGCATTGAGTTGCAGTATTGAAAGATTCTAAGAACAAAATATTGAATGATGCAGGAAGCATCAAAAGAAAATGGAAGGAAGACAGAGTCACTGTACCAAAAAGACCTGATCAATGTTCATCCATTTCAGGGGGTGGCATATGATCAAGAACCAATGGTATTGAAGAAAGAAGTGAAACCTGCACTGAAAGAATTGGCAAAGAACAAGGTCCCAGGAATTGATGGAATACCCATTGAGATGTTTCAATAAACAGATTCCCCACTGGAGGCACTCATGCAGTTATGCCAAGAGATTTGGAAGACAGTTACCTGGCCAACTGACTGGAAGAGATCCATATTTGTACCCATTCCAAAGAAAGGTGATCCCACAGAATGTGGAAATTATCGAACAATATCATTAATATTGCACACAAGTAAAATCTTACTGAAGACACTTCAGAAATGGTTGCAGCAGTATATTGACAGAGAACTTGCAGAGGTGCAGGCTGGATTCAGAAGAGAATGTGGAACAAGGGATATCATTGCTGATGTCAGATGGATCTTGGCTCAAAGCAAAGAATACCAGAAAGATATTTAGTTGTGTTTTATTGACTATGCAAAAGCATTTGATTGTGTGGAACAGAAATTGAGGATCACATTGAGAAGAGTGGGAATTCCAGAACACTTAATTGTATTCTTGAGAAACCTGTACATAGATCAAGAGGCTGTTGTTTGAACAGGACAATGGGACACTGCATGGTTTAAAACCAAGAAAGGAGTTTGTCAGGGTTGTATCCTTTCACCATATTTATTCAATCTATATCCTGAGTAAACAATATGAGAAGCTGGACTATATGAAGAAGAACATGGCATCAAGATTAGAGGAAGAATCATTAACAAGCTGTGATATGCTGACAACATAACTTTGCTTGCTGAAAGTAAGGATGACTTGAAGCACTTATTGTTGAAGATTGACGAATATAGTCTGCAGTATGGACTACATCTCATTATAAAGAAAACAAAAATCCTCACAACTGGACCTATAAGCAGCATTATGATAAATGGAGAAAAGATTGAGGTTGTCAAAGACTTCACATTGCTTGGTTCTACAACTGACACAAATGGAAGCAGCAGTCAGGACATCAGATGACGTATAGCACTGGGCAAGTCAGCTGCAAATGACCTCTTTCAAGTGCTGAGGAGCAAAGATGTCTCTTTGAGGACTAAGGTGTGCCTGACATATGCCATGATATTTTCAATCTCCTCATATGCACATGAGAGCTGGGCAGTGAATTAGGAAGACTGAAGAAGAATTGATGCTTTTGAGTTGTGGTGCTGACAAAGAATGCTGAAAATACCATAGACTTGAAAAGAACTAACAAATCTGTCCTGCATGAAGTGCAGCCAGAATGCTCCTTGAATGGCCAGAGTTCATCTCACCTACTTTGGCCATGTTGTCAGAAGGTACCATTCCCTAGAGAAGGATGTCATTCTTGGTGAGTTGGAGGGTCAATGAAAGAGGAGAAGGCCCTCTATGAGATGGATTGACACAGTAGCTGCGGTGATAGTCTCGAGTATAGCAGGGATCACGGAGCTGGTGTGGGACTGGGCGGTGTTTCTTTCTGTGTGCATAGGGTTGCTATGAATCGGAGAAGATTTGACGGCACCTAACAACAACAACACACACACACACAGTTTTCTTATTTCTGTCATTAACCAACAAAACTGTTGATAATAGAGTTGACTTTATACAGATGACTCAGTTAAGTGTGAAATGTCTATGACAAATTTCAAATCACCAAGTATTTCTTCTGTGAGGGGGAGGTCCTTTTCTTTACATCAAATTGTGTGTATCAGAGTATACAAACCAATTTTATTTATTTTTTATTAGGATTTGGGTGAAGATTTACAGAGTAAATTCACTTTTCATACAGCAGTTCACATATACTTTGTCTCATGTCATTGACCAAAATTTACAATGCAGCAGCTCCCCTCCCACTTCCTCCCCATAGTTACCTCCTCCCAGTGTCCATCCCTTCATACTCTTCTGCACCCTGAGCTATCTCCCTGTGCATAAGCAGCCCTTCCTTCTCCCATGATTGTTCTCTCCAGGGCATGGTCTACTTGAGGTAAATGTACAAACCAATTTTAAAACTGAAAATACATTTGTGAAGTTATGTCTGCTTTAAAACTTTTCCATATATCAAAATGAAACAGAAACCATTTCCAATTTGAAAAAAAAAATCTGCTGTTCTCAGTTACCCTTATCAATGTTTGCTTCCGTTGTTGTTGTTGGGTGCCATCAAATTGGTTCTGAAACATAGTGACCCTATGCACAACAAAATGAAACTTTGCCTGGTCCCGAGCCATCCTCACAATTGTTGATGTGCTTGATCCCATCATTGTAGCCACTGTGTCAATTCATCTCTCGGATGGTCTTCCCCTTTTTCGCTGACCCCAAGCATAATATCCTCCTGTGATTGGTCCCTTCTGACAACATGAACAAAGGGCAGAGAGAGAAAGTCTCACCATCCTTGTATCACAGCATTCTGGCTGTGCTTCATCCAAGACAGATTTGTTCCTTCTTCTAGCAGTCCATGATACATTCAGGATTCTTCACCAATACTACCATTCAAATGCATCAATTCAGGTCCTGTCTTCTTTATTCATTGTTCAGCTTTCACAGGCATATGAGCTTATTGAAAATATCATCACTTAGGTCAGGTTCAAAGTGACGTCTTTGTTCTTTAACACTTGAAAGAGGTCTTTTGCAGCAGATTTGCCCAATGCAATGCATCTTTTGATTTCTTAATTGTTACTTCCATGGATGTTGATTGTGGATCCAAGTAAAATGAAATCCCTAACTTCAATCTTTTGTCCATTTATCACAATATTGGTTATTGGTCCAGTTATGAAGATTTTTGTTTTCTTTAAAGTGTAATCCATAAGGAAGAGTGTAGTCTTTGATCTTCTTCAGTAAGTGCTTCAAGTCTTCTTCACTCTCAGCAAGCAAGGTTGTATTAGCTGCATGTCACATGTTGTTAATGAATCTTCTTCCAATCCTAGTGCAGGATTCTTCTTCATGTAGTCCAGCTTTTCATATTACTTGCTCAGCATAGAGATCTAATAAGTATGGTAAAGGGATATAACCTTGATGAACACATTTCCTGTTTTTAATTCAAGCATATCCCCTAGTTCTGTTAGAATGACTGCCTCTTGGTCTATGTACAGGTTCCTCATGAGCACAATTAAGTGTTCTGGAATTCCCATTCTTATCAATGTTATCCATATTTTTTAATGATCCACACAGTCATAAGCCTTTGTGTACTCAATGAAACATGGGTAAACATCTTTCTGGTATTCTTTGCTTTTATCCAGAATCCATCTGATACCAGCAATGATACCTCTCATTCCGTGCCCTCCTCTGAACCTGGCTTGAATTTCTAACATTTCTATATTGATATAGTACTGCAACCAATTTTCAATTATTTTCAGTAAAAGTTTACTAGCTTGTGATATTATGCATATGATATATCTCGCCTGAATTTAGAGGCCACTGAAGAATAAATATGAAGCATTGAATATCAGGGACAGAAGAGCAGAGGAGTTGTGGGATAACACCAAGGATATCATACATGAAGAAAGAAAAAGGGCATTGAAAGGATAGGAAAGGAAGAAAAGATCAAAATGGATGTCAGAAAAGACTCTGAAACTTGCTCTTGAAAAGAGAGTAACTAAAATGAAAGGAAGAAATTATGAGGTAGAAGAGTTGATCCGAAAATTTCAACAGGAAGCTTGAGAGGACAAAGTAAACCATCATAATGAAAAGTGCAAAGATCTGGAGTTAGAAAATTAAAGGGAAGAACATGCTCAGTAGTTCTCAAACGGAAAGAACTGAAGAAAATATTCAAGCCTCAAGTCATGATATTGGAGGATTCTATGGGCAAAATAGCAAATGATGCAAGACACATCAAAAGAGGATCAAAGGAATATACAGAGTCACTGTATCAAAAAGAATTGGTTGACATTCAGCCATGACAGGAGGCAGCACATGATCAAGAATGAGTGGTACTGAAGGAAGAACTCCAAGTTGCACTGAAGGAACTGGTGAAAAATAAGGTTCCAGAAATTGACGGAATGCCCATTGAGACGTTCCAGCAAACAGATGCAGCTCTGGAGGTGCTTAGTCATTAACACTAAGACATTTGGAAGAGAGCTACTTGACCAACCAACTAGAAGAGATCCATATTTGTGCTCATTCCAAAGAAAGGTAATCCAAGACAGTGGAGAAATTATAGAACCATAGCATTAATATCACACACAAATTAAATTGCTTCCATTAGGATCAGTAATTCATTATTAGTGAGAATTTAGTATCCATTATAGTTTGCTTATTTAAGTCAGAATAAAATACTCTGAACTCAGTTGAGCTAAGTCAGCTAAGACAAAAGTCATGCTAGCAGAGTTAACAGTGGCATATAATATGCTTAGTAAAACAGGAAAAAGAAAAAGAGAAAAACTCTTAAAATTTGGACTTAAGACTCTAAAGGAATACCCCATAGAGGTTACAGAAGCCAGAAGACCCCTGAAACTCACTTCTGGGTTCCTTAAATTTTCTTTTTTGGAATTCTTATTTATTTATGCTTTAGGTGCAAATTTACGGTGCAGAGTTTGTTTTACATTCAATATTTCGCATACGTTTGGTTTCACTCCCCAATTACCATCCCCAACCCTAACCTACTCTCCTCCTCTCCCTTTCCAGTAACCCTCCCCCCATGTCCCTCATAGTTATGCATTCCTTTGTGTCCTGCATTTCTTCCTTGCCAATGTTGCCCCTCTGGTGCCCCAAGGGATGCATCTCCATAGAGCATGTGAGTATGTCACCCTGGGTTGAGTGGTCTGTGTATACATCTTATTTACTATTGGGCTGACAGACAGCCCCTTAGAGGGAGTTTTATTCCAGGCTCAAAGTGTATCCCAGGGCCATAGTATTGGGGGTCCCACCAGACTCCATCCGACCAGTAAGTCTGGTCATTATTGTGTTTTTGGACTTTGTTCCACATTATTCCTCCCACTCTATCCAGGATCTCTAATTTTGATCCTTTCCTGAGTGGTTGGCATTGGTAGCTGGGCATGGTCTAGTTCTTCTGGTCTTGAGGTCCATCATGTCCCATGGCTTATTGCTTCCAAATGCCCTTTGTTTTTTGCACTCTTCTTTGCTTCCGATGATAGGAGACTATTAGCTGCATCTTAGATGGCCGCTCAAAAGCTTTTAAGACCCCATTGACTACTCACCAATGTAGGCTGTGGAAGAAGTTTTTTATGTATTTTGTTGTGCCACTTGAGTTTGATGTCCCCCAATACTATGGCCCTGAGTCAGTAGATCCACTGAATCTTTCTCCCACAATGTCTGGCTGTCTGTGAGGGATTGTTGTATGTCTGTCTTCCATTGTTTCTGTAAGGATTGCGGGTATTTTGTATCACTGGTATCTGTGCAAGATTAGCCTCAGCTGAATCTATCCTTGGTCTAGAGTATATCCCTGTTCACTGACCCACATCTGATCTTCTCAGATGTTTATGTGTTTATCTGTAGCCTGGTGTTTTGGTGTTAATGGTAACGCAGTATTGTGGATATACTGGTATTAGCCTCTGTCATCTGTATCTTATGTGCACAATTAGGTGTCCTCCCTTTTCCCAATGTCATCATGGTGGTCACAGACTCTTTCCATACCATCCCTCCCCTTACCCACCTCAGCTTGTGGCCCCCAAATAACCCAAAATTATTCCCCCCTCTTCTCTTCCTACCCTGTTGTTGTTGTTGTTGTTGTGTGCCGTCGAGTCGGCCCCGACTCATAGCGACCCCT
>NW_006921616.1:8997560-8998821 GCF_000298275.1 Orycteropus afer afer | reverse complement strand
GGAAGGAAGGTTGGGCAATCCTACTTCCATAGTGATACTGCCTTGGAAACCCAAGGAGGGGTCGCTATGAGTCGGGGCTGACTCGACGGCATATAACAACAACAACAACAACAATGCAAAGACAATGGCCAACATTGTTATTAATGGAGAAAGACTCAAAGCATTCCATTTATGAACAGGTACCAGTCAGGGATGCTCTCTATCACCACTCCTATTTAACATTGTATTGGAAGTCCTAGCCAGGGCAATAAGGCAAGAAAGAGAACTAAAAGGCATCCAAATTGGCAAATAGGAAGTAAAGCTAGCTCTATCTGCAGGTGATACATAGAAAACCCAAGTGACTCAGCAAAAAACAAAACAAAACAAAACAAAACAAAAAAACTACTGGAACTAATAGAGAGGTTCAGCAAAGTGGCAGGATACAAGTTACAAGGTCAACATATAAAAATCAGATGGATTCCTTAGATTTTCTTGGTTGTTCTCTTCATTTCTTCAACTGATCATAGAAGCCAAGTCCCCAATTACATCTGTTGAAGCAATCATTTCTGCTTTCATCCCTCAGGTATTTTTGGCTACTTACTTGATTCTGAAAAATTTGAGGGCCTAAATCTGCACAGTTCTATTTGTATGCAGGCATACCTTGTTTTATTGTACCTAACTTTATTGAACTTCCCAGATACTGCATTTTTTTTACAAACTGAAGATTTGTGACTTGCTTTGAGCAAGTCTATCAGTGCCATTTTTCCAATAGCATATTCTCATTTCATGTCTCTGTGTCACATTTGGAAATCCTCACAATATTTTAAACTTTTTCATAATGCCATTGCACACTTAATAGACATAGTGTAAACCTAACTTTTATATGCACTAGGAAACCAAAGAATTTGTGCAACTCATTTTATTGCAATATTCACTTTGTTGTGATGGTCAGGAACTGAATTTGCAATATCTCCATTGTATGTCAGTACAATGGCTCGAATGTCTCACAAACAGGTAGGCCAGACATAATTTTATGGAAACTGTTTCTTATAACAATTTGCATGGAATCATATATCACTACATATCACAGTGAGGAAAAATTCTAAGGTAACTTCCCATTAAATAAAAATATTGTTGTTGTGTTGTTATGTGCCGTCGAGTCAGACTCAACTCATAGCGACCCCTCCTTGGGTTTCCGAGGCAGTATCACTATGGAAGTAGATTGCCCCAGCTTCCTTCTGAGGAGTGGCTGGTGGGTTTGAACCACCAGCCTTCTGGTTAG
>NW_006921616.1:8985221-8990312 GCF_000298275.1 Orycteropus afer afer | reverse complement strand
ACCAATACCTTCAGTGCAGTTTGGACTTCTTTCTTGAACACCATTGGTTCTTGGTCACACACTACCTTCCTGAAATGTCTGAATGTCAACCAATTCTTGTTGGTACAGTGACTCTGTATATTTCTTCCATCTTCTCATGATGCTTCCTGCATTGTTCAATATCTTGCTCATAGAATCCTTCAATATTGCAACCTGAGACTTGATTTTTTCTTCAGCTCTTTCAGCTGACAGTGTTTTTTTTCCCTTTTGAAATTCTAACTCAAGGTCATTGCACATTTCATTATAATACTTTGTCTTCTCAATGTGCTCTTTGAACTCTTCGACTCTTTTACATAATCATTTCTTCCATTCACTTTAGCTGATTCATGTTCAAAAGCACATTTCATAGTCTCTTCTTACATAAATTTTGGTCTTTTCTTTCTTTTTAATGACCTTTTGTTATTTTCGGGTATGATGTCCTTGATGTCATCATCAAAGCTATAAAACCAAATCACTGCCATTGAGTTGATTCTGTCTCATGGCAACCCTATAAGACAGAGTACAATAGGGTTTCCAAAGCAGTAAATCTTTACTGAAGTAGATTGCCTCAACTTTTTCCTGAGGAACAGCTGGTGGGTTTGAACCGCCATCCGTTAGTACACAAATGCCTTAACCACTGCACCACTAGAGCTCGTATTAAAAGTATACCAATTCTATTTTTCTCTAACTTTGCTCAGGTCTCTAACAATATTTCTCAATGTGACTTTAATTTAATTTAGCTCTCAAATTCCCTGCATAAAAGATGAAAATCTTCTCATTATGTTTCATTCTCCAGATGGCTTACATAGCACAACTCTAATCGCAGGTGAGATCTTTGGATTGCTGTATATATTGTTTGTATATTTCATTGTCAGAGATCATATTTTTTATATGACCAGACCTTTAATCTCAGGCTTGTTTTATGTAAACTCATCTAGAAGGAAATTTACATAGTGATGCTATTTTATAAAAGCAAATAAGCTTTAAAAAATGATATATTCCAAAGATCTGCTCTGAGCATTTGCCCATGGTAGCTAGCAGAAGTCCCTAAGTTTAATTTGTAGATCATTATTTCTTTTCCTATACTGACGTAGTAAAAAAGAATGTCTCATTACCAGTTTCAAAACTAGAAAATGTTTTCCCTTGTCCATGTGGTGAAATGAAAATAATCACTCTTTTCAAATTCTGAGGAAAAAAAGAAGAGAAATTGCCATTACCTAGAAACCATCAAGAGAATTTAAGATCTGAGAAAATAACCCTGGTATAAAATGGAGGAAAACTTGTCAAGGTGAGAAAGAGGATGGTCAGTGACATTCTAAGTAGAGTGTAAATTTATCAGCTAAACATCCCGAGTCAAGGTATGATACTCCCATGGTGGGGCTTCAGCATTATGTAGATTCAGATTTACTGGCTTGAAAGTTATAGACACAGTGTGTGAAAGAAGAGGAGTGTGCTTGGCATCTAATGTTTTTGTTTGCTTGTTTGAATTGGGTATTTGAGCCATAAAGAGACCTGCTAATTATTTATTGTCAGTAGAGGGAAGCAGTCATGTGGCTAATCCCTCAAATCATTTATTTTTTGGCTTTTGATGGACATTTTTGTTTATAGTAATATGGATAAGTCAGCTTTTCTGGATTTTGAAGCTAGCAGCTCTGGTGGTGTCATGGATAAGGCATTTGGCTGCTAACCAGAAGGTTGGGCATTTACACCCACCAGCCTCTCTGTGGAAGGAAGATGGGGCGATCTACTTCCATAAAGATTTACAGCCTCAGAAACCCAGTGAGCATTGCTATGAGTTTGAACTGACTTGATGGCAGTGAGCTTGGTTTCTGGTTTCCAAGCAAAGTACTCTGTTTGCCTTCATTAGCAAAAAACAGTTTTGAAAAAGGATTTATCCTCTCAATCTTAATCCTACATTAAGATTAGATTTGGAGATCTTCATATTTCACCCATTTGGATTAGAAGCCTTCACAAGGCAATGCTTATCTCACTTCAGGCTCACTATCTCTACAATCCACACTTGCTTGGATGTAGTGAAGAACAATTGATTTGGGCTTAAGATGTTGTTCCCTGTGGTGTTAGGATATAACTGTAAATCATATCTGCCTCTCTTGAATTTTCTTTACTTTTCTGTTTCTATAAAGAAAGAAAATAGCTAGAAACATTTGTTTTCCTTATCAAAGTCTTTGCAAAAATAATGCTATGCACAGCCAGCTTCAAAATAACTTGAAAAGATATACAACTAATATCCTTATTGCTCTCTTCAACAGATGTACACCAAATGCCTGTGACCAAGTGATGTTCTAGGTTATGAGAACCTGCAAGGAACAGAGGAACCCAGTTATCACACAGCCTACCTCAAGCAGGAAAACAGTCAAGGCATACTCAATGTTAGATCTATGACACAGGGTCAGCTAGGGAGAAGTGTCATAGAAGATCAAGCATGAGAAAGAATAAAGGACTGAATGGGGCAGCAGTGTAGAAATGGGATATTTTCAATAATCTGAATGTAATGAGTAAATGAAACCTGTACGTGTCTCGAGAAGACTATTTTCCTAAAAGGGCAGATGTCTTAGTTACCTACTGCTGCTATAACAGAAATACCAAAAATGGATGGTTTTAACAAACAGAAATTTATTCTCTCACAGTTTAGGAGGAGGGAAGTCTGAATTCAGGCTGCATGCTCTAGGGAAGGCATTGTCTCTCAGTTGGCTCTGGGGAAGGTCCTTGTTATCAATCTTCCCCTGAATCTAGGCATTTTTCAGTGCAGGCTCCTCAGGGCCAAAGATGGTGCCTAACTCACTGCTCTTCTTTCTTAGTAGTAGGAAATCTTTCTTCTCTGCTTGCTTGTTTAATCTCTTTTATATCTCAAAAGAGATTGTTTCAAGATACAACCTAAACCTATAGATTGTGTCTTGCTTCATTACTATACCTGTCTCCGATCTTGTCTCATTAACATCATAGAGGTTAGGATTTACAACATATAGAATAATTATATGAGATCACAAAATGGAGGATAATTACAATATACTGAGAATCATGGCCTAGTCAAGATGACACATGTGTGAGAGACACAATTCAGTCCATAACAAAAGAACATATTAAAGGTCCTGGGGAAGAGTAGACAGTTGTGTTGTGGGAACACACATGTGTCTAGGGGGAGGAGTGAAACTCAATGATGAGCTGAGGAAACAAGGCTGGGAGCCTGATGGTAGAACATTGCATAGGGCATTGTGAGGACGGGGACCTTACTGTAAGTGGAATGGACGATCAGAGAGGGTTTTAAGGAAGGAAGTTACGTGATCCAGTTGACACTTTTATTGCAAGAATTTTAGTGGATTATCTAAGATCCCCCAGCAAATAAATACAGGACTCAGCTAGAATTCTCTTGACTATTGAATTCAGAATATATGTTGTTCTTGTTGCTTTGAAGTTGGCTCTGACTCATGACGACCTTATGTATAACAGAACAAAATACTGTCCAGTCCTGGGCCATCTTCCTGATCATAGGTATATTTGAGTCCTTTGTTACAACTGTCGGGTAGTGCCTTCTAACCTAGGACCTCATTTCCTAGCACTGCACTGGAGAATGTTCTATTGTGAGCCATAAGGTTTTCATTGGCTAATTTTCAGAAGTAGGCTGCTGACCCTTTCTTCACATGTGGTAGTGAAGTAAATTTAAAGAGAAGCAAGTTCTTTGGATTTTGGAGGAAACTCAAGTTTGACTTCCTATTAGTTAAGCCACTCCTTCATTTTTGAAGGTCATGTTCTGCCATTTCTGCCTACCACTTTGTGTGTTTTTTAAACTTGAGAAGGAAAGTTTTACTTTTTCTGAAAGGGAATCCAAAACACCTCTGCCAATTCTAAAAGTGAAATAGTTCTTTCTTATGCTAGCCTTTACTCAGTGTTTCTCTACTTTCCGCTTATTTGTTATGATGCTGATCAGGAAAGTACGTGGACAAAGGGTGAACTGAGCCACAGCTGCCCCACTTTCTAAGTAATCTTTTGGTAGTACGTGCAACTGAGGGCAGGAGACTTGCTGGGACAATGGACAACTGCTCAACTGCTAACCAAAAGCTTGGTGGTTCAAATCCACCAGCTGCTCCACGGGAGAAAGATGCAATAGCCTAAAGACTTATATCCATGGAAACCCTATGGGGGAGTTCTACTGTCCTACATGGTCACTATGAGTTGGAATCCACTCAATGACAATTTTTGTTTTGTTTTGTTTTAAACTTTGGGAAGAGGGGTGTGTCTCATATCTGCTACTGAGCTCTTCACTTGAATGGCTTTCCTTTGAGGCTAATTCTACAAATCCTCATCTATTCATTTCATTTCTGGTCTCTGCATCGAACTCTAAGGAGGTTCAACAGAAGTGCTGATGTGACATTGCTCATTGCTCACACTTTTCTTTATTTTCCACAAAACCATCTTACAAGGCCATACAGGTACATAACTTTTTACAGAAGAGGTGGGGCTAACCTAAATGAATTACCATGTATGAGATGAAAATTTCAAAGCTATGTGCTGCAGATGGTACTCTAAGAATTCATTTGAAAAACTCCTTCAGAAACCATAGTACATGATCCTGGTCCTAACATCTGCTCCCACCTCCAACAGTGTTTTTTCTTTAAACACCTACAGTGAGAAAGAGTTACCTGCCCCTCCATCTTGGAAAATTGTCTCACAATTTACAAGTTTGGCCTTGCCCTGGAGTTTTTCCTCTGTAGCATATTCACAAAGACCAAGTGTTTTCATCTTTGTTAACAAATGAACAGAAAGGGCCATGGACAGATCATAAGCCTAATCTCTTCTAAGATCTCTCAGCCTTATAAGTTGGAGAACATGCTTTCTTTCTGGCCATCCAGTGAAAATGTTGATAACTGGATTTTCCTGATACAGAGCCAATAATATCGAAGTCCATGAAAGGAAAAAAGAATCCCTAAATACTCAAATTATACAAACTTCCACATAAATTTCATTACTATACATATTATGATATGGGGCACTGACAATAATTAAAATAAATTACTTAAGTTTTTTTATTTTTCTGTGGTACGTTGTTGTTGTTGT
>NW_006921616.1:8980500-8985121 GCF_000298275.1 Orycteropus afer afer | reverse complement strand
TTGAACCACCAGCCTTCTGGTTAGTAGTCAAGTGCCTTAGCCACTATGCTACCAGAGCTCCCAAATAAAAATATAGAGCCCTAAAAAGAAGAAAACTGAAGCAATGTCTGTTTCAAATGATGCTGTCTGCTCTACACCCTCTTTCAAATGTTCATTCTGATTCATGGTGATCTCATGTGTGTCAGAGTAGAGATGAGCTCCATAGAGTTTTCAATGGCTGATTTTTTGGAAGGAGATAGTCAGATTTTTTTTCTGGGGTGGCTCTGGGCATACTCAAACCTCCAACCCTTTGGTTAACAGTGGAATGTGTTAAGAGTTAGCACCACCCAGAGACTCTACCTAGTCCCTTCAGTGGCACCTGATATTTCTAAAGTAATTTTAGTCAACTTAGAAGAAAACATCTACATTTGTAGGCACAGTAAAACCAATCTGGGCCTGCCTCTCATATTCAGAGCCTTTTTACTCACCCACAAGGAGAAGACTCTTACAGTGTTGCCCCCTTAGCATTCAAGGGAATGCAATTCTCTTTTCAATTTAAAGTGACTCTGGGAAATTCAGAGCATTACCAGTTGAAGTGCAGTATTGATCTGGCTCTGCAAAGAGTCTCTTTTATGGTGATTTCATTTAATCTCCCCTGGCTTAACAACAGGGTTCTTGAGTGGCTCTCAGTGTGTCTAGAAGATGATCCCTTTCTTTTAGCATGAAGACAGACCATCCATTGCTTAAAGTGCTAGTCTGCATCTGGCTCTGAAGGGGAGTTAGATGCACACTGTCCTGGTGGTCTTTCTCTTAACTAATGGCCCGTATCACCTCACACATCAACTGGCTTGTCAACAAGTGAGAAGGCTCTGCAATGGTTTGCAGATGGCTACTCTTTCCAGAGGAGTTCAGGGGTCCATGAAAGCAGTCCACCTGCCCTTCCAAAGCTTGCATCTATGGCCTCAGAGTTCACCACCTCCAGTTACTAAGGCTTGCCAAACTCTTTCATTTTCGTATGTGCTTACACCAAAAAATTCAAACCTGCTGCTGTACAGTTAATTCGAATTTATAGTGAACCTGTAGGATAGAGTAGAACTGCTTCATAGGGTTCCCAAGGCTGTAATCATTATGGAAGCAGATGGTGGGCTCGAAATTTCAGTTAACAGCTGAGTGATTAACCACTGCACCAGTAGGGCTGCTGTCATATGTGCTTGTTGTTCTTCTGGATGCTGTCAAGTCAATTCTGACTCATAAACTGTCTTAGTCTGGGTTCTCTAGAGAAACAAAGCCAATGAAATGGTATACACACACACACACACACACACACATATGTATATATGAACACACACAGGGAGAAAGAGATTTATCTCAAGGAAATGGTTCACATGGTTGTGGAGGGTGGCAAGTCCCAAATCTGGGTCATGTGCTAGTGGAGGCTTCTCCTGACTCACATGGTTGCAGGGGCTGATGAATTCACATTCTGCAGATCAGATGACAGGCCGTTGGCTCACAGGATGAAGAAACTGGTAAATCTAAATTCAGCAGGTTAGATGGAAAGCTACTGGCTCACGGGGCTGCAGAAAATTGTGAATCCTCAGAATTGGCAGGTCAGATGATAGGCTTCTAATTAAAGTCCCAAGAACCAGAGGGAAGATGTTGTGATCCAGATACAGTATCCAGAGCAAGAAAGAGCCTTGCTAAAGCATCCATATATACATATAGTGGTTGTAGGTCACACCTCCAAGGAAATTCCCTGTATCAGAGTGTAACTTGAGCAAGGGTATGACTTGAGTAAGGGTGTGACATGAGAGAGTGTGTGACTTAAGTAAGTGTGGACTTGAGTAAGGTGTGATTTAGTTACACCCTCTTGTAAAGCTGTGACTCAAAATACACCCTACACTAATTCTGCATCATTAACATATAGAGGCTAGAATTACAGCACATAAAATGGAGGATAATTACATCAGATCGCAAAATGGAGGACAACACCACAATACTAGGAATCATGACCTAACCAAATTTCCATATAACATTAACCATCACAGAGACATTATATGACAGAGAGTTTTCTAGACTGTAATCTTTATGGGAAAAGATCACCATGTCTTTTCTCCCCATGGAGCAGCTGGTGGATTCAAACCCCTGACCTTTTGGTTAGCAGCCAAGTGCTTAACCACTGTACCACCAAGGCTTATTTAATATGTGTTTACTTCCCCACAAATCAGCAGTGACTGGGGAACCCTCATTTCAGCTTCACCCACAGACTTGTCCTCCTTCTTTTAGAACCCAGTCTTAGTGTTCAGGGAAGGTTTCTGAGGACATGCCACTTGAGTTGAGGCTTGAAAGATGAGAAGTGGGGCAATGAGGGAGAAAAGATTCCCAGCAGCTGCTGTCTTGCTGGAAGGGTTCTGCTAGAGGTTGCAGAGAGTCTTCTTTTGGGTACCCCTCATACACTGTGTCTGTTTTCTTCAAATTAGGTATGAAGGTTTTCCTTGAGTCATTCCTCTCAGAGAGTGAAAATCTTTGTAGTCACCAGTAAGATTAAGCAGTATTTTTTCTTAGGTTTAGTTACATAGAAATGCATGATGGAGAGGGCACAAAGAATAAGGAAAAATTGTTGATCGTAGAAAAAATTAGAAGAAAAATAAAGGATTGGAGGAAGATAGCTAGAAAGACCAGTATGACAGAGAAAGGGCCTCTGTGCAGAGAGGAGCCCATGTTATAGGTGGTGGCTGATTGAGGCTGGCAATTTTCTCTTCCTACTAAATGAATCTAAGGATTGATTTCAAAATGACAGTTGAGTTCTCTACAGATATGCAAACAAATAGATTCATTTGTAATGTCTAACCCAATGGTGTGTCATTCATTCCATTTGTAAGTTGTAATAAGACAAAGCAAATGTTCTGCTGTGTACTGGTAACATTTTCCAGCTTCCTGAACTCATTCTATCTCCTCTCACAGAGAAATGCAGTATCTTGAGTCTGAGTTGTTCTTACTCAGCTCGGTAATTGACACACAAAGAATAAGGAAGAAGCAATCACAAGGCTACATAATCAAAAATAAATTACCAAATATTGGCAAAACTCATTAAAACTGCCAGTAGCACAAAGAGAGCTTATCAAGACAATTAGCTTTAACTCTTGTGGTTTTCCAGCCATTAATTTTTATCATCATATCCAGCTTTTTGCTTCTTAAAAGCTAATGAATAATTTAGATAAACTAAATGCAAATTCAGGACTGTAAGTTAAGGTATGAACGCGTGGTTGAATGATCTAAGAAAAAAAATCCAGGTTGATTACTTTTCCATCATTCACAGAATTATGGGATTTTAGGGCCTTAAATGTTTAGTAATTACTCTTTCAGAAAGTCTTATTCTGTATTCAAGATGAAGCAATTGTCCTCACTCACTGAAAAAAAACTATTTTTTCAGTCATGTTTTCCTCTCTTCAACTCTTCCTGAAATTTTAATTTCAACTCTTTGAGAAATTTTAATTATGAATTTTATCTACCTGGAATATCATTCACACCTTGACTTCACAAGAATATCCTAAATGATATATCTACCTTGTTTTAAATATGGATGAAAACAATGTCAGTGAGGATGTCTAAGAAGGGTGAGTCATATGCTACATTACAAATAAAGAATCAGTCAGTCTTTTAAGTCATTAATTAGGAGTGGGAATTGATTACCTACAACTCCATGTTTTTTCAGAATGGACAAATTGGGAGCTTTAAACAAGAACAGTAAAATATTCTGGTTTGGAGGGACCTAGTTTCATGGGGTAGATGTCACTGGAAAGATATTAATGGAAATACTGGAAGATTGTGTAATGAAATATTTTAAAGTACAAGAAAAGCTCAAAAGTGAAGTAAAAACTATCTATCTATCTATGTATCTATCTATCTATATTAACTAATCCTTTCATATATTAAAGGGACAAGCCATATTTAGTGAAGGAATGAATGAAATCTGTGATAAATATGGGAAATTTGCCCACTATCTAAAAGCTATTTAGTTGGAGAAATAAATGCTACTAGTTACATATTTTCTAAATAAGATTTTCCCTTCAAATTGATATTTTCCTTTCATGAGATTTTGCTATTGAACACTTCTATGGGGACATAGTGGCTAAGACACTTGCCTGCTAACCAGACGGCTGGCGGTTCAAACCCACCAGCCACTCCTCGGAAGGAAGGTTGGGCAATCTGACTTCCGTAGTGATACTGCCTCGGAAACCCAAGGAGGGGTCGCTATGAGTCGGGGCCGATTCGACGGCACATAACAACAACAACAACATGTAAGAACATATAATTGAAACAATAATATTAATAAATGAAAATACATGGTTTTACCTTCCATGTACAATTCATAAAAGGTCAACTTTTTCTTCAGTTGGGAATCACTCCTCATGTCTATTGTATCTTTTTAAGGGTCTTTTAATGTCAGGTTGTTTTAAACACATGTTGTTAAGTGCCATCAACTAGGTTCTGACTGACAGCAAATCTATGTCCAATGGAAGGAAACACCTCCCAGTCTGTACCATCCTCACAATTGTTGCCATGTTTGAGCCCATCATTGCAGTCACTGTGTCAATCCATCTTGCTGAGAATCTTCCTCTTTTTCACTGACTGTGGTGGTTAT
>NW_006921616.1:8979316-8979906 GCF_000298275.1 Orycteropus afer afer | reverse complement strand
AAAAAAAAATGAATGCCTCAGGGCATCTATTATTTGTCACATATATATGTGTGTGTGTATTTGTCAAAGGATCCATGCTTGTGCAATGGGTAAGCACTCAGCTGCTCACAGTAGGTCAGAGGTTCAAATCCAACAGCTGCTCTGAAGGAATAAGATGTGGCAGTCTACTTCTGTAAAGATTACAGCCTTAAAATCTCTATAGGGCAGTTCTAATTTGTCCTCCAGGGTCCTTATGAGTTGGAATGGATTTGATGGAAATGTTTTTATTATTATTTTAATTTTATTATTTTTATTTTAGTGTCATAATGGAGTACTGGTGGTAAAATGGTTAAGTGCTCAGCTGCTAACTGAAAGGTCATGGTTTGAACCCACTGTTGCCTCCAAAGCAGAAGGATGTGGCAGTCTTCTTCTGGAAAGATTACAGCCTAGGAAACCCTATGGGAAACTCTATGGTGAGCTACTCAATGGCACACAGCATTATTTGTCAAGCATTATCTGATATTCATTAGATATGTTATACAATTTAATAATCATATAAACAAATGAGTAGCTATTTCAATCCTTATTCCAATCTGCTTCTTTCTTTCTTT
>NW_006921616.1:8954162-8956387 GCF_000298275.1 Orycteropus afer afer | reverse complement strand
GTGCTAGTAAACTATGTTCCCGATATCCGTGAAAGGATAAGTATGATGTCTCCCAGGCTGACCTGAACCCAATCGGTGACCTGCTGAGAAGGGAAGGAGCTCGTCCTCCTGGCACAACAGTGAGTTCTCCGCTTGAGTTTCAGCGGTAGTGCAAGTGCCTGTCTGCACCTGGGAGACCCAAATTACGGACAAAATCAGTTGCTGGAGGCAGGTCCCTGGGGCTGGCCTCTGGGTTGTTGGAGTGGTTGCTGGTATGTTGACATAGGGTGTCTTCTTTCTTGGCTTACGGGAATCTCAGGTGGCTGCCCTTGCCTGCCAGTCAGTGACTGCTCCAGGGAAGTTTCCAATGGTCTCTCGGCTGCCTGTCTGTCCTCCTCCAGGTAGCTCTTTCTTAAATAATCTCCCCGTGTCTTTTCTCTAATTCTGCTCTTCTGTGTTTGGTGCATTCTGATTCAGTGAGCTGTTCAGAGCACCAAAATCACTAATTCAAACTACTGTACCTAGTTTTTCAAGCACTTAGATGGTAGAGGGATATAACATGGTACTTACTGATGAGACTCCATTTTGAATCTCCACAATGGTTTTTGAATGTTCCTTATTTAATTGTAATTTAAACATCATATGAAAGGGTCAGTGGGTTTCTTATGATGAATGTTTGACTGCAGACCAGGCTGATAATTAATGGATCTATTTGTAATGCCTACCAAAAGAAATGGCTTGGGACTCTAGGAAAGGATATAATTATCCACCCTAAATGAGATATTTCTTTCCTGGGAGGCAGAAGTGTTGAGGTGAAATTATTCCATGTTGCCTTTCTGAAAAAAATAAAATAAATAACATCAATTCTGCTACCTGCTGGGTTTTTTTGTTTTGTTTTGTTGTTGTTCTTTGAAGGCCCCACTATGAACCCAGAAGCTATAAATTTGATGCTGTAAGTCATTTTGGATTTCTAGAAAAGGTTTGTTATGGTCAAGGTATTTTAGAGGTATTGATGGGTTTCATCTACCATTCCCTGGCTATGTGAACCTGGGCCAGTTACTCAACTTTGTTTGACCTAGTTTTTTCATCCTCTGTGAAATAATGATGATAATGTTAATATATTTCTTAAAGGATGTGATGAGGATTAAATTAACTAAAACTTTAAAAGTCCTTCACACAATTTTAAGGTCATACTGAGTGTTCAGTAGATTTTGATATTTTCAGAATTATTAATATAATTTTTATTACTATTATGCATATTTAAGGAGCTTAGGGTGACACAGTGGTTAAGGCATTTGGTTGCTAACCAAAAGGTTGGTGATTTGAACCCACCAGTCACTCCACAGAAGAAAGATGAGGCAGTCTGCTTCTGTAAAGACTGACAGCTTTGGAAACCCTATGGAGTAGTTTTACTCTGTCTTATAGGATCTTTATGACCCTATAAGAATTGAGTCTATGGCAGTGGGTTCATTCTTATTTGGGAAATATTAAGGAACCACTGCAGTAGAGAATCAGGAGTCCCTGGACATCAATGCCCCTTTACCATCTAGAACTTTCCTCTTCTAACTTCCGGTCTTCTCATTTTGAACTTTGTGTTTCAGCAAGAGGCATCTGTTTCTTAATCTGTGGATCTGATGCACACACCATCACCTTCACACCCAGGCAACTCTGCTCCCTGTGTGAGTCTGGGTTTTCCCTCACTTCAAGGCCACATGCATGCCATCCCTTCCATTCTTGACTCTCCTTTGCTATAAAAATGTTGACCCTGTCATTTCTTTGGAAGTTTTAGACATCAGCAGAAAGCCTTTTTTAAAAAAATTTTTAATAGAAGAAAATGAACTGTCTTCTAGAATAGAATGTAAGCTTCTTGAAGGCATATTCTTTATATGTCTTGGTACATATGAAGCCAAACATAATAAACCACAGTCTTGGTACATGGTATTTGTGATAATGGTTCCTTTGTTCCTCTTGGTTCTCTCCTGTAATCATTTTGATTACTTCACTTCTCTATTTTTACAAGGCTTCCTTGGCTTGTAAATACTAATAACTCATGTCTGAAACTCTGTTATTTGAATGGCCATAATGGAGCCAAGTATCACACTATAAAGCAGGAAGATTGCAATGTCTGAGTATTATGATCCAGTTTAGATTGAAGCAATGAAAAAAAATCTAGTGCTCTCTTATCTTGCTTCTAGGAGCTATTTTTTATTGATTAAATAGTAAATTTTATACCTCAAAAATTATCT
>NW_006921616.1:8952675-8953847 GCF_000298275.1 Orycteropus afer afer | reverse complement strand
GGACAGAATAACTTGGAGCAATCAGCCAACAGTCTTGCATTCTAGGTGCTCCTGGGAAGGTCCAGAGGACGAGTGTCAGCGCCTGGCCCAGCAAAACTGACAGTGAATGCAACATCAGAAAAAAGATGTATACAAAGAAAAATTGGATATGACTTACACTAGAATGTTTGGATTTTTGTTTATTACTGTAATTGAACAAGAATTGTAAACATCTGGAATGTGTTTTAAAAAAGAATTACAAAAATGTCTATGAATTGCAAACATAACTCTGTTCTCATCCTATTTAGAGTCTCATAGAATGAGAAAAGACTGCTGCTTTTATGGGTGTTTATTGTTGACCTAAATAAAACCTCAAAGCTACATTGAACCGATTTCTCCAGCAATAGTGAGTCAGCACAGTATTTCCAGCTTATCTGTCTATGCAGTATTAATATCAACAAACTTTCCACAATGACGCTCAGCTTTCTCTCATTGATTACTTTCCAACATTCCTTTATACTGCTTCATCCTTTCCATTCTTTTATCTATACCACACATACAATCACACACACAAACACACACGCACTCTTATATTTGCTTCCTCTTTTTCCTTTATCCCAGGAATCCATCATCTTTAATTTGAAGTTCTTTGACAAGGTAGATTCCTTCTCTTAAAATACTCTTACTTGAAACTGCATATTTCTAGCCTTTCAAGCAATCCTCCCTCCCTTTCCTCCTTTGTTCCTCCCTCCTTTTCTCCTTCCTTTACTGAGGGTAAGCTAGAGGTTAGGAAAGTATTCACATTAAACCAATTTAAATTAAGGTGTAGATGGTGGATAATTTTCCTAGCTGCACTTCCCTCTAAAATGTTTTTTATTCTCCAATAAAATATAACGTTAATATTCTAATTTCAGGTAGGGAAAATTTGTGGGACAGAAACCCTTTAAATCCTATAATTTATTTTTTAGCTACATTAAAAACATAATTAAAAATGGTAATTGGGGAGTGAAACTAAATGTACATGAAATATTGAATGTAAAACAAATTCTGCTCTGTAAACTTGCACCTAAAGCACAATACAAATAAATAAATAAATAAAAATAAAAATTGGTCCTGGGAGCCCACAGTCAAATTGGTAATCTTCAGAACAGACCATCATTATTTTCCCCTGTAGATTTCTGCTTGTCTTAGAC
>NW_006921616.1:8950770-8952405 GCF_000298275.1 Orycteropus afer afer | reverse complement strand
GTGCACAATCAGGCCAAAATAGTTTACACACCAAGTGATTAAGAGGAGAGAAAATTATTTATTGCAAAGCGGCAATGCAAGGACACAGGGGCCAGTACCCAAATCTGACTCCCTGAATGGAGGTTGGGATACAGTTTTATAAGCTTCAGGAGAAGGGGATTATACATATTCATAAAAACGGCAGGAATTTGGGTGTGAATTATCTGACGATTATGGCAGAAGCTTCCTTCGCCTTGGTTTAAAGGGACAGTTGATTTTTAATGTAATGTGCTTGCGCAGTGGATGAGTCACACCGGCTTCCTGTCATCAGCCGATTGAGGCTTGGGCAGAGAGGAGAATGTCAGTTTCCAGCACCTTGGTTCCTGTTTGCCTCACTGCGCATGTCTGGGCCAAGGTTAATTTTCAGTTGTCTCCTGAAACACATTAACATACTTATCCCTGCTTCTAGGGGCATAACATGGAGAGAATGTGTAAATTGACCTTTCATTCCATTCAGTTCTTAAGGAACCGAGTTATCATGTTTAGTTATCTGCCTCCTATTTGTCTTAATCCCGGTGGGGGTGATAGTTGAGCTTTCATTCGATTCAGTTCTTAAGGAACTTAGTTATCATATTTACATATCTGCCTTCAACCGGGGGATGCAGGCTGAACTTTGACTCCTCTAGGCTTCCATAATACTTTATTGAGCACTTATTATATACCAGGTATTATTCTAAACTCTTTACATGTTTTGACTCTTTTATTACTGATAATTACCTCTGAGATAAGTGTTATATCTTTTTTACAAGTGAGGAAATTGAGGCCGTGGGCTGTTCAAATTCCAAAGTTTCTGATTTTTGTGGCTTAGTGATGCCAAAGACCAAACCCTTTCTATCTACTCTCTGCCATTTATAAGATACCAACATTTTCCTCCTCTCCCCTCCCAACCACTTGGAAAGGGACCAAAACTGGAGATCTAGATGGAGTGGGAGGAAAATGTGGAACAAAATTTAAAACACATAAAAAGACCAGGGTTACCTATTGGATGGAGATTGGTGAAACCCCTGAGACTATGGCCCTGAGTCACCTTTTGTGCCTGGAATTGGACTCACTGCCTTGGCTAACTTTCAGCCCAACAATAGGCAGACCTAGGAGCAGAACGTCTACGTCAAGGAGATGCACTCCTTAGAACAATCAGTCACGGGAGATCAGAGGGCGGCATTTGCACAGGCAGTAGTTCATAGGAGGCAAGGACGCAGGGAAAGGTAACCACAGGGAGGAAGTGAGAGGAGAGCTGTTCCACTGCGGAGATTGTATTCAGGGTCACCGAACAAAAGGTGTATGGGTTGTTGAATATAAAATGCATCTGCTTTGTAAAATTTCACCCACACTGCAATTTTCTTTTAAGACATCAACTTTTCTCTCACACTAGCTAACATAGTGGTTGCAAAATTATTCTAACAGTTCAAGGCATCAAGTCCAGACAAAATAGTATCTAGAGGAAAAGAGTCATAGTTACCTTGGATCTCTATTTCAGTGGTAAGAAAACCTTTCTTAGAATCTCTCTAGCAGATTGGAGCTTTCCTCTGCCTGGTTTGGCTCACATGCCCATGCTTATCCCTGACGTTGTTGTTGTTGTTGTTATGTGCTGTCGAG
>NW_006921616.1:8943471-8949320 GCF_000298275.1 Orycteropus afer afer | reverse complement strand
TGACGATATTTTAGCATTATCTTCAAACCTTTCCTTTGTCACAGTTTCTGTCCCTCTAGGCAAATACATTTTCTAATTTCCCATTGTTCTCTCCTTAGCAGTAAAATGTTTTTGCATTCCTAATTTTTTCCCCCTTTGGCTGCCAACAACAGGAAATAAAAGCTTTGCCAAATTAAGGAGAATGAGATTTTTTTAGGATAACTGGTCATAGACTCAAAGGAAGAGATGAATCATCAGGCCTCAGTGAGGCAGCTCCTGGAGCATCTTCAGTGGAGGTAGTGGAGGTAGTGACACATAAGCACGGACTTCGGTCGACAGGGCTGTTAACGTGGGGATTCCGTTCCTGTGACTGCCGGTCCAATACTAAGTGTTCACTTCCAGTTTCCAGGAGTGAATATCTGCATGGTTCACCTTGCAGTAGTGGTTCTAACCCAGGAGCACTGTAACAGTTCCTGGGTGGAATTGTTGGGTGTCTACCTCCATTCGTGCCTACTTGCAAAAATAACAAGGAGGCCACATCCCCTGACCTCCTCCAACCTCACGAGGGGAAAACAAAGTCACCGTCAGCTGCCCAAGGCTTATTCCTATGTGGCCAGACATACCACCACCCTCTAACCTATTTACCAACTCTGACATCAACTGTCCCTCCCATGGCACTCAGTCTGCTGGGCTCAGTTCGTTACAATGACCACACAGAACTCACAGACAATATGCACGATTATGGGTTTCTCAGGGAAGCAACATGCTACAGCTCAGATTTGGGAATACTCTCAGGATACAATTCTTTGATCACTACATTCTCCCTCTGCTATGTCCTCAGGCACACCTTGCTGGCCTTTGGCCTCTCATCCTGGCCTCTGCCCTGCTCCAGCAAGTGTTACAAAGCTCTTTTAGCTCTGCCAATAGGTACTCCTAGGTGCATGCCCCTCCACCAGCAAGCTTCCTGCCCCAAAGTATTCAGCTTTCTCGCTCCGTAAGCTGGCAAGGCCACCACTCTGTCTTGTACCTCTTGGTCCCACTGCTACTGTCTCTCTTCTGGGGTTTCTCTGCTGAGGCATCTCTGCCAAGGAGGTCCAGCACAGGGATCTACAGTCCATGGACACACTCCACTCTGACTCCAGCTCTTCTCTTGATGCCAGTGAAATCCCCCTTTCTGCCTCTTGTAGGGCTCATTTTAAGCATAGCAGAATGACAGAAGTAACCAATCCCCACATTAGACTTCCAAACACCTTTTTGCATGGTCCCACCCAGTAATTTGGTGGGAGTCACAAAAACCATGGCTAGAAAAGTGATACCAAGTAATTCACTGCACCACTACTGGACTTGTTTCTATTGTTTCACCTGACACATGTTCCACCCTGGCTGAGTTCTCGGGTTACCCAGAGACTGTACATCATCTGTCATCTAAGGACTTACATCTGAACCACACAAGTGCTTAGTCTTGCTTATCCAATGGGAAATGGTGAGGTTGGCTAATGCACTAATGAAAGTCAGCTTTCTGAGTTGCAGACAGATTTGAGCAGGAACTGGAACTGTGTCATCAATTGTGTGACAGACAGTGAGTGACGTCAAGGAGATGATGTTATCGAGTGTGAATTTCCTAATCTACACAAGTCAGTAAAGAAGATAAACAGTGGGATTTTTGTCTTTCTTCCTTTTAGTACTTTGGTTGTAACTACTTACAGAACATCTCCTTTATAGACTTGCACAGAAATCATCATTTTTCATGGAAATAAGTCAATTCCTTACAGAAAAATTAAATCATTCCCTGAAACAACTTATTAACATAGCAAGCTCAGGCCCATTAGCCCAAAGAAAGCTGGTACCAAACTCAAATGTGTACATAAGCAGCTGTTTGAAAAATAACCCAGATAAGCAGATTTTTTAGCTACTTAGAGCCTGCCTGCATTATGTACCCAGTAAAACTGGCCAACACCTGCTAGTCCTACACATTGCTGTTGAGTTGACTTCAACTCACAGCGACCCTAAAGGACAGAGTAGAACTACCCTACCCCACAGGTTTTCCAAAGCTGTAATTCTTACAGAAGCAGACTGCTGCATCTTTCTCCAGTGGAACAGCCAATGGGTTCAAAGTGAAGACATTTTGGTTAGCAGCATAATGCTTAACCACTGGACTCCCAGAGCTCCTCTTTAGCCCTTGCCAAGACAAAACCGTATAGTTATAAGGAACCCCGGCTGCATTGTCCTTTGGAGCTCTCTGGCCCAGTGACTCTCCCCTTTGCTGCAGGACATCACTAAGCCCATCTCTCTCCTCTTTACAAGGGTTTTTCATACTCTCTGCCCCTCCTGCTGGTTTCCTGTCCCTGGAAGACCTCCAGCTTTGGGGACACCCTGCATCAGACTGTCAAAGCATCCAAACCAAAACCAAACCCACTGTCATCGGGTGGATTCTGACTCAGAGCAATCATGTAGGACAGAATAGAACCATCCCATGGGGTTTCCAAGGCTATAAATCTTTACCAAAATAGACTATTTCATCTTTCTTCCAAAGAACAGTTGGTGGCTTCAAGATGCCAACCTTTAGGTTAGCAGTTGAATACTTAAACCACTATGCCACCAGAGCGCCTGTCAATGCATCAATCCCAATAAATAGCTTGTGATACAATGCTTCTATCTCATGGTTATATCTTATTTCTTGATCAGCCCTAGAATTCCTTGAACTCATGACACCTGTGGGAGCCACAATTTAGCCAAGGACAATCAAATAATCAATAGTCTGTAAATAGTGGTTCAAAAAATTGGGCATACTTTCTTCAATAAATAGGACTTTTAGGAACATGACAAAGAAAAAAAAAAGCATGGAAGAGAAATTAAATCTTTTGTATTGTTCCTGGAGGATTAATAAAGGAAGGTATGGATGAGAGAAACAGGAAGATTTTGGCTCAATGAGGGAAAGACTTTTCTTAGAGCTGTCAGAAAATAGAAAGCATTGATTTGTGAAATAGTAACTTCCTTAAACTGATAATGTTTATGACACTCCAATGGCTGTCTGGAGGGTAGGGGCAGAAAGTGCTGCTATTACTTTTGATTTTATGACTTAATTATTGTAGTGGACATTCATAAATTGCCTAGCCAAGCCCCTTTCTGCCCCTCCGTTGGCCGTTTTTCGTTTGCTCTCCCAGGCCCACTGTATGCTCTGCTACACTGTGTTCTGTGCCTAGGACTCTATTACAGACTTCATCAGCGGACACTCTTGACCTCTGGCTACCAATGGACAGTGGGCAATTGGAGGGAAGAAGGAGTATGAAGTCATAATATTCATTTACCTGGCTCTCCACCTGCTGTTTCTCTGGGGGTTGGCTGAGGTCCTTTTCCGAAAACCATCAATCCTAATGACCCCTCTACAGCTGTAGCTGATCTCTCCAGATTTCACCAAATAAAACCTTTTCATCTACTGAGGTCCGGGGTGATAACAGTTCTGTACTTTGGCTTTAACAAGGTGCTTCAGCATCTCTGGTTTTCTTTGTTGTGGTTGAATGCTATGGACTCCATTTCAGCTCACAGCAACCCCATGTGACAGAGTTGAAGTGCCACATAGGGTTTTCTAGGCCACAGTCTCCCGTGGAGCCACTGGCTAGGCTAGAACCTCCAATTTGGGTAAGTACTCAAGTGCTTCACTGGTGTGCCCCCAGGACTCCTTCTGACTTTCCACAACCCTACGCATATTTCATATTTTCCTTGAACAATAAAGATCTTGTTAATTGTCAGCCTCTAACTCACTCTATTTCAGTCTCCTACCTGCTGTGACTGGGACTCCAGCTCTCTTGTTAGATATATAAGCAAGCCATTTATGAGTGGATGGCTCCTGTTAACTTGGAGAGTGGGAGTCCCATCCCAGACATGGATAGCAGAAAGAACACTCCATAGGGGACTATTGCACTGAATAGAAAAGGGTGAGTGTGCCCAGAACTTCCTGACCTCACTTCCTTAGCTGAGTGCACAATCTTCAACACTATATAAATCATCCTATGGAAAGAAGATCACAAAATGAATTCCTCTAATGTCTTCTTTCTTTCTTCCCAAATGAAAGAACTCAGTTAAAAATCTGAGTATTATCTGTTATGTTAAATGAAATCTCCAGAATGTTGTGAGACTCATATCAAATATGTGTGTTCTGTCTTAACGAGGTCATTTTGAAAACTGCAATATCACAAAAGAAACACATTTAAAATGAGGAAGTTAAACTTATTTGGAAACAAAATATTAACATAAAGATATTTTTGTGTTATATAGAATTGTGTCCAAATTTATTTGTATACTTTCACTTTTTGATCGAAGTCATATGCCCCATAATATCCACTTTAGCAAGGACCAATACTTATTCATCCATGATCCCAACTCCTGTAAAACCTATTGTATTAAAAACTCTAGGTACACACAATAGTATGTAATAACAAATGGGGACTACTTGGTGATATGCAGTAAAACATTTTTATTACTGTATTATAATGTTAAAAATGTTTTGGTATATCTGGAAGTGCTGTTTTTAAATGTTTTTGATGCATAGAAAGGTACAGTATGTACTGCACTCTAAGACAAACATTTGACTAACTGATGTTAGATACGAACTGTCCCCAATTCTGTTGACTTACCAACAAATTCAACTGCAAGACAGACTTAGAAATGGAGCTCATCATAATCTGGGGACTGCCTGAATACAATATGGTGTTTGCACAACATCCAAATTACATAACGTCCTATTTCATAAAACTTATTGTGGACATTAAGCAAGGCATGACTTCGAATCAGTGGTGATTTGAATTTAATAGTGAAATACATCATGCAGTTTAGAATGTTATGTTTAGAAATCAAATCATTACAGTTTTATTTGCAGCTGAGTCCTAGATAAGATCTCACTGAGCAGTACACAGACAGAGCTCCTGAAGTGAACCACTTGGCTCTGTGTTTGTGGGGCCTCCAGGTGTCTCTCGACTGTGAAAATGCTGTTAATATTTGTTCACTGTGATTATTAATTTCATTATCCTCAGGCCAAATTCAACCATTTCTATCACAGATCAAAGTTCTTTTTGTTTTGTTTTCAAAGTGGCAGCATTATATTGTGCTAAGAACCTTCTCTTTGTTAAAAATGCAGCTTTGCATATCCCTGCTCAAGAAACACATTACAAAATACATATATTCATTGCATTTTTATGTAATATTAGATACATACAAAAGAGTATGGCATATAGTTCTAAGATGTGAAACAAAATATTAAAGTACAAAAAATACATCACTCAACAATAGAACTAAAATATTATCAAAGCCATAAACTATGTGTTTCTACCTAATTTCATCCCTTGAATATTTTGACATGCTCAAATTTTCTTTATATTTAAAAATATAAATTTTTAAATCTCTCTGTATAATTTTAAAATAATGAACACAGGGATATGTTTTCACTTGTCCCACTTCATGGAAATAAATACAACAGTGAAAATGGAGTTGAATGGACTCTTGGCTCTCCATGCTACCATCACCATATGTGATAGTTGGAGCTGTGTGTCAACTTGGCTGGACCACAATTCTGTGTGGTTTAAGCAGTTGTGATGTGGTTATTCCCATGATGAAATCAGATTAATATGTTTTGAGCAGCAATTCCGTTGAAAGGGTGTTTCCCTAAGGGGTATGGCCTGCTTCCAGGATATTTATGGACATCCTGGGAAAAGAGACACTCTTCTTCTGTGGATCAGGATTCTGTTGTGCTGCCTACAACTGTCCATGAGTGAACAATCCACCATTCAGCCTGGAGATCTTGGATTCATCATTCATTGGAGTCAACAGCCAGTATACTGCCTGCCAACCTTGAGTTCCTCAGGCCTTGCAGCCGC
>NW_006921616.1:8938823-8940396 GCF_000298275.1 Orycteropus afer afer | reverse complement strand
CTAACTGAAAGGCTGGTGGTTCAAATCCACCATCCACTCTGTAGAAGAAAGGTGTGGCAGGCTGCTTCCGTAAAGATTTACAGCCTTGGAAACCCTATAGGGCAGTTCTACCTTGTCCTATAGAGTCATTATGAGCTGGAATCAACTCAACAGCAGTGGGTTTGGTTTTGGTTTGGTTTCTGTCACAGAGCACCCTGATGCTATAATTAAGTGCCCTGTGGTCAGTTTACAATGGTGTTTTTTTTTTTTTTTTTTTTTTTTTTTTTTGTGGGCAATTCCTCCTTTAGGAATATTGCAGGGACACCTTTGTTTATAGCTCAGTTTGAATGATTTTGTGCATCTCATTTTCTCTTTTCCTTTATTCCTTTCATGAAGCCATTGTATGGATCTGTGATGACAGCTCTTTCCTGGGGCGTTGATAACTGTGCTCCAATGTTCCTGCAGTAAATGGAGAGGCTTTCTACTCTTCTCTTAATCCCACTGCAAGTATGTTCTTTCCAGTAATATTCTGTGAAGCTAGAAAGGTTGGGAGAAATGCAATGGGACATGAACACATTTTTATCTATTTGTAGGAAACTATTTGTCCATTGAGCCAAACTAATGTGAACATCTGGATTTTGTTTGCTTATGTTTCTTTCCTTGTATTACTGTATCACAATAGAATAAAAGCAAATTAAGAAAAGGAAGTCAGTGGAAAAACAAAACAAAAACCACAAAGGAAATACAAAACACAAAAACCACTAAGTGGCATTTACTGAGAATGTCTATCCTGTATAATAATATTGGTGTCATCCTTTCACTGCCTTGGGCTCTGACTCTATATTGCTGGTCATGGATTTTCAAAAGAATGTCAGAGTTGGTTTCTCCCATATTCTTGTGTGTAACCCAATGGAGCCCTACTCAGTTCCCTCCCCATATGAACCACTGTGTTTCCCATGGTCCTACCCTATAAGCAGCCAAGGTAATGCAAGGGCCCAGTGACTTGGAAGCCAGTGCAGAGGAAAGTTCACCCCTGTCTGGCACCACTGAAACAGCTGTTGCATGCAGAATGCCAGGGGAGAAGCCATCAGGGAAACTGCTTTCAGAAATCAAAAATATTTTATTCACATTTTGTGTATCAGACATATTTTAGTCTCCTTTATATGTCAAACATCATATGAAGGACCATTTTAGCATGGACATTAGGATATTTTGGACTCCCTGTTTTCAAAGGCTCTTACATTTAAATGAGGAGACAGTAAGAACACAAACAAAGCAGGTAGGCCACTACCTTTATTAAATAAAGGTACCCCCAACGGGGGTCGCTATGAGTAGGAAATGACTCAGTGGCAGTGAGTTTGGAAACCGAGCCGTCAACATGGAAATGGTAAGGATCTTGAGAGCCAAACTAGAATCTGAAAGTCATGGTTGGGTAACTTCCTAAAGCCTGGTCCCAGTGGCATGATCTGATTCCATGAAGGGTGAAGAGAGTAAAAGTATAATTCCCTTGCCACTTGGTGAAAATTTGCAGCTTAGTTTGTTAAACCCAGTTCTTCAGTTTTGAAATAGTTGAAAGGTCCTTAACTGGAGTTGT
>NW_006921616.1:8933003-8937853 GCF_000298275.1 Orycteropus afer afer | reverse complement strand
AGATGTGGCATGCTTACAGCTCTCTTTTCTGTATCTACAGCTCTGAGATTTCTCACATGTGACCTGCTACAGCTCTGGGTTCTGACTGGTCTATTACTTTATATTTAAATCCTTGCAGTCATTTTCACTTCAAAATAAAAGAAATGTAGTGGAATTAAAACCCATCTCCAGAAGCCCTTTCATTTGTAAACTTCAATTTACCCTTTGTACTTGAGTGTAATGTTTCCACAGGAATGCTGAAAGTGTTTCTCATACTTTATTATCAATATGTAAAACATTGAACTTGAATTAAGACATCCTTTGCACATTATCTTCCATTTGCATTTAAAAACATAAGTTAAATCACATGATGGCTTACTGTTAATACTCAGCCTACTATTTTCTTTCTCTTTTTCATTTTAAAGAACCCACACACTGGAAAGTACAGATTTTACAGCTCAATGGCTAAACCTGTGAGATTATTTGAAGCAAAACAAGATTGTACTCTGCAAACTGTGCCTGTGGAAGATGACTTCCTTTGCATTGCGTCCCCTGGGGTTCAGAAGATTTCTACTTTCCTGCTCAGAACATGCCAGTGCCACACAGGTGCTTCTATTCCAGATGTTTACAAATTTTGCCTGAAAACACGTGTGCTGTGGACTTTTTTTATTTACATGAAAATCCTTGATAATCAGCAATTGAACTCCAGTTGTAAAAATAAGCAATAAGTGAACAGCAAGTCACTTCCACAGGAATTATGAAAGGATCTGGTCTTAATTGTATGGTTCTCTATCAGTAGGAAACCAGGTCACTGTGTGCAACATCATCTTTTCTGGACATTTCAGCAGCCATTGGGCTCCAGGCTAAAGTTGCAGAGAGACTCTCGTTCTCTGTTTTGATTGACAGTGGTTGGTTATAATTTGGTATGAAGAAATTTAGCTTGACATGACAACTTATTTTCCCAGAACACTTTAATTTCCATCACTGCTCTTCTCCCTGTGCCCCCAGTTCAAATTCCCTGTGTGGGATAGTAGACTGTTTGCATGGGCAATTGAATCCCTCTGTCTTAGAGAAACACACACAGCTTTCTGACTTAGAATCTCACCTTTTCATTTTTGGTAGCTGGTTTTTGCTCAAGAGGAGTTTCATGTCTGTGTCTGCACAGGGAGAAATGCACAAAGCCCTTATGAAATGACTTGAAATTTCCATTATGGTGCCGACTTTGTTAATGATTAAGCATCTGTTTTTCAATATGTTCCCCTTAACTACTAGAATCAAATCTCTATATTTCAATATTGTATGATATAAGAAACCATTTATTAGAGTATATTTAATGAGGCTGTGATAGCTCTGTTACTAAAACATGCAAGTGTCAAGTCTTTATGAATAATAAGAAAGAGACATTGTTAGGCTTTTTATAAGGACTTCTTTCTTTCTTTTTGTGTAAGTCTATCGTGCCTACAACCTATAACATGGATGAATGTTTTACAGCCAAAAAGCAGCAAGACATTAAAAATAACAGAGACTGGGCATTTTTTTTTCACATCCAAAATCATACAGTTAAATTTGTACAAGAGACATTGTCAGGAGATGCTCTACAGAGAAGAAAGCTGGGCTGAAGTACACTGTCCAAGGTGCCTAAGAATGCCAGCCTCTTACTCATGTTGTTGGCTGGTCTTCTATTCCCACTTAGTAACTGCTAGACAGATCACAGAGGCCTCCCAGAGGATAGCAACAGATGATCTCTTTGAAGGTTTTCCTCAGTTCTTGACTCCGGAGCGCATAAATGAGAGGATCAATGATGGAATTACACATGATCAGGATGAGATACAAGTTAAAGTGAGACATGAAGCAGACACAGTATGGATTCTGGGGGCAGGAGATGTAGAATATCAGGTGGAGGAAGAATGGGGCCCAGCAGACAACAAAGACCCCGATCAGTATGGTCAAGGTGATGGCCCCCTTCATGTTGGCACCTTGGCGGATGGCGCCGGTGCCCGGGAGGACCGCAATGCGCTTGATGTGGAACCTGGCCATCAGGAACATGTGCACATACAGGGAAGCCATGAGAACCAGCATGGTGAAGAACATGGTGATGAGGCAGATGAGGACGACACTGCTGTCTGAGTAAATGATGAACAAAATGCCCGAAACCGTGCACGCTGCCCAGATACAAGTGATGATGAGGCCAACCCGCCTAACCGTCATGATGTTATGGTACTGGAGCGCATAAAAGATAGTGAAATACCTGTCCACTGCGATGGAAAGCAGGCTGCAAATTGAGGCCAGCAAGGAGCTACAGATCACTGAGTCAATGACGTTATCAATGTTCACCGTGAAGCTTTGAGCGTCCGTATCGGTACTGTTCAGTAGGGTGATGACAATGGTTTCGGATCCATTTGAAACGCTCACCAACATGTCAGCCACAGCGAGGCTACAGATGAAAAAGTACATGGGTGAGTGCAGATTCTTGTTCTTGGCTATTGCCACAATCACCAGGATATTCTCCAATAAGCTTATGACACCCAGAGTCACAAACACCTCAGGAGAGACAAAAAGTTGCTCGTAGCAACCTCCGTCCGAGTAGCCTTTGGCCAGGGCCTCGCTGGCGTTGCTGTGCGGCGCGTAGCTGCTGTGGTTCCAGAAGTGCAGCGAGGTGCGCAGTCCAGGGGGGTGGGTGGAGTTCATCCTGCAGCTAGGGGCTCCCCGGTCCCCCCGAACTGACTCAGCCTCCTGGGTCGGTAGCCCGGTGCTTTTCACCAATTCTTTATCTGTCTGGAAGTTCGGAGGCTGAGACGTGTATGCCTGCTCTCAGTAACCGTCAGAAACTCCAAAGCTGGCAGGGGGGTTCAGCTCCTTGGAAGCACAGCTCTCATCCTTACTTTAAAAATCTTTACGCTTCAACGTGTTTCTTTTCCGCTCAAGGAGTCTGCTGTTTGCTGTTTTGTTCTCACTTGCGTTTTAACTTTAGCCTCAAGCTTTCAAGTCTTTTCAAAATCATTGTCCCAGCAGCTGCGGGCGTTTGGAAGGTGACAAAGGTTTGCACGTGCTCACAGCCGCAGCTCTCAGAGCTGTCGGTCCTCAGCCGGCTGCAAGGCTTGGAGTGGTGGGAGCTGTGGGCGCGGGCTGCCGATTTTTATGGTGTGTGGAGGGGGGGGAAAATGTTCCCAATGGCGCCTCCCCCGCTTCCTTCTGGCCAATCTCAGCCCAAGTGCGGTGAAAGTCCGTGTGAGCCAAGGAGTATGTTGCAGAAGCACAAATTGCAGCGCAACTCTGAGGCAGATTAGGGAGCTGGAGTTGGAAAGCAAGCAGGGTGTGAGACTGATCTGCCCGCACAAGTTTTCAAGGGAAACAACTTGGTCCCTAGAAGACATTCTGTGATAGCACGAGCCATCGTGTGTGTGTGTGTGTGTGTGTACACGTGTGTGTGTGAGAGAGAGAGAAAGTGTGCCTGGGGTGTGTGTGTGTGTGTGAGTGTGCGTGTGCGTGGGGTGGGTGTGAGTGCACGTTGGCACAAAATGAAACGGAAAGCATACTGCTCTGGAAATAAACATCAGCTTGTTTCTGGGGAGTATGCCAAATCCCTTTATCCTCTTGATTTCTCTGAATTAGGACCCTAGAGAGGAATGCTTCCATGTAAAATACCTGAAGCACCAGGGGGATATTTCATTTTACAGGTGGGCTCTGTTGTGTGTGGAAGAGCTATGATACAGGTATAGCTAGTTTATCACAGGATGCAACAAGGACTTATTTTTTATGCACTAGTAGCTGTATTTCCTGTTGCACAGTTTCTGTTGTCTGAACTGGAGAAGTTTTCATTTGCGATGTTTGAAACCCACATGGCCTCAGTGTCAACTCTGTTTGCTCTGAACTTGGAAAGAAAGAAATATCAGTTCAGTATGGTAATTTGACATTACTCAGACCTTTTTGGTTGCGTGTTTGTTTGGTCATACTAGGTCACACTAGGACCAGGCAGTGAGTCTACCTCAAAACCTGGGGGCTTTGGACAATGAACCCTCTGGTACCTGGCAGTTTTACTTATTCAAGCCAAGACATGTGGATGTTAGTTACTTATCAGAATTTCTGAATGTTTGCTTAAGCTGGTTTTGAAAGAATATTGCAAAGTTGGTTTTCCATTTAATTAACCTCCAGGTTTTGAAATTTCATATATTACGCTTTCCAGCTATGGTTATTACAGGTTTTAGCTCTCTCTCAGCAGAAGAAACTCTGATTTCTCCCCTTCCTGATGTCTTCCCTGTCAGCTGATGACTGCAGGATATTTTTGAAGCCTCCTGTTGTAGATGGAGGAACCCTGTTATGGAAGGAGCCTAAGTCCCTGAGTGCCTGCACAGAGCAGACTCCACACCTCCTCATTCCTGCACATCCCAGCTCACCAACTACACTGAACTGTGATGTGAGCAAGCAAGACATGGTATTGTGTTAAGTGACTGAGGTACTGGTGTTTAGCTGTTATAGCTGTGTGTGGATTGAATTATGTCCCCCCCCCAAAAAAACGTGTGTTGTATACCCTAACCCCTATACCTGTGGGTGTGATTCTATTTGGAAATAGATGTTCTTCGTTACATTGTTGTTGTTGTTGTTATTGTTATGTGCTGTCGCTGACTCATAGCGACCTCTCCTTGGGTTTCCGAGGCAGTATCACTATGGAAGTAGATTGCTCCATCTTCCTTCCAAGGACTGGCTGGTGAGTTTGAACCACCAGCCTTCTGGTTAGCAGTCAAGTGCCCTAGGCACTAAGCTGCTAATGAGGCCATATCAGTGTATGATGTGTCTTCAACCAGTCCCTTTTGAGATATGAAAGTGGATTAGGCACACAAGCAGTCCCAGCTGGGGAATCGCCAAGCACTGAG
>NW_006921616.1:8931557-8932548 GCF_000298275.1 Orycteropus afer afer | reverse complement strand
CGCGGGATCGGGCAGTGTTTCGTTCTGCTGTGCATGGGGTCGCTATGAGTCGGAAACGACTCGACGGCACTTAACAACAACAACAACAACAAACTGTAAGAAAATAAATTTCCACTCACTAAAGCGACCCATTTGTGATTTTTCTGTTACAAAGCAGCACTAAGAAACTAAGATAATCAGCTTCCATTAAATACCTTGATTTTCAAACTTTGTAACGGAGCTGATTGTAAGCAGCAACCCTCAGCAATGTGAAAATCCGTCCTTTCTCCTAGTTCACATTTCCCAAAAGTGCGAATTCTGAAATACATAAACAGTAGAGAAGAAATCTAGTGAATTGTCTAAGGATCAAATTATCTGCTTTGGATAGTTGCTTCCTGAATCAGTTCTTGCCTTTGTGTTCCCGCCTTCTCTTGGTGGTACAGTCCTCCCACCCACTACGGCTTAGAACCAACATAGAGCATTCCTCACGAGAGCAGTAGGTCACCAATTTTTCCCAAGTGATGGACCATTTTCAAGGAGGAAACATGCAACCTAAAACAAACCTAAATACCTTACTGGGTTTCCCAGGACTAGGTCATAGCTTTTCAAAGACCAAATGGACATGTCATTCTCCAGCATTTCCTGTTAAGCTTTTTGGTTATAGTTTACCTTAGTCAATTGTCCACCGTTTCAGGCAGCTGATGTTAAACAATGACCTCTCATTGGTTTCAGCAAAATTCCTGGGAAAGCATCATTGTGTGTAGGCTCTGAGTTAACTCAAAGACAGCCCTGCAAGTGGGATCTTACAGAGAACCACCAGAGAGGTCACATAATGATGCTTTTCTGGGAATGAGAATGGGGGTTTGAAGAAGCTCTTGCCCCACACTGTCCCCCTGATTTCCTACTAGGATGCTGGCTTTCACTGTGATTGCAAGCTCTTGGTTTCCAAGGCTACCTCAGATCTAGGGAATGGGAGAAGGAAACAGGTTAAGTTAAAAGGACACAAAGTTTG
>NW_006921616.1:8928820-8930277 GCF_000298275.1 Orycteropus afer afer | reverse complement strand
TGGTTTAAAGTGCTCTATGAGCCAGGAGAAATACTATCAGCAAGGTTAGATGCATTAATGGTATTTTTGAAAATTTATTGCAGATTTCTTTTCATGATATACACCAAATTGAGTTACATCATAATTTATTTCTGTACTGAGCAAAATCCTTGTCTCATATTCTATAGCAATAAATATGAAATATTACAGTAGAGGAGCATTTACCAAATAAAGCTAAATGAAACATGATTCTTAAATGTTAACAGTTGTTCCACCAACAAATAACAAGGAAGATTGCAAGGTCAAATGATATTGGCAAACATTGCAAACTCAACTGCCCTCTTGAGGTTTCCAAGTTTATATTCGTTGATTAAAGTGTCTGATGTTTCCTAAGTTTAAAAACGATTAAACATTGCTTAACTCACTTACTTCCTAAACTTATTTGAATGTAGAGCTGCCATCCTCCCACTTCCATTTTTTTTTTTTTGAGTTCTTGTTAAGTTCAGTTCCGCTATAGCACTTGTTTTGAAATTGCAAATTTGTTCCAATCTAATTGATTTATCAAGGAACAAATGTTTTGAACCTTAAGCAAATTTTGTGTTTGTTTTTGAGCAATTTTGTCTAAGAGAAACACTAGATGAGTGTAGGAAATACACTGGCTGAGCTGAGCCTGCTGTTGGCTGCTGTTGAGTCAGCCTTGAATCCTGGCGACCTCGTGCACAAGAGAATGTAACACTGCCTGGTCCTGCACGATCGGTTGTGGATTGGATCCTTGTTCTCCATGGGGTTTTTACCGGTTCATTTTTGGCAGTGGACCAATAGGCTTTTCTTCCTAGTCTGTGTGAGCTTGGAAGCTTGGCTGAAAGCTGTTCAGCATCCCAGGAACACCCAAGCCTTTGCTGATGCAGAGGTGGTAGCTGGGCAGGAAGTACGTTGGCCACAGATCCAACCTGGGTTGACTGCCTGAAAGGTGTGTGTTTTACCACTAAACCTCCACTGCCTCCAACCAGCCACGTAGGAACACACAAAACACACACCCCTCAAGCACCTGCTAACTACCTGGGTTCATGGCATGTGTGATGAGTCACACCCATCCATGACTGGTGTCATGACATTTCAGAGATCCTTCCTCCATGCTTCATAGTAACTCATAGCTCTTTCATAACTCACTTCCACAGCAAACTTCAGGTTCTTTTTCAGATTAACTGGCATATTTTTGTAGTATTTATTGATTTCCTAACTATTTAACTGTGTAAAACTATGCTGGGATTTTATTAGTTTCCTTTTTTATTCATTTTACTGATGAACTTTTTGAGCTCTGTACCCTGACACTCATTTTCTCATAAATCCTGAGGATTTCATTTTGAATGGCTTTGCATAGTGCAGAGATTTTTAAATACATTTGTCACATTACATTGTTTTTGTCAGGTGCTGGCAGGTCAGTTCTGACTCATAGCGACCTATATGCAAAAGAACAC
>NW_006921616.1:8926708-8928270 GCF_000298275.1 Orycteropus afer afer | reverse complement strand
TTTTTTTTTTGTCTTCATAATAAGATGTAATTCATATTGAAGGATGGAGTCTTTGATGTTCATCAGTAAATGCTTCAAGTCCTCTTCACTTTCAGTAAGCAAGTTCGGTTCATCTGCATATTGCATACATTCTTCTTTACATAGTCCAGCTTCTCAGATTATTTGCTCAGCATACAGTTGAATAAGTATGGTGTAAGGATACAACTGATACACACTTTTCCTGATTTTAAACAATGCAGTATTCATTCCCTTTTCCATTTGAATGACTTCTTTTTGATCAATGTACATGTTCCTCATAGCACAATTAAGTGTTCTGAAATTCCCATTCTTTTCAATGTTATCCATATTTTGTTATGATTCCCACAGTTGAATGCCATTGCATAGTCAGTAAAATTCAGGTAAACATCTTTGTGGTACTTTCCGCTTTCAGATGGAATCCTTTGACATCGGCAATGATATCATTCATTCTATGTCTTCTGAAACTGGCTTGAATTTCAGGCCATTCCCTGTTGATGTACTACTGCAACCATTTTTTAATTATCTCATTAAAATTTTACTTGTGAGTGATATTAAGGATATAGTTTGATAATTTCTACATTCTGTTGAATCACGTTTCTTTGAAATGGTCATTAATATGGATCTCTTCCTGTCAGTTGGCCAAATTTCTTAGCATAGATGAGTGAGTGCTTCCAGTGTTACATCTGTTTGTTGAAATGTCTTACCTGGTATTCTGTGAGTTCTTGAAGCTTTGTTTTTCACCAATGCCTTTAGTGCAGCTTGGACCTCTTCCTTTGATACCATCAGTTCTTGATCATGTGCTACCTCCTGAAATGACTGAACATCAACATTGTGTGTGTGTGTGTGTGTGTGTGTAGTAGTAACTCTCCATATTCCTTTCATCTTCTTTTGATGCTACCTAGTCATTCAATCTCTTTCCCACAGAATCCTTCAATATTGCAACTTGAGGCTTGATTTTTTTCTTCAGTTCTTTCAGTTTCAGAAATGTTGAGTAGGTTCTTCCCTTTTATTTTTTTCTAACCATATTATAGTCACATTATAGCACAATTAAATTCAAGATAATTTGGGATATATATTTATTTTTTCACAATTTGGGAAACATTCATGTAGACCAAATTATTCTGACTACCAAAATTTTACTTATTTAACTGTTTCAGGACTTGTGGGCACATAAGGCCTACCAATATTTTCAGACTCTCAGGTTTCTTAGAAAGCTGCTATACTAGTTGTAACACAGGCGGCTACCTTGCAAGGACCTGTATAACTGCATGAATCTGAAGAAATGAGCCTCACCCTACCAATCCTGTCACCAGAGTCCACTTGGGACATATATGTTCCACATAGTTATATCAAAATTATGTTGTTGTTATGTGTCATTGGACCTGACTCAGTGACCCTACCTTGGGTTTCCAAGGCAGTATCACTACGGAAGTAGATTGCCCAACCTTCCTTCTGAGGAGTGGCTGATAGGTTTGAACCGCTAGCCTTCTGGTTAGCAGTAAAGTGCCTTAGGTACTATGCTACTAGAGCTCCCTCAAAAAGCC
>NW_006921616.1:8923250-8925683 GCF_000298275.1 Orycteropus afer afer | reverse complement strand
TAAGAACAAAAAGAAGGAACACATAGATGAAGCCCAACATTCATCCATCAGTTTGTACTGTGGTAGCGTGTGTGTTGCTGTGAGGCTGGAGGCCAATGCACTGGTGTTTCAAATACCAGCAGAGTTACCCCTGGTGGACAGGTTTCAGTGGAGCTTCCAGACTAAGACAGACTTGGAAGAAAGAAGGGGTCATCCAGTTCTCAAAGAATTGGCAAGTAAAAACCCTATGAATAGCAGTGAAACACTATTTGATATATTACTGGAAAACTTTATGAATAGCCCTGATACATTGTCTGATATAGTGCTGGAAGATGAGCCCCTGAGGTCAAAAGACATTCAAAATACAACTGGGGAAGTACTGCCTCCTCAAAGTAGAGTCGACCTTAATGATGTGGTTGGAATAAAGCTTTTGGGGCCTCATTTGATGTTGTGGCATGACTCAAATGGGAAGGAACAGCTGCAAACATACGTTAATAATATGAACATAGAACGTTCGATGTATGAATCTAGGAAAATTGGAAGTTGTCAAACATGAAATAGAATGCATAAAGATTGATATTCTAGGCATTAGTGAACTGAAATGGAGTGGTTTTGGCCATTTTGAATCAGACAATAATATGATCTATTCTGCCGGGAATGACAATTTGAAGAGAAATGGCGTAACATTCATTGTTCCAAAAAATGTTTTAAGATCTATCCTGAAGTGCAATCCTGTCAGTGATAGGATAATATCCATATGCCTACAAGGAAGACCAATTAATACTACTATTATTCAAATTTACACACCAACCACCAAAACCAAAGACAAAGAAATTAAAGATTTTTACCAACTCCTGCAGTCTGAAATTGACCCAACATGGAATCAAGATGTATTGATTATTACTGGTGATTGGAATGCAAAAGTTGGAAACAAAGAAAAATCACTGGTAGTTGGAAAATATGGCCTCAGTGATAGAAATGATGCCGGAGATAGCATGGTAAATTTACAAGACCAATGACTAATTCATTGCAAATACCTTTTTCAACAACATAAATGGCAGTTATACATGTGAACCTCACCAGATGGTGCAGTAATCAGATTGACTACATCAAAAGAGGCAATGGAGAAACTCAGCATCTTCAGCCCAAACAAGGGGCAGGAGCTGATTGTGGAACAGACCATTAACTGCTCATGTGCAAGTTCAAGCTGAAGCTGAAAACAATTAAACAAGTCTGTAAGAGCCAGAATATGACCTTTATTATATCCCACTTGAATTTAGGGACCATGTGAAGAATATATTTGACACATTCACACAGAACAAGGGATACTTCATGGTTTTAAATTAGGAAAGGAGTGCATCAGAGTATCCTTTTATATACTTATTCAATCTATATTCTGAGCAAAAAATCCAAGCAACAGGACTATATGAAAAAGAATGTTGCATCAGGATTGGAGGAAGACTCATGAAGAACCTGCAATTTGCAGATGACACAACCTTGTTTGATGAAAGTAAAGATGACTTGAAACACTTACTAATAAACATTAAAGACTACAGTTCAGTATGCACTACACTTCAGCATAAAGAAAACAAAAGTCCTCACAAGTGGACCAATAAGCAGCATCATGATAAATGTAGAATAGATGGAAGTTGTCAAAGATTTCGTATTACTTCTTTCCATGATCAACACCAATGGAAGCAGCAGTCAAGACATCAGACAACGTATTGCACTGGGCAAATCTGCTGCAAAAGACCTGTTTAAAGTGCTGAAAAACAAAGATGTCTCTTTGAAGACTAAGGTGCATCTAACCCAAGCCATGGTATTTTCAATGGCCTCATATGCATGTGAAAGCTGTATAATGAATAAGGAAGACCGGAGAAGAGTTGAAGCTTTGGAGTGTGGTGTTGGAGAAGAATACTGAAAGTACCATGGACTACCAGAACTAACAGATCTGTCCTGGAAGTAGTACAGCCAGAATGCTCCTTTGAAGTGAGAATGGCCTGATCTCATCTCACCTATTTTGGTCATGTTGTCAGAAGGGGCCATTCCCTGATGAACTATATCATGCTTGGTAAAATGGAGGGTCAGAGAAAAAGGGGAAGGCCCTCAATGAGATGGATTGACACAGTGCTGCAAAGATGGGCTCAGGTATAGCAAGGATTGTGAGGGTGGTACAGAGTCGCTGTGTTTCAGTCTATTGAACATAGGGTTGCTATGAGTCAGAGTCGACTCGACGGCACCTAACAACAACAGGGATGACGTAGGAAGAGTGCTGTTACATTGAATGGATTGTAAGCAATGTCACAAATCAAAATGTGTATAAAACCAAAAAACCAAAACCAAACTCACTGCTGTTGAGTACGATCTGACTCATAGTGACCCCTCCTTCGGTTTACCAGGCAGTATCACTATGGAAGTAGATTGCCCAATCTTCCTTTTGAGAAGTGGCTGGTG
>NW_006921616.1:8921494-8922820 GCF_000298275.1 Orycteropus afer afer | reverse complement strand
AGATTATGATATTCATCATTTCTTTAAGAATCATGAAAATACTATTATTGGGTATACTTTTTTTTCACATGCTGTGCTTATCATTATCTTTAGTAAAATGTAAGTCTAATTCTCTATTGCATTAATTTATTCTTTGTTTTCAAACCTTTTAAAGTTAGACACTAAGATAGCATACAACTTTTACTAAAATCCCTTTAATACTTATGAAATATTAGTAAGAGTTTACTCTTTATAAAATTGATGAAATGTGATTTTATCTCAAGATAGTGGAAAATTTAGATTTTTGGAAAAAAAAATAAAAACTGTTTCATGGGGTGGTTTATTGAGGTGGTAGTTGGACGAACATAGCATTTAGCTGAATGAGAAAGGTGGAGAGAGCTAGAAATCAAGGCAGATGGAAAAACTGAGACAAAGTGAGATTGTGGGAAATACTACTGCCAGTCTGGGGAATGATCCCACTCAAATTTCTTTCTCATTAGTTATACTGTCCCTTTGTGAGGCTGCATCAACTCAAGGACACACAACTACAACAACAATATGGAGTTCAGAGATTGGATCTGAACTCTGGTACATGAAATCAGTCTGCACAATAGCCCAATATCCCGAATTCTCAAGTCAGAGTTCAGATATCTCTTAACATCACAACCAAAAACTTTATAAACAATGAAACAAGTGAAGATAACTTTGAAGAAACGTATAACCCGAAGCAACGCTGGTGAGATCGGTCTTTCTGTGTAAACCCTTGGTTCTTTCTGTCTGAAACTTGTGTGGTCTTTTAGAAGCCCACTGTGTTCATGGTGTCTTTCTGATAAAAAATGACATAAAAATACAAATATTCCATTAAGTAAGTATGTTCTCAGTAATCCTAATCACACTGAAAAAACAAAATGATATACTTTTAGTTAGGTCTGCCATAATAACTGTATTTCTGGGCATTACATTTTACAAGTGTATACATCAATTTCCTCTTACTAAAATTAGAGTAATAATTTTTCACTGCCAAGGCTTACGGTGAGAACTAAATGAGCCAATATGAAGGCCTCTGACTGGTGTCTCACACAGAGTCAATATTACGTAAGCATCAGCTATATTTCTATTTTTCTAAACCAACGACAGAGTCCCTGGGTGGCCAAGCAGTTAAGTGCTTCACTCCTAACCGAATGAAGCAGTTTGTAAAGACATTTGGTTATAGAATTCAATCAAATTTTGGTGTTCTTTTTTGTGTGGAAACACTCAGTGATACTTCACATGACATTAAACTTCTTTTCTCAGCATAACAAAAGCTCAGGGTGGCACTGTCTAATGTGATCCATAGCATGTGGGTTA
>NW_006921616.1:8919400-8921049 GCF_000298275.1 Orycteropus afer afer | reverse complement strand
GAACACAGGGACAGAGTGATAGAATGTAGGTCTTTATGAGCGATCAGGGTGGTGGCCAGGGTATAACTTCACTTAAAGGAAATGAGGACAGAGTAGGTGCCTTGGTTGGTTCCTGCTACACATGTCTTGGCCATAACCTCTGCTATGTCCTCTCTGAATACTTACACCCTTGTCAAAGAGATAAAGAAAAGGAGTTTTCTCTTTGGGCTATAGTTTTAAATGAGAAGTGGCCTAACTCTGAGAGTCTATGTTTCTTAGCATTGAGAATTTGGATGCAAATACATAAAACCAATTGCCTTTGAGTTGATTTCAACCCACAATAGCCCTATAGGACAGCTTAGAACTTCCCCATAGTGTTTGCAAGGCTGTAATCTTTATAGAAGTAGACTGTCTCAGCTTTCTCCCATGGAGCAGCTCTTGGGTCAAACCACCTATCTCTTGCTTAGCAGCCGAACTCCTTATAAAACCACCAAGCAATGTTAAATCTCAGCAAAGCATTGCCCAGGTTGGTGGGTCACCTATTTTCCAAACTGCAGTTTCTTTTGTTAGGAGGTACGATTTCTTATTATGAAGAACAAAAGGTCTCCATACCTTCAAGGTAGATAACTTCTAAGATCTCCACCTTTTGCACACTGGTGAGTCTTGTGAAAGTAGGCAACAGATACTGTGAAACTGAATGGTCAGTTCAGAGCTGAAGCGAGGATACCAATAGCTGTCTGGTTTAGAATGGCTGTTCTTTCATAAACAAATGTTAATCAGATGGGGTTTGTTCCAAACTGAAGATTTAAAAATGATATAGGCTATGTCTTTAATCTCTGAAAGCAAAAAACTGTTACTGTGATTATTTTAAGTTAGCGCATTTTATAACACTTTCCAAATATCTACTAAATTTTTAGGACAGTATGTCCTTTGGCTTAAAGTGGGCACAATAAGAATTTTCTTATAGTTGAAGTATTTTCCCTACAGACACAATTAGGATGTATTTTGCTGGCATGTTATCTGTTTGGAAAGATGGAGAAGATGGCCAGTAATTATGTGGAAATATGAACTCAACGGGAGCCAAATGGGCAAAGTTAGATTCTGAGGGAATATGTTATAAGGCTTTTAAAAGTGTTTCAGATACAGAGAAGATTTTCCCTCCACCCACAATCAGCGAGTCACTTTTTCATAGATTATTTATCCCATTGCCAGACTCCTACTATTGAATGTATGTACTGCTCTCAACTGACCTGATTTCTAAAAGAGTAATAATTATTGTACCTCTGAAGAGAACCTCCAGGTACACTGTGTCCCAAAGGTGCAATCTCAAACTACAGTAACATTGGAAATCAAAATGCTACAATTATACAAAAGACATAACTTGAAAATGCATTACTTAGATTTTTTTTACCCATATTAATTTTGGCAAATTTTAAATAAAAGTATTTAATTCTCTTTTTCTCTGCCAGTACTTGCCATCTTTGAAGAACTGAGAAAAAAATATATATATAATTATGAAACAAATATTGTTGAAAGGTATTTGCTTCCTCCAGAAAGAGATAAAATTGTTCCTGGATCAATATTTTCTTCATTTATTAAATAATGAGATGTATATTTTTAGAAAAACAAACAAACTAGATTCTGAAATTAATATGTTATTATTCAATCCT
>NW_006921616.1:8917122-8918495 GCF_000298275.1 Orycteropus afer afer | reverse complement strand
GGAATGGTTGAAGGTGCTATCACTCTACATGGGTCAAAGACAATTTGAGAAAATACAATTAATTCCATTTTGGGTATGGTAAGTTTCATGTACCTATGGGTCCTTCCTCAGAGGCAGAGAAATCCAGGAATCAGTTAATGGCTATTTTAGAAGCATAGTCTGGGATATGGATTTGAGAGCCAACAGAGTGGTAATTTAAGCTTACAGGTTGCATAAATTGAGATAAGTATTATGCAGGTCATGAAAGCAAGTCAACACATGCTCCTTTGACTGCCAGATGTTGGTTGGATCAGGGGTGTCTTCACATGTAAACAAGTGGCTGCATCTTATCTTGGAGGCATTATGGCAATAAGGAAGCTTCCAAGGTCACTGTACAGCAGGCAATTTCATGGTGATTTATGCTCCAAAGTTCCTGAGGCTCAAAACACAAGCATATGCTTGGAATATGCTGCATCATATATGCTTATTTGAATTTAAAAAGACTGTACAGTTATATCCCAGCTTGCAAACTCAAAGGTAAACTCAAAACAATTTATGTTTCCTACCAGCTTTTTCTTTTATGTATGACTGTTAGTCTACATATCGATTTCATATAATATATATGGGTTGAATGTGCTGCTTTAACTTTTCATCATTATATGCACCATCAATCAGCATATTGATATGATTAACTACAGAAGCTCTAGTGATGTAGTAGATAAGGCATTTGGTTGCTAATCAGAAGGTTGGTGGTTCAAATCCACAAGCTGCTCTGCAGAAGAAAGATGGGGCAATCTACTTCCGTAAAGATTTATAGCCACAGAAACCAAATGAGTTCCAAATGGGGTTACTATGAGTCAGAACCAACTTGATGGCAGTCAGTTTGGTTTGGTTTTGGTTTTATGATTAATTAATAAATTGAGAAAAAAACAAATGATTTCTGTATAAGTCGATGATCATGTATGGAGTTCCAGTTATAAGAAAAATGTCATTGAATTGTTTTAACTTTTCGCATGATGCATATTCTACTTTGCTAAAGCAAGCAGTGATGCCCAGAATTCATTGTTTCATTTTGTATTAAATCCCAAAGGCAGGCAAATCGATATGGAAAGATTTCATGAAGATTTGTAAACAAATCAGCATAAGGTTCCATTGTGGTGGTTATGTTTGTGTGTCAGCTTGGCTGGGCCTGGTTGAGTGGCTGGGCAGCTGGTGGTAGTTATTCCCAATGATGAGACTGGCAATCAACTCCATGGTGAGATCTACCACAAGCAGCTGAGTAGCTGCTTTAGGGATGTGGTCTGCTTCCCATATATAAGAAGCAGCTTTGGGAATGGTCTCTAGCTTATGGCACCTTAAACCCTGCATGTAGTTGTGTCATTGTTTAGCAGCCT
>NW_006921616.1:8914446-8917022 GCF_000298275.1 Orycteropus afer afer | reverse complement strand
GCTGTCTGAGTGAAGAAAAGCCTGTAGTTTCAGTGGGCCAGGAGCTGGAGGCAGAGCTAAAGCCCAAGGTCGAGGGGCTTTCATCCAGCCCCTAGAGCCTGGCACTTTGAACTTGGACTTAAAGCCTCCAGACTGTAAGAGAATAAATTCCTGTTGGTGAGGCCATCCTATTTGTGGTGTATTCTTGTCAGAGTGGTACTAGGGAACCAGAACAGCCCCCAAATGGCAAAGCCATCCCTGACCTGCTGGAGCCTTCTAAATGCTTCCTTGTTTTCCGATAATATCAACTATAGTAAATCGGGTTAGATTCAATATAAAATAATGTCGACAATTAAGGAGGAGAGCCAGGTTTTTCTATTTGTACAAGAGTATCGCTTCAGATATTTGACAGAACTTGAAAATTTAAACTGCAGCTTTGTTAAAATTATATTTCATTTAAAAGTGGTTTTTATTACTGATGACAGATTTGAAATAGCTACTGCAAATCTAGTCAGGGAACTGTCACAGGGGCAACATTTCTTTTTCTGTGAATAAATAATTTATACATTTAATATAAAATGCCAATGAAACAGGTAAGAATTTCAAGCACAAGCTCAGATGTTCATGCATGCATTTATATTGCTATGATCCAAGTTTAATCTTCTATCAGGAACTCTCATTTCCACTCAATATGGATACGTTTTGCAGTGCTCAGAACAAACCAGAAATTTCTGTCATTTTCATTTAAAAGTTCCATCCTAGTCAAAGGTTTCCTAGCATTAAATTTCCTGTACTTCTCAGTTGTCATGCTATGTTCCTGGGGCGGAAAGAGCTGGCCTCCGGCCTATGCTGACACCTGCTTCTAGTATTCTGGTCCCATCTGCTTCTCATCAGACAGGCTTCTGGGAGCTCAGGCCAGCAGCAGCTGGGTAGGCTGTAGGCATCCATTGTGCACCTGAGCAGGTCTCAGACATTGCATTCCTTGGCTGGAAGATGAGGTCACTATCTTTTGATGTGGACACTCTTCTCTTTGTTGGGCAACCTTCGGACTGAGAAGCCCAATTTCTTCTATAGCTAACCTCTTTGCCACAAAAATTTTGAATCCTTTATTTTCTCATTCCCAGGGTTTAAATTTTCATTCTTTTGACCAGTCTTCTGTTATTCTACTAGTAGAACAAGTATTCCAGAGTGGTTGCATATCTACAAATTCTGATGCATGTTAATATATCAAATCATATCTCTCAAAAGAGACCGCGTTGAGTGTAACTTTTCCTGTTTTTTTCTGGAACATGAATCAAAAGCTGAGGCCAGAAGAAGGTCAAGTATTCCACTTTGTAAGGAAAGCTTCATGCAATTGGGGGCAACACAACTCTTCCAGAGCTTACTAATAGGCCAATTGCTTTCTCCTTCATCAACCATTGTCCACCATTCTCAAGCTATAGAGACAGAAGACCAATAGAAAGCTAAAAAAGAAAAAAAAAAAAAGGAAAAAGAAAAAGTTTTTGGGCTTGTGTTGTGTTGTTCCCAATTGTATCCACTTTGGAATAATTTTTCTACTAGTAGGGTAATGAAAAGAGCTGTGGTGGTGCAGTGGTCAAGGCATTTGGCTGCTAACCAAAAGTTCAGTGATTTGAACCCAGCAGCCGCTCTGCAGAAGAAAGGTGAGGCATTCTGCTTTCATAAAGATTTACAGCCTTGGTAACCCAATGGGGGTTGCTATGAGTCAAAATTGACTCAATAGTAGTGAGTCGGTTTTTGGACTAGGGTAATGTTTGCTTGATCAGAGTAGGAGGCTTAAGTCTCTTGATAAGTAGTTAGAAGCTGAAACCCTTGATTCTTCCCCATATATACAATGTGACTTAAGTGAGTGGTTTACTTATCTATGATCTTGCAATTGTTTGGATATTCATTGACAGAGGTGCAGTGGGATGGAGATGAGAAATGAATGGTAGTGGCATCACTGGAAAAGGAGAATCTCTCAACTTTGAAATATATCTGTATCTATCTATCAATATGAAATAGATTTTACAGAAAGGTTTCTGTCACTGGTGAGAGTATGCATTACCATATGTTGGTCAGTTTACTGGTATACATTATACAGTATACTAGTATACATTTTTCTGCCCTTTAGTCAGAAAAATGACTTAGAGGATGTTCTCCAGGGCTAATTTTCCAGACACTGGTTTGAAGTCAATAAAATGATAGCCTAATAACATGTTTCCTAAGAATCTCATAGTTCTTTGTTGTTCAAAGGCATTCATATCCCCAGCGTGTTATGAGGATGGCAAAAATGATTTAGCTGGGAAAATATAATCTAGAAAATTTACTGCAAATTGAAAATAAATGTACTTTATAGAAATGTTGCTTGCTTAGTTATCTGATGTAAGCACTGGTTTATAAGAGGAATGAAAATATACAGATAGAAAACCCAACCGTGAGGAGAAAGTCCTTCGGACCAGCCATGCCACCTTGTTTTTCTGTTCCTTTCTTTGTTGTTATCTTTAGGCCTCAGAACAAAAGCCACCCACACTGAGGCCTGATGTTTGCTAAAAAGGCTAAAAAGGTACAGTTCTGGGCTAGCCATCTTCCCTCCTCAG
>NW_006921616.1:8908626-8910281 GCF_000298275.1 Orycteropus afer afer | reverse complement strand
CAGTGGCTGATTTTTTCAAAAGAAAATCCTTAGACCTTTTTTCTGAGGTGCCTCTTAACCATCTCCACCACTCAGGGAAGCCATTTGGTCTCTATATTGCCCCATCCCCCACCCCAGTTTTAAGCCAATGCACCTCACTTCTGTCTATGCTGGGAAAACTAAGTGAGTAAGTTCTCATCAAATCCCATCAATGTAGGAAGTCAACTGGAATGCCAATGCTTCAAAGCTTAGGTTTGAAACCTTGGTCTGATTCACTAATTGTTTCATTTTTCTATGCCCATCACCCTGTGCAGGAATTGATGAACTACCATGAAGACTGTGAGAGCTGAGCTTGACAGAACTGCCTTGTTTTTCTGGATTTTCAAAGTTTACCACCTTTGACAGAGTGCATTCTTACCACTTTTCTATCTTTTGTTTTAGTGGAAAACATTTGAACTTCCTCTGACCAGTTTCCATCTTACAATGGCTCTGGCTCAAAAAGGTTTTTGCTGTATTTAATGAAACCAGCTGAACTGAAGTTCTGTTCTACACAAAAAGTGGTGTTATTTATGAAGTTTTACTTTTTTAAATAAATTGAATATACTATTTCTTATCTTGGTTGGAAATGTGATTTTCAAAAATACTGTTATTGGTTGTTAGGGGATATCAAGCTGATGCTGACAACTGTAATTAGGGGTCCCCGATGAAATGTTTATGATGGGAGAAAATAAAAAGTAAAATACTGATCTGCTAGATCAAAAGCCAGAAGAAAGTACTAAAAATTCCCAATAACTATAGATCTTCACAATATTCACTCTATATTTGAAATTATGAGAGTGTGAAATTTAGACATATTCATTGTAATTTCACAAGTTTCTTTTTCGTGAAGATGTCATATTCTTAAGAGGTTTCCATCACCAAGCAGCAACAAAGGATATTCATTAAGAATTCATTTCATGTGTCAATAGAATAGATACAAAAAGGAAGGGGTTATCAGAAAATGTTCCTGCTTTTGGTTCTATGACAAATTTAAGGACTTACATTTGTGAGGACATTTAGGATAAGGGAAAAAAAAAAATACTGGACGTCTCCAAAGGAGAATGGCACATAGTTTAGAGCACACTGTTCTGGGGTATCTGATTCGAATTCTTTGGAGGCGATGAGAATTTCATTGCCTTTGAGCAATGAATGTTATTTTACAACAATAAATTGTAGATAAATAGCAGCAAGGCACACAAGTCTCATTATATGTAAATAAATTCTATCAGGTGAAAGCTCCATTTATTTCCCCTCCCACTGAGGAAGAAGCCAGTTTTGAGTCATTTATAAATCCACTTCAGTATTCCTGCGGAATAAATAAATGTGTTTGTTCTTCGATTCTACTTTGGTTAAACACCTGCCTGATTCCCTCATTTATAATGAGTTAATAAAATCTTTAACATGTTTATTTTATATCTACATGAAAGTCACGATTTCACCTTTATTTAAAAACTCTCCTTTAGTACAAGGTACGAAAATAATACAATGCAAGGCTTATTAATAAGCACTTACACATTCCTCACACTACACCCTTCTTTGGAATTAATTTTATAGAATTTTTTTAAGAAAGGAATGAAACTTCCATTCAGTGTCATTGGTGTTTTATGTACTGCTGTAATCTGGTGGCGTAGTGGGTA
>NW_006921616.1:8906705-8907481 GCF_000298275.1 Orycteropus afer afer | reverse complement strand
GGGTTTGAACCGCCAGCCTTCTGGTTAGCAGCCGAGTGCCTTAGGTACTATGCTACCAGAGATCCTACTGAAGGCTATAGTCTTTGATTTTCATCAGTAACTGCTTCAAGCCTCCTTCACTCTCATCAAGCAAGGTTGTGTCATCTGCAAATAAGAAATTGTTAATGAGTCTTCCTCCAATCCTGTTGCTGCCTTCTTCTTCATATAGTCCAGTTTCTCAGATATTTGCTCAGCACACAGATTAAATAAGTATGGTGAAGGATGCAATGCTGCTCATACATTTTCTGATTTTAAACAATGCAATATTCCCTTGTTCTCTTCAAACAACTCCTTCTTTATCTGTGTATAGGTTCTACGTGGGCACAATTAAGAGTTCTGGAATTCCCATTCTTCCTGATGTTATTCATAATTTGTTATGATCCATACAGTTGAATGTCTTTGTATAGTCAATAAAACACAGGTAAACATTTTTCTGGTATTCTTTGCTTTCAGCCAAGATCTGCCTGACAACAGAAATGATATCCCTCATTCCAAATCCTCTTCTGAATCCAGCTTGAATTTCTGTCCGTTCACTATCAATATACTGCTGCAAGTGTTTATCAATTATTTTCTGGAAAATTTTACTTGTGTGTGATATTAATGATATTGCTATATAATCTCCACATTCTGTTGGATCACCTTTCTTTGGAATGAGCACAAATATGGATCCCTTCTAGTTGGTTGGCTATTAGTACTTTCTTATATGGAGCCAAAATCTTGATGCAATTTCTAACCAG
>NW_006921616.1:8893668-8903525 GCF_000298275.1 Orycteropus afer afer | reverse complement strand
CTACCAAGCATTATATCCTCCAGCCACACATGGCACTTAGTGAATAGTCTATAGATGTTGGCTTTCATTACTGTTCATATTACCCTCATTAATTTTGGCCAGCAAACCCTTCCCATTTATTCTGGCATTCCTTATTTTACTTGAATAAGAAGCTCTTGGGTATTCTAGTCACTCTCCTTTGGAGGTGCAGTAGTTTGTCTATGTCGCTTTGAGATATGCTGCCTCAGATCCAGGCAGACAATAGTATATTTCATAATACAGCTAAAAGTTCAGAATCATCCAACTGTATACTGAGCCAAAATAATAAAAGCCCATACAAAAAGAATTACATATGTGATTTTTCTTGATTTCATTTCATTTTCTTAAAAGAGAATTTATTATTATAATGAAACAGAAGCACCTCACTTTTAAATGCTGATTTTTTTTTACCAAACATTATCACTCACTTTTTATACATATATTTATTTTTTTATAGAAAACTTGAACTATCATTTAATAGGTGTACATTTTAAGAAAGTACAACCAGCTAATCAAAAATATTCATTAAATATATGTGTTCTAGACTTAGTAATAATTCAATAGTGTGTTGAAGTATATTGTTTCTGTTGATCCATTAGAATGTAAGGTCCATAAGAGCAGGGGTTTGGCAACATTTTTAACTGCTATATTTCCTGCACCTATAACTGTCCCTGGAACATCCTAAGTTTCCAATAAATAATTTTTGAATGAGTGAATGTCTAATAGTTCTCTGTAACCACTGTTTATGTGCTCAGTCTATGTCATGTTGTGGAGACATAAAGTAAAGAGTACATGGTCCCTGCCTGTCAGGACAAAGTCCAATGGGGAAGATGGAAAATAAGCATGGTACAAAGTACTTTGTAACATAATGGAGGGGTGGACTAGTGCAGTAAGATTACAGTGGAAAGCATCCTTAACTCTGCCTGTAGGTGAGAAAGAAGGCCAAGAAAAGATAAAAAGAAGCAGCCAAGCTTTAGCAGCCTTTTAAAAGATGTGCAAAACTTTACCAGGTATGCAGGGATATAGGAACGTGGGAGTGAAGAATAATTCAGTATAAAATAGAGCAATAAACGTTAGAAGAAGAAAGCCAGTAGGTTATGAAGAACTTCATGGACCACATGAAGTTTGATCTTTATCTTCTTGATAAGACAACATAATACCTAATCAGGGGCTTTTTAGACAAGTCACTTTAGCAGTGGGGTAGAGAGTGGATTGAAATAAGTACCCAGAATCTGTGGTACTACTCAGAGGTGTAATGGGAAATTCTAGACCTAAAATCATAAAGATCTCAAGTAGGGAAAGAAGAGAGGAGGAGGAAGTGATGGGTGTTCCGGTATTGTAGAGGGACTCTGAAGCTGAAACGGACAGGGTTGAACAAGGTGAGTGAATTATAAGCAAGGTTTTTGAATGATTCTGAGATTTCCGGTTCAGATGACTGAGTAGATGGTGGTGTCAGAAGCTAAATATGACTAGACCCCAAGAGATTCCTTAGAGAATGGGTAATGGTAAGTTTAGTTTTACCGAGTTGAAGCACTGGTGGTATCAGATTGGAGTTCAGAAGAGAGATTAACCTGAAAATCCAAAAAATCTAGATTGCTGGTGAAGGCACTTGCTTTGATGAGATTGCCCGGGATATGTGGGAAGAGCTCAGAGTTGAAGATAAACCCTGTGGAAAAGAACACTTAGTTTTGCTAGATGAGGCAATGGGTAGACTAAGAGACATCTTCGACAAATCTGTGAATAGCTTGAGAGGTGGGAAAAGAATCAGCAACAAGAGGTGTCATGAAAAATTAGATGTGAGAGTTAACAACAAAGCTAAATCAAGTTAGATGCAGACTGCTAGGTATCAATTGTGTTGGGCCTCTGAAGTGTCACTATTGACTTTAGCAAGCATATGATGAGGGTGGAATCCTGTTGCAGTGGCCTGATTGAGTGAGAGGCAATGAAGTGCAAGCAGAAAGACCACACCATTAAGATGTCTGGCTGAGACCAAGACGGGAGAAACAGAGGCATTGCTAAATTCTTGTGAGTCACTGAATCAGAAAGATTTGCCCTACTTCTGGATGATTTAGTTACATAAACCAATAAATTCCCTCTTTTGATGTAAGTCTGAGTTTGGAATAATAAGGATGTGGAGAGATGAAAAGGATGGCATGTTTATGGAGCAAGCAGGAGAAATAACAGTGATCCATGTGGAATCTGGCTGGAGACCAACAATGGGTCCACATTATTGAGGGTCTGCAAAGAGAGGCAAAGCTCCACAGAACAAGGTGTTTGCCTATTTTGTTCACTGATGTCTGGCCCACAATAAGAACTCAACAAATAATTGTGGAATGACCAAATATGGAAACTGGTGTATTTGGGTGGGGTAGATGGGGGCAATCCATTTACTTTGTCAGAAGTGTAGTAATGGAAGTTTTAGCTTCTGAAATGTTGAACTTTAGATCACTGATAACCCAGTGAAAACATCTAGTCGGCAGGTGGAAAAATACGGTTTGATTTTAGATAAGAAGATGTGATGGGTAGAAACTGAACAGTGCCCACCATGGGAAAAACAAGAGGAGTCTGCAAGTAGGGGAGAGTTTCCTGGGACAGAAGTAATGTTACCAGGTTAAGCAAATAAAAATACAGGGCACCCAGTTAAACTGAATTTTAGATAAACAGTGAATGAATGGTCTTAGTGTGAATATGTCCCCTGCAATATTTGGCACCTCCAGATACAGTCCATAAGTGTGGAAGGAGTGGACCATCTAAATTTATACACATTCATCTTGCAGTTCTTGCAGCACTGGATTTGAGGTTTCTCCTTTCTAAACTCCTAGAAAGTTCTTTATGTAGAGACAAGGGATAGAGATTAGCGAATCATCAAGACAATCATTCTCTAAGAAGTTATTTTGAAATGAAGAAAAAGAAAGCACAATAGTTCATTAGTGTATTTAGAGGAAATGGGATCATTTCAAGGTTTTTTTTAAACAACATGCTCCAACAACTTTCTACTCTAGCAGGAGAAATTCTGTTCCAGGTAAGTTTTAGGCAAAGTCAGATCAGTAATTTAATTTTGAGAAACGTTTCCTTTTGCTAAAACCTCTTATCCTCTTGCTTGATCAAGCATTCTGTCTTGCTCTAGCCATAATTCATGTGCGGTACATGAAGAAAACCAGTAATGGTAGGGCTTTCTATGGCCTAAAATAGTTACGTGGGCTGAATAGCTAACAAAAGAAGGAATCTCACTGTACAACTTCAAAACCAGTGGTTAGGACTGCGCGTATCCGGAGACGTTAACGTCATTTCCACTTGTGTGGTATGAGCCATTCGATACGAAGTCATGATTCATTTCATGTGTTCCTGGTGGTTTATCTATCACAAAACAAGATAGACCCTAGAGCAGGGAGGCTGCAGTTTTACATAAAAGGATAGAGTCTTTTCTCTTACAAAAGATGTTCTTTTGTCTGAAATGCTTTAATTATTTTTAACTTTCCGCCTGATTCACAGAGATAATTTTACATAAATGCACAAATGTTATCCTAATAAACCAAACCCAACCCATTGTCTTCCAGTCTATTCTGACTCATGGTGATCCTATAGGACAGAAAAGAACTGTCCTACAGGGTTTCCAAGACTGTACCTCAACTAAAGCAGACTGCCCCCCCATCTTTGTTCCACAGGGCTACTGATTAGGTTCATAGCTGAGCACTCTAACCACGCTGCCACCAGGACTCTTATTGTCATATGAGACCAGTTTTGATGTTTGACCACTGACAGCTTTTAAGACCCCACTCCTCCTCTTATCCCTAGACAACCTGATGGGAAAGACAACACATCCATCCTTTGGCACCGGCTGAAACGTCAAGACAGGTCAGTCGGTGAGAGTAGGTACCCTCAGCCTGGCTACACCCCCTCATCACAACAAAAACACAAAGCCAACCGGCACTCCTCCGTTTTGTTTTAGTCTGGACCAAACCTGAGCTTTTCCTCTTGGCATATTCTTTTGCTGTTTACTGTGTAATAGTCAAACATATTTGGTTGAGATTTTGATACAAGTGTGGCAGAAAATTAAGTGTGTCTCTATCTTAATATATAGGGCCCCGGTAGTACAGTGGTTACAATGCTTAGCTGCTAACTGAAAGGCTGGCTGTTCAAGTCAGGTAGCCATAGCCATTCCGAGGGAGTATAATCTATATGCCCCTCCCTAAAGATTTACAGCCTTGGAAATCCTACTGGGCAGTTCTATGAGGTGGACCTGACTTGTTGGCAGTGCGATTTTGTTTGGGAAACTCTAGTATATAGATAATACATATAGATTTTTCTTATTCAAAATACTTTAATAGATAATATTCAGAGCTTAAGAAAAAATATGCAAAAGAGGAAATACAAATGGGAAGACATTTATGAAAACATATTTAACCACACTAATAATAAATGAAATGCCCTTTCAACCAGTGTTTCTGCTGACTATTTTGTTATCAGGATATGAATTATGAATGACATAATTTTAATCATTTCTGGCACTTGATGAGGCCACTCACATTTTTCTCGAAGCCACTGCTTTAAATTGGTCCAGTCTTTCTGGAAAGATTTGCAAGGTTATCAACAGACTTTAAAATGTTCATAGACTTCGTCTTCCTCTTTTATACATTTAATTTGAGGACATGACCTTATAAAAAATCATAATTAATGTATAAAAATGTTCACTGCTGTGCAATTTATAACATCCCCAAATGTGGTAGACTCCTAAATGAGAGAGTAACTAACTCAACATTCATATTGCATATCTGTTGTAGAGCTACTGAATCTGATTTCTTCAAAGAAAGAAAGAAAAAAAAACCATGATGGATTATGTGGAAAAAACACCAGGATACATTTGTTGTGGCAGCATCACATCAAATATCCTCTTCCTTCTGGAAACTTGAGCTCTGGTGGCATAATGCCTAAGGCATCTGACTGCTAACCAGAAGGCTAGTGGTTCAAACCCACCAGCCACTCCTCGGAAGGAAGGTTGGACAATCTACTTCTGTAGTGATATCACCCTGGAAACCCAAGGAAGGGTCATTATGAGTCAGACCTGATTCGATGACAGTGGGTTTAATGGGTTCTGGAAACATGGGAGTTAGATGAGTCATGTGACTGACTTGTAATGAATGATAAGTAAAAATTATTTGCTTGTCTTTGGCCCTAAAAATTTCATAGAGACCCTATAGGACCCTATAGAACTGCCCCCTAGGGTTTTCAAAGCTATAATCTCTAGGGAAGCAGACTGGCAGCAGACCGCCACATCCTCCTCCTGCAGAGCACCTGATGGGTCCCAACCTCCAGCCTTCCAGTCAGCAGCCAAGCAGTGAACCACTTCTCATGAGACATCAACTGTGCTTATTCTCCTCCACAGAGAAGATGGAGGTGATCAGGGTGACTTTGGAAAGATAGGGTGGGCGATGAGGAGGCTTTCCTGGTCTCATCCATGAACGAACGTACTCCAAACTCTGAGCAAAATAAACTTCTATCACGTTTGGGCCACTGGGAAGTCTGGGGTGAGAATTTGTTAGAGCTGCTACCAGCACTGTACACAGTGTCCATACCTAGTGCATAAAACAAAAACACAACAACAACAAACCCACTGCTTTTGAGTCCATTACGACTCACAGTGACCCTAAAGGACAGAGTGAAATTGCCCCACAGGGTTTCTAAGACTGTAAATCTCTATGGAAGCAGACAGCCTCATTTTTCTCCTGTGGAATAGCTGGGGGTTCAAACCGCCAACCGTGTGGTGAGCAGCCCAATACTTTAATAACCACAGTGCCACCAGAGCTCCTGTAGTGCATACAGTGTGGAAATAAAGAGGGGCTGATAGAGGAAGGAGGGAGTGCACAAGGTATTTAGTGTGGTTGTTACAGAGCTAAGTTTTGCTTTTCTAGGTGGTACAAGTTTTGTAAGACTTAGGTACAGAAGGGGAGATGAGACAGTTGTAGCACAGCTCTCATGGGTTCTTTCTGCATCTATTTATGTCAAGTAGACTGTTGCTCAAGTATGTTTGAAGCCTCTAGGAGCTGTCTTCATGTGGGTACTGGATTTAAGCTGTTGCTTCTGCTATAGTAGCATCCTCTTTGTTTTCTATTTTTGTGGCTGGGAGAATCCTTTACAACTTATCACCATGGCTACCAGGTATTGCCTTCTCTTGGGGGCTTCTCTGAGGTACTACAGGATCAGCACTACTGGCACTGTAGTTTCAAGTACAAATCTTTCCATTACGTTTTCTCAGTTTCAGCATGGCTATTAAACAAGAACACTGTTCACTGTTTCAAAGATGGAATTGTTCACTTAGATTACAGGGATAAACAATCTGTTTCCTCTATTAAGAAATTAATTTTGCCAGACAATTAATCATACTTAATCAAATTAGACAGCCCAATTTAATATAGTGTGGTGCTATCACTGGAACAAATCCAAGCTCTCATTGTTTCTACTTGGAAATCAAATGATTATCCAAAAAGTAGCATTTTATTAGGAGTCCTTTTAATGAAGTAGGGTGAGAAAATTTTATTATATCAGTTTAGTCATCAAATAATTTATCACATTTGACCTTTACAATCAAGAGTTGGCTCTATTACTGTATTAATTTAAAACTATTTCTAATTTTCATCTGTACACTTCTTTTTAGCTTTTTCACATTTACTGTGTGTATAATCATTTTCATAGCAGTATAATTATTCTTATTTTATGTATTTTATAGGTAAAGAACTGAGGCCAAGTAAGTTTTCTCTTACCCAGGGCTACGTCATTTTGGCAAAGTCAAGATGTGCTCTGTAGTTGCCAGGCTCCCAAGAGGAAGCAGGTGACATATTTGATACAGGGTCATTCAAAGAGAGGTTATTTACAAAAGAGGTGATTTACTAAGAAACACTGTGGCCGGTGGAGCAAAAGGAACTGTGCTCGCCTCTCACCCTGAAGAGACCGGGGGAGGACACAGTTACCGGAAATGGGAGAGAGATTCTGGAAGACTCTGGTGTCTTCCCCCACAGGAAGATGCCCAGAATCAAAGTGCAAAGGTTTGTTTAGCCAAGCTGAACAGTAGGATGCTATAGATTGTGAAAGGAGCCCTGGTTATGCATTGGTTAGAGAGCTCAGCTGCTAACCGAGAGGTTGGCAGTTCAAATCCACCAGCCGCTTTGCCGGAGAAAGATGTGGCAGTCTGTTCCGTAAAGACTACAGCCTTGTAAACTCTATGGGGCAGTTCCACTCTGCCCTAGAGGGTCGCTATGAATTGGAGTCGACTCCTCAGCAGTGGGTGTGGCTCGGTTTGGGTATCTTCACTATTATTGTTGTTAGTTGCTCTCAAGTCGATTCTGACTCATGGAGGCCCCGTGTGTGCAGAGTCCAACTACTTCAGAGCGTTTCCAGATCTTGCAGAAGCGGATTGTCGAGCCTGTCTCCCAAGGCGCCTCTGGGTGTGTTTGAATAGCAAACTGTTTGGCTAGTAGTTGAGCTTAACTTCATGAGCACCCAGAGATTTCTGAAGTATTTGTACAGCAGGTGGGAGGGGATTGCCACGGAGGTGAAGCATGGGGCTTCTGTTCATTGGCCAGGCTTCCCGGAGCCCAGGAGGTCGTAACATGGAACATATACTCTCCTGAGGGCAGGAATTCTATGCCACCGTAGCACACAGAGCGATTAGTTTCAAGTGGAAGAACCATAAAATACGTAGAACTTGTGCAGTCCAATCTGGGGTTGACTGTGTTTTATGCATGAGGAGTTGAAATCCTTGGTAAATAAGAAATTATGAAATCTTTAAAGCACTTGAACTAAAAACAATGGTGCGTGGAGTATTAGTGATTGACTAGGTCACTTGTCCGAGTGCCTGTGACCATGGGCTCAAGCATGGTAATGATTGGGAAAATGGTGCAGGACTTGGCGGTGTTTTGTTCTGTTATTCTCATTCGGTCGCAATGAGTCAAAACTAACTTGATGGCACTTAACACCACCAACAAGAGTACTAGTTAACATAATCTACCAATTTAACAGGAAAATGAGCTTTCCTTTAAAATTTGTTATCTCAAACATTTGGACATATTTTGAGTGAAGTTATTAGAGAATTACACTTCAGTTAGTTTTCTTTCCTAAAGTTTTATTTCTATATCGTTATTCCCCCTTTGGAAAACCAAATCTTAATTCACTCAGTGCAATTTATCACAAACTTATATATTTTTTCCAATGTCTATTTGAAGCAATCACTTTCGTGAAAATGTCTTCTTTATTTCCTAAGTACATTTTCAAACCAAGTCTATTTCATTTGAATTATTAGAGTTTTTGTGTTAAAAATTGCTTTAATATTTCTTTTAATGATATCTTACTGGGCTTTGATTTTTGAACCCGAGGAATTTAGTTCAGTGAGCTACTGTTAATATACTGTTCTTCATCATTAATGAATAAATTAGCTTATCAAAGATTTATTTTTCAATCAGGTAAAGAAGAATATGATTTTAGAATGTAAGTTCCTTTTAAAACATATCCAAAGGTACTTAACAATTTTTTTTTTCACTAAAATAATGCTTGTTTGTATTTTCCCTAGGGCATTTTACTTACAATAATTTTTTTAAAAAAAATTGGTTAGTGTGAGCATGTCTAGTCATAGATTATAAATATTGTGACTTTATTTATGCATTCCCTACTGTGTTTGCTACAATGTCTTGTATGAAGTACAATAATGAATAAAATTTTATTTTAAATTGTTTACTCGTTAAACCACCAAACCAAACCAAAAAGAAAAACAATCAAACTCACTGCTGTGGAGTCAATTCCGACTCAGAGCAACCTCTCCTTGGGTTTCTGAGGCCCTGTCTTTATGGCAATATATTGCCCAGTCTTGCTTCCATTGAGCAACTGGTGGGTTTGAACTGCCAGCCTTCTGGTTAGCAGTCAAATGCCTTAGTCACTGTGCTACCAGAGCTCACTAAACTATTAGAGTATTAGAATAGTTGTCATCAACCTATACATAATGCCTGCTTTACATATAGGGTCAAATTATTTGATAAGATGGATGAATAGGTACTACTAACCAAAAAAAACCAAACCAATCCCACTGCCATCGAGTCAATTTGGACTCATAATGACCCCATTGGGTTTCCGAGGTAGTAAATCTTTATGGAAGTAGATTGCCCAGTCTTGCTTCCACCAAGCAACTGGTGGGTTTGAACCACCAACCTTCTGGTTAGCAGTCAGATAGATGCCTTAGTCATTGTGCTACCAGAGCTCTTTAGATACCACTAAAGCATGGCCCAAAGAGAACCAATGTACAGAATTCTCAGACTTTGAGCTGGGGCAGTCTATCTCAGCTCAGAAAAGCCATTAGCCCCGGTATTCCTTCCACTCTTCTAACACAGTAGTCATACAGCATCCTCAAGAGTGCATGACTTCACCACAGTATTTCCTGTTATAGGTTATACACCAATTATAGATTGAGTGGATAGTGTATTTGAGCTTGGCTTTGAGAATAAATTATAACGAGTGTTTTAATGTGCTATAGCAAGCTCAGACCAGACCAAACACACTGCCGTCCAGTAGGTCCAGACTCATAGCAACCCCTCCTTGGGTTTCCCAGGCAATATCTCTATGGAAGTAGATTGCCCAGTCTTCTTTCCAAGGAGTGACAGGCTAGCAAGGAAGAATTCGACCAAGGAGAATTTTCTATCTATTCATCCATCTTATCAAATAATTTGATGCTATATGTAAAGCAGGCATTATGTATAGGTTGATGACAACTATTCTAATACTCTAATAGTTTAGTGACCTCTGGTGGTGTAGTGCCTAAGGCACTTGACTGCTAACCAGAAGGCTGGTGGTTCAAACCC
>NW_006921616.1:8887907-8893254 GCF_000298275.1 Orycteropus afer afer | reverse complement strand
TCTCCTCCCCATGACCACCCCCTCCATGTGCCCTTCTTATCTAGGCATTCCTTCCTGTCCAGCTTTCCCTTTATGGGAATGCTGCTCCTCTGATGTCTCATGGATGATTGATCTCATGTTGTTGTGTTGTTTTTTGTGCCGTCGAGTTGGCTCCTACTCATAGCGACCCCTCCTTGGGTTTCAGAGGCAGTACCACTACTGAAGTAGATTGCCCAACCTTTCTTCTGAGGAGTGGTTGGTGGATATGAACTGCCAGCCTTCTGGTTAGCAGTCAATGTCTTAGGCATTATGCCACCAGAGCATGGATGAATGCATCTCCCTGGGGTAGGTGTTCTGTTTGAAGATCTCTCTGCTATTGGGCTGAGAGCCAATCCATGGAAATGAGTCCATTTCCAGGCCCAAAGTATAGTCCAGGGCCATGATATTAGAGGTTCCACCAGTCTCTATCTGGCCAGTAATTCTGATCATTTTTGTGTGTTTGAATTTTGTTCCACATTTAGCCTCCCACTCTACCCAGAACCAAAAACCAAACTCATTGCCTTCAAGTCGAACCCGACACATAGTGACCCCTCCTTGGGTTTCTGAGGCAGTATCACTATGGAAGTAGATTGCCCAACCTTCCTTCCGAACAGTGGCTGGTGGGTTTGAGCCACCAGCCTTCTGGTTAGCAGTCAAATGCCTTAGGCACTATGCTACTACTCTACGCAGGATGTCCAATTTTGATCCCTTTCCCAGTAGTTGGCATTGGTAGCCAGGAACCATCTAGTTCTTCTGATCTCAGGGTTGTAAAGGCTGAGGTCCTCATGATCCTTCATATCTTTTTACTAATTGTTTCCAAATGACTTTCATTTTCTTCACTCTTCTTTGCTCTGGATGAGAGGAGACCAATAATTGCATCTTAGATGACCACTAGAAAACTTTTAAGACCTCAGTTGCCACTTGTATCTTGGTAAAGTTTAACAATCATTCTTGAGTGAGTGAAACTTTTCAGCCTTAAAAAGTACACACAGAATTAAGTTTAATTTAAGTAAGTCAAAATTTTCAGAATATATATCAGTTTCTTTTTGGAAAAAAAATCTTGAAATTTTCTTTTACTGTGTATAATAAGATTGAAATTTTAAGTTTGATTTGAAGAAATATTTAAGAAGGTAATTTCATTTCTGGGTCCTCAGTTTCTGTGAGTATGAAATAGGAAAATTATTCTGCTTCTTAGATAATTTTGCAAATTTCTTGGAGTTATTCAGAGAAGAATTACATGCTGAAGTCTTGGGACCCGTGTGGGGCTTGTCTCACGTATTTTGGGACCTATATCATATAAAAATTAAATAGAATATGATGTGTTTTGAAAGTCCAGTTCACATTAATGACCCATTCATTAAATCTTTCTACCATATAATTGGCTGTCAATCTTCATTTGAATTAGGTACATTAAATGTTCTTAGTTCAGAAAAGAATGAAGGTCATGATATTTTAGTTGATAAGTTAGCAAAAGCAAGTAATTGGCAAGAAATTATTAATAATACAACTTGGTTGAAGTTTTTTTAAAAGATGGAAGTTGTTCTGTAAGCTAGGTATATATTCTTTCTCTTCTTTATAACTTATAGGAGACTGTCTGAGTCTATGGAATTATTTTCTTATTTCTAACAGGTGTAGGATAAGAATATCTCATTTACTCTAAGACATCTACAAATGCACCTTGATTTTCTGGTTTCATAATCTGTGTAATAGGATTTGTTTGTTACAGGATTTGTGCTCCTCCCAAAAAAGACACATTCAAGTGTAAATATGACTGTCTTAGAGTTTTCTAGACAAACAGAATTAGTAAAAGAGAGGTTATCTATTTATTTATTTACCTTAAGAATTATGTCACATGATTGTGAGGGCAGGCAAGTGCAACATCTATAGGTCAGGTGGCAGCTGGGGAGTTGTAGCAGGCTTGTGTCTGAAATCCATAGTTTAGGTGGTAGAAGAGAGAAGGACATTCTAGCAGGATGTCTATTTATAGCTTCCAGTCTTCCTCTTAAGGCCTTGGACTGATTGGATATGGCCCAGACACACTGTGAAAGGCAATCGGCTTTGCACAAGGCCAACTGATTTATATGTTTATCACATGTAAATACTACATCACAGCATATAGACCAGTGTTTGCCCAAACAAGTGGGCACTGTAGCCTGGCAAAGCTGACACATAAACTTAACCATCACAATAAACTTGTTTGGAAAGAGCATCTTTCTACAGGTAGTTAAGTTAAGATGACACTATCATACTTGAGTAGGGTATGGGCCACACTCCAAAATGACTGGTGTTCTGATAAGAAGAGAAAAGACACGAGGTAGAGGGGCACATCAGAAAGAATGACATGTGATGACAGAGATCGGAGTGATCCATGTACAAGCCAAGAAATGCCAGGGAAACCACTGGAAGTTAGGAGAAAGGCATGGAACAAACAACCTCAGATCTCTCTGGAAGCAACCAACCCTGCTGGCACTTTGATTTTTGGATTTCTGGCTCTGGTAGCATAGTGCCTAAGGCACTTGACTGCTCACCAGAAGGCTGGCGGTTCAAACCCACCAGCCACTCCTCGGAAGGAAGGTTGGGCAATCCTACTTCCGTAGTGATACTGCCTCGGAAACCCAAGGAGGGGTCGTTATGGGTCGGGGCTGACTCGATGGCAAAACAACAACAACAACAACACAACTGGAAAAGGACAAATTTCTGTTGTTTTAAGCCACATAGTTTGTGCTATTTTGTTACGGCAGCCCTAGGAAGTTAATACACTACGATAAGATGTTCAAGTTGTCCATATTTTAAAATTGCCCAAATATTTTCTTAAGCCTATGTCTGATCCTCATTCTAGCCCATCTACATTAAACTGGTTTATAGCAGGTAGAGTATAGCCCAATGATTAGGCCTATGCCTGACCCTCATTCTAGCCCATCAGAATTAAACTGGTTGACAGCAGGTAGAGTATAGCCCAATGACTAAGCAGTCAACTACTAACTGAAAGGCTGATGATTCCAATTCACTTAGAGTTACCTTAGAAGACAAGTCTGTTGATATGTTTCAGGGAGTTCACAGCTTTGAAAACTCTCTGGACCCCCACATGGGGTCATCATGAATCAGAATCAATTGGACAGCAAATAACAACATCAATAACTACTGATAGGATCTAAGAATAGGGATTTTTCTTTTTTTTTCTAAATTCTCCAAGTGATTGTAGCATGTCCTCAGGGTTAGAACACACGATGCCATGTTTTTTGTGTTTCCATTCCAGTTCTGGACTTCAGGCTCGGATTCTGTCAACAGTTAGAAACTGGGCTACATATTTCAAGATGTACTGTGCTACGTTACATTTCCCTAAATCCAAATTTATCATTTCTTCGGTGCCCCAAACTACTTATTAGTCACTTGCAATTTGAATTTAGTTGCCAGTTCACTTTAAAACTGCTCTAGGATTCTCACCAGACTTAAGAACATCCAAATAACCATACCAGTTCACCTTCCCTTTCATCTGGCTGAAAAATGGAATCCTGCATGGCTTGTTTTCCAAACAAATTTTTTCTACTCTAATTCTGTGATGGAATTTTCTTTTGCTTTCCTTTCAAACTTTTGAAGCCTGTGTTCTCTAGCTCTCTTGTTCCTCTTATTTCCCTCCTAGAAATATAGGCATTGCTAATATTTGTCCCTTAGGCTTTCCACTTCTTTCAGTCTTTGATGTAAAGGTATTAAACCTTAAGTTGATCATTTGTGTTGTCTTAACTCTCTACTATATTCCAACTGTCTATTATGTATCTCCACCCAAGTATTCACTGAGCCCCATGTACTCAGGAATTCTAAAATCTAATTTATCATTTTTTTACACTAAACTAATTTTTCCTCATAAACCAAACCAAAACCAGACTCACTGCTTTCAAGTCAGATCTGACTCATAGCAACCACTCCTTGGGTTTCCGAGGCGGTATCACTATGGGAAGTGGATTGCCCAACCTTCCTTCTGAGAAGTGGGTGGTGGGTTTTGCAGGCACCATCCTAGAGACTAGCATTATAAAAAGGAACAAGACAGAATCACAGCCTGGCTCCCATGTAGCTTATATTCTTGTGTAAGAAATTTTAGTAATGTAACACTTCTAACAGTCCTTCAGGATAAAAATGCTAAAGAAATATTTGATAGTAATGTATTCAACTCTTGTATACATTTAGTCACTTCATTTTGTCAGTAGTTGCTGCACAATCTCTCTCTCTTCTATTTTATTGAGTTTTCTTGGCAATCACCCTAAATTAGGTTCACTTAATGACATGGATGCAGTAAACCTGTCAGGGCCTTCATATGCCGATGGGGTATCACTCAAAATGAGAAAAAACAGCTGCAGACATCCATTAATTATTGGATCATGGAATGTATGAAGTATGAATGTAGTTGTGGTAGTTAGGGTTATATGTCAACTTGGCTGGATATGGTTTTGAGTGGCTGGGTAGCTGGTGGTAGTTATTCCCCACGGTGAGACTGGCAATCAACTCCATGGTGGTATCTGCCATGAGCAGCTGAGTAGCTGCCTTAGGGATGTGGTCTGCAGCCCATACATAAGAAGCTTTGGGAATGGCCTCTAGCTTTTGGCACTCTTGAATCCTGCATGTAGATAAGTCATTATTCAGCAGCCTGCTGTGTTGTCTGCCAGTCCTGGGACTCTTAGTGAACTTGAATGAATGGCCTGCAGTGTGGTTTGGTAACATCAAGACTGTGCCTTTTTACTTGTATACCTTGGGTTTGTCAGCCTCAGCAGCCAGCAGCTGCCTGAGTGAAGAAAGCCTCCAGCCTCAGTGGGCCAGGAGCAAGAAACATAGCTGAAACCCAAGGTCTTGGGGCTTTCACCCTGCCCCTAGAGCCTGGCACTTTGAACTTGGACTTCTACCCTCCATTACTGTAGGAGAATAAGCACCTGTTTGTTAAAGCCACCCATCTGTGGTATTTTCTGTTAGTGCGGCACTAAGTAACCAAAACAGTAAGAAAATTAGACGTTGTAGAAAATGAAATGGAGCACATAAAGATTGATATCCTAGACATTAATGAGCTGAAATGGACTGGTTTGGTCATGTTGAATAGACAATCATATAATGTACTATACTGGGAATGACATATTGAAGAAGAATGACATCACATTCATCATCACAAAGAATGTTTCAAGATCTATCCTGAAATGCAGTGTTGTCAGTGATAAGATAATATACATATGCCTACAGTCAGCCCCAGGGTTACAGGTGAGGAGAGACAACTCAGGGACGCCTGAAGTAGCAAGCGGGAAGAGCGGGAGAAAGGGGATTAAAAGCCAGGAAGCCAGAGAGAAGAGCA
>NW_006921616.1:8858254-8885352 GCF_000298275.1 Orycteropus afer afer | reverse complement strand
GACTCGATGGCACTTAACAACAACAACATAAGGAAGCCCAGATAATACTACTATTATTCGAATTAGTGCAACAACCACTAAAGCCAAAGACAAGGAAATTGAAGATTTTTTGCCAACTTATGCAGTCTGAAATTGACCAAACATGCAATCATCACAAAGAAGAATCACCAGTAGTTGGAAAATATGGCTTTGGGATAGAAATGATAGCATGATAGAAATGATAGCATGATAAAATTTCACAAGACTAACAACTTATTCATTGCAAATAGTTTTTTTTTTTTTTTGAAGAACATAAGAAAGTTAGAAACAAAGAAGAAGGATCAGTAGCTGGGAAATATTGCCCTGGTGCTAGAAACAAATGGGAGATAGCATGATAAAATTTCACAAGACTAACAACTTATTCATTGCAAATAGTTTTTTTTTTTTTTTTGAAGAACATAAATGGTGGCTTTATGAATGGACTTTGCCAAATGGAATACACAGGAGTCAGATCAACTACATCTGTGGAAAGAGGCAATGGAGAAGCTCATTACCTTCAGCCAAAACAAAACCAGGAGCTGACTGTGGAACATAACATCAACTGCTCATATGCAAGTTCAAGTTGAAGCTGAGGACAACGAAAACAAGTCCATGAGAGCCAAAATATGACCTTAACTATACCCCAACTGACTTTAGAGGCCATCTGAAGAATAGATTTGACACATTGTACACCAATGACTGAAAACCAGACAACCTATGGGATGACGTCAGGAACATCATACATGAGTAAAACAAAAGGACATTAAAAAGACAGACAAGAAAGAAAAGACCAAAATGGATGACAGAAGAGACTCTGAAACTTGCACTTGAACAGAGAGTAGCTAAAGCAAATGGAAGAATTGATGAGATAAAAGAGCTGAATAGAAAATTTCAAAGATCAACTGGAGAAGACAAAGTAAATTACTGTAATGAAATGTGTAAAGACCTGGACTTAGAAAACCAAAAGAGATGAACATGCTCCACATTTCTCTATCTGAAATCATTGAAGAAAATATTTAAGCCTCAAGTTGCAATATTGAAAGATTCTATGGGCAAAGTATTGAATGATGCAGGAAACATCAAAAGAAGATGGAAGGAATATACAGAGTCATTGTACAAAAAATAATTGGATGATGTTCATCCATTTCAGGAGGTGGCATATGATCAAGAATCAATGGTACTGAAGGAAGAAGTTAAAATTGCACTGGAGGAATTGTTGAACAACAAGGCTCCAGTAATTGACAGAATACCCACTGAGATGTTTCTACAAACAGATGCTGCACTAGAGGCACTTACTCATCTATGCCAAATAATTTGGAAGACAGCTATCTGGCCAACTGACTGGAAGAAACTCATATTTATACCCATTCCAAAGAAAGATGATTCAACGGAGTGTGGAAATTACTGAACAATATCATTCATATCACATACAAGTAAAATTTTGTGGACGATAAATAAAAAATGGTGGCAGCAGTATATTGACAGGGAACTTACAGAAACTCAAGATGGATTCAGAAGAGGACATGAAGCAAATGATGTCACTGCCAATGTCAAATGGATCTTGGCTGAAAGCAAAGAATACCAGGAAAATGTTTACTTGTGTTTTACTGACTATGCAAAAGCATTTGACTATGTGGATCATAACAAATTATGAATAACATTGATAAGCATGGGAATTCAATAACTCTTAATTGTGCTTATGAGGAACCTGTACATAGACAAGGAGGTTGTCTTTTGAACAGAACAAAGGGATACTACATGGTTTAAAATCAGGAAAGGTGTGCATCACAGTTGTATCCTTTCACCATATTTATTCAATCTCTATGATGAATAAATAATCCAAGAAGCTGGATTATATGAAGAAGAAGGAGGCATCAGGATTGGAGGAAGAGTCATTAACAACCTGAGATATGCAGATGACACAACCTTGGTTGCTGAAATGAGGATGACTTGAAGCACTTACTGATGAAGATTAAAGACTACACGTAGTCTGCAGTATGGATTACACCTCAACATAAAGAAATGAAAATCCTCACAAGTGGACCAACAAGCAGCATCACAATAAACGGAGAAAAGATTGAAGTTGTCAGAGATTTCATAGTACTTGGATCCAGAATCAACACCCATGAAAACACCCACATCAAGAAATCAGATGTCATATTGCACTGGGCAAACGTGCTGCAAAAAAACTCTTTAAAGTGTTGAAGAGCAAAGATGTCACTTTTAAGACTCAGGTGTGCCTAACCCAAGCCTGGTATTTTTAATTACCTCATATGGATGTGAAAGCTGGACAATGCATAAGGAAGGAAATAAGAAATAAAGAAGAGTTGATGCTTTTGAGTTGTGGTGCTGGTGAAGAATACTGAAAGTACTATGGACTGCCAAAGCAATGAACAATTCTGTCCTGGAAAAAACGTAGCTGGAAGTCTCCTTGGAAGGGAGAATGGCCAGACTGCATCTCACTCACTTTGGTCATGTTGTCGGAAGAGACCATTCACTGGAGAAGGATGTCATGCTTGGTAAAGAGAAGAGTCATTGACAAAGGGGACCCTCAGTGAAATGGATTGATACAGTGGCTACAATGAAGGGCTCAAGTACAGCAAGGATTGTGAGGACAGTGTACAACCAGGCAGGTTTAATTCTGTTGTACGTAGGGTTGCTATGAGTTGGAGCCAACTCGATGGCACCTAACAAAAATAACAATTTCAATATTGTACCACAGAGCTACTTGCTTCTCTTTGGTCTCTGTATCAGTCTGTCCAGCATTCCTTCAGAATTCTCTCTCTCATGCCTTGCTGGAACTTAGTGTGGTCCTTTTCCACTATTAAAGTAGAAGGAGCACCCATGTATCTAAAGTGAATACGTTCAGAGAGACATTCTGGACAAATGGAGGATTGAATGAGACTCCTTTCCTCTCTACTCCTACTTACACAATTTATGTGTCTCCTGAGTTGAGGTAGTAATTGGTTCTGTTCATCTTTCTGTGTACTGGGTCTTGTTTCCTAACCCTGTGTTTGGATGAAGTCTTGTGAATAGTTCTGGTCAGAGAGTTATCAGCAAGAGAGCTCCATGTCGATTCCCAGTGCTAGAAAAGTCTTGCAGACAAAATAAAGGAAGACTATAAAGGAATTGATACCTACAAGCAGTAATCATGCTTGCAATAGGCATACATAAGCTTGATTGAAAGTATATTTTTATATACTCAAGGAATTTTATGTAACTGTTCCCAAAATAAATCTTAACAAGATTAAAAGAGTAGAGAGGTTAGAAACCACATCCTCTGATCATTTTCTAATAAATTAAAATTAAACGATAAGATTTGACCGCAAACATTTAAACTATTTGGATATAAAGAATCATAGATTTATATAACCTGTAGATCAAAGAGTCAATAAAAATGGAAAGTATAAACCATTTAGAAAGCAATGAATAAGGGGACCATTCATACCATAAGCTATCTAACACCAGAAATATTTAGAGCATTTGTAGTCTTAAATGTTTTCATTAAAAAATAAAAGGAAGATAAGAAATAGGAAAAAATAAATGAAACAAGTATTTGAAGTAGAAAGGCTAAGACACTATTTTATTTATTTATGTCAAATACAAACAACTGTGAACCTTATTGTGAAAAAGATGAACTAAATATACAAGATTATGACTGTCTGAGGAGATTTAACTTCAAAAAGAAGAGATTAGGAGAATCAGAAGAGAAGATTTTTGCAATCCTGTTGTTGTTATGTTCCATCCAGTTGGACCCAACTCACAGTGACCCCTCTGAGGCAGTATCACTACGGAAGTAGATTGACCAACCTTCCTTCTGAGGAGTGGCTGGTGGGTTTGAACAGCCAGCCTTCTGGTTAGCAGTCAAGTGCCTTAAGCACTATGCTACCAGAGCTCCTTTTGCAGTCCTATGACAACATAATTCAAATATCACAGGAAGTATATATCTTCTTGTCAACATAAAAATTCCTCAATTGACACCAGAGTATGCAGAACTTTTTTAATGGATCAATAAACACTGAAGAGTTTCAAAAGGTGATTAAAATAACCAAAACCAGATGGTTTATGTGATAGATTAAAATATTCAGAAAATATTCACTTTTCCCCACTTCCATAGGTGGAACATGCTCCTCATGCTTTGGTTTTGGGCTCGACCATGTGACTTCTTTGTAAAGTGAAATGTGTGCCAATATGCCACAAGCAGACAACTGGAAAAATGCTTGTGTGGTGACATATGCTGGCTAAGATAAGTGACTAGTACAGCATTTAAGGCTCTGGTGACATAGTGCCTAAGGCATTTGACAGCTAACCAGAAAGTTGGCTGTTCAAACTCACCAGCCACTTTGCGGAAGGAAGACTGACAATCTACTTCTGTAAAGGTTTATTGCCTCAGAAACTGAAAGTGGGTTGCTATGAATCAGAATCAACTTGATGGCAGTGATTTTTTTTTTTTTTTTTTTAGTATAGTATTTAATGTAAGTGACAACTTTAGGCTTGCTTCACTCTTCCTGCCTCATGGATAAAATTACTATAAATATCTAATCATAGAATTACATCTACTTCCTGACTGTATGTAATCCAGAGCAAAAATCACCAAACACAGCTCAAATCCTTTCTAATGCCCTATGTCTAACACCCTTCTGGTGAGACCCTACTGATCTCCCATAGTGACATTACAAGGAGTGGTAAATCCAAATTCTGAAAATTTCTTGAATTGTTTTTCTTTTCTTAAGTGTCCTGATAATTCAGTTCCATAATTGGTAATCCATTCAAAATTAATTATCTGAATGTACAAAGACACTCATTCACCAAAGGTATAACTTTCACTTTTTTTCTTCCTGAATTGACTTTTTCTACATAAAATATCTATTGTTTTCTTGTCTATGTACTTAGCAGAACAGAGTAGAATGTGGTGATTTTCTCTTGGCTTTGATTTATGTATAAAAACATTTTCTGTATGCAGAAAACGAATGGAGAGAGAGACAATATTTTGATACCTCTGAGATACTGTGGGTGATGTTATCCATGGAATCAATTTTCTTTCTTGGAATATTGCTTTCAGTCACCACTAAAACCAAAAATTGGAGATGGCCATGGACATTACAATGATATATTGTATCAATTGTACATTCCACCAAAGCCCATTCAAGTCCTGTTTTTCATTGCCCTGAGACATTTTCTCCAAATATTCTCATATGGGAAGACAAAAGAATTATATAATATTACCATTTTTATAATGCCAGGCTGTAATACTCAAACTTATCTGCTCTCTTGAAACTCAAAATAGATTTCCGTAAATGCCTACCTTATTCACTATCTCCCTGAAACCATGGGTCAGCTGTGTTTCATGTTGATGTTCAGATAAAATGTTTTCTTTAAATAGCAATTTAGAGATCTCTAATCCCCTTAGAGTGTAAAAGTATTTTATTGATCTGTATGTATTATATTAGTGTAATTCTATCACAGACATTTTTCATACTACAATCTCTGGGAGGAAAATAGGCTTCAAAGAAATTGAGATTAAAAAATAAAAAGTATAGATCATAATCCTATTACACTCCCAAGTATTTTGTTCATTTTCATAAAGCTTATTATCACTGCAGTTATTATCACAGTTATTATCAAAACATTATCACAGCATTAAGTAGATAATGCTGGGAAAACCTGGCATTAATTTACTCAGACAGATGCCTTTTTAGGGAACAAATAGCATCACTTCCATAACTTGAAGGTGACTGATATTCTCACTGTGAATGCATTTAAGGTCACATTCTGAAGAGTAGATGTGTGGGAATCAGAAAATGAGTGGGTTTTTCCCAGAACCTCACAGAACAGTTAACAGGACTTCCAAGTCCTGCTTCTCCAAGAATGTCTTTGTAAGATACTCTAAAGACAGACCAATACATAATTTTTTTAACTTCCTCATTTTGAACTTTAAGTAAACAGATACAAAGGCTATTTATAGTTATCTCTTATACTTTTAAAAATTAATAAAAAAATTCTACTTTTTCAGAGAGGACATAATTATGTAATATCCTCAACTTTACCTCTAGAAAATTCTCCAAAAATGTGTTGTTGCTTTGAAGTACAGATTATTATAAATATGATATAATCTATGCTAAAAATCCTGAATACCTGAATAGTAAAGTTGACTACTATTTTTAAAGCTATTAAAGATGAGCACATCACCTAATACATTACTTTATTCAGGATATTTATGTTCTTTTATTTACATAAGACTGCTTATTTCCTTTCATCTATCTGTTAATACAACTTTATCTTTTCTGCTTGTCTCAGTAATGTATTCCATTGACAGTCTATGATTAAGATTCAGGGCTTATGTTTGCCCTAAAATCATTAGACTACTTCATTAAGGATATGTAGAATTATTTTAGTTCAAAATAAACTATGATTCTTGAGCTGGGTTTTCATCTTTACATGCAATAGTAGGTAGCCCATGTATCAAAGGCAGTAATTATACTTTTCCTTCCTTTCCCTTCAGTGATCCAAACTCGTCCCCATCTCCTCTCTAATTCCAGGAATTTTCACACTCCCTGGAAAAGCAGAGCTCATCAAGCTGATGCTGCAGAATGAGCAAGCTGATGGTGGGGAGCACGAGTTGCCTCATCATTCATGGTGTGATTGAGGTCCTCATCCTCCAAGTGTACTTCTTTTGAAACTGACTAGCAGACTCTAAGAGGTTCTTAAACTACCAATAATTATTTGTAATTTTGCATTAAAAACTATAAGAACTCCATATATAAATATGCACTGACACAGCAGTAGAACAAGAAATAACCATTTTAAATTCAAAAAATAATGTTGAGATCAGAAAAGAAAATTGATTTGGACCTATACCAAGAGTTAGCATTCACAAATGAACCCATTATTGAAGTGGAACAAAGTTTTACATGATGTTAGTAGCAACTTTCTACAAGATAAGGCTCTACTAAAATTTCTCATCACTGTATATACTTATGGATTTGTCTTTTCATATCTCTTTTTTCTCTCATCTGTCTTTGAATATATATACATATATGCACACACATATATATAGTTCTCCATTTTTCTTCACAAACCAATCATAGTATAGAACTAAGGCATGATTTAAACTATGTTAATTTGTTTATGAAAAATGTTTACAAATATGCTACTAATATTATCATTTATTTGATAGTACATAAGTTGTACCTTAACAAAACTTATCTTTGAAAGCAATCATATCACAGATGTACATGTTTAAATATTTATGGGAATAATTCAGTTAAGAAAGATTAGATGAGTATCCAGAAAAATGAAGGCATTATATTCAGTATAAAGTTCCTAAGAAAGTGAGAGGGAGTAAGATCCAGAAAACCTGCAGAAGGATTGGATTTAATTAAGAGGAAAAGCTCTCCTTTTGATGGGGCAGGAATCAAGGGTGGAATTTATACACATACTAGAATTGAGAAAGAATTACAAGTGGTTTGAGGAAGTTGAAGACAATCTCATATGACATCCTCTGTAGAGCAGAAAAGGGTATTGAGTGTCAAATAGTTGTTCTAAATCAAGAGAGTAGGCAATGACCAAAAATATATATTGTATTACAAACGGAGCCAATTTTGGTGGGAGATAAAATGTCTTGTATGACTATGTCAAATATTGCTCAGCTTCTCAATTTCAGTAATGGAAAATGTATCATCTAAGGATGGAATTTTGACATGTGAAAATAAATATAACATGGAAGGATGAAAGGGATTTAGTTTCAAGGGCTTCAAAGATAGATGAATCACAGAACTTCAGGGAAGAAACAAAAGGCTGATGAACTGAGAGAAAGTAAAGCAGTCATTGAAATAGGAGAAATAGGAGCCAAGACGAGGTTAAGGATAGTCAGAGTGAGTAGCTGAAGAAGTGACCCAGAAGGGGAGGAAGTTATAATCAGAGTTTGGATTCGTGATGGTGAATGTGGAGCAATTTTGGGAAATAACATCATCCATGATATGTTCTGGTCATATGGTGAAGAGGAAGAGGGGCAAAGATCATCAGAGATGAGAAAAGTAAAGGACCAAGAGATAGGATGAGGTAGGAGTACCTGCACTGATGTTGAGTCACTCCGGGTAGTGACAGAACTCAGGGTAAATTCTGAGACACTCGTCTTATCTTAAATGGATGAGGGAGTGACCAGCAGGTGAAAGATGACAACAAAGAGTGGATGGTGGCAAAGACAAATTGATAAGGACACACAGAGTTTTTTAGAAGAGGGTTATAAAACATTATCTGTTTTATGAGAGGGAGGTTTGTGGTGATTTATCTGGCAATTCAAAAGCAAAGAAAGAACAAAAATCCTATCTCCTGACCCTGAGGTACAACAGTAACTTGACCACATTTCAGGGAAAACTGTGTTCTCAGATTCAATTAAGACAAATAACTATAAGAAGTGTCTCAAGAAGACCAAAGATATTGGGAAATTTGCTAATAACAGAGCTATACTTCCCAGGACACAGAAGAAAATGTCCCAAATGGATGGCTAAGTATGAGCAAGGATATTTAGTGCATTATGTGGTGTACAATTTGAGTGTTAACTGATGGAATCAGTGAGGCTACATGGATTACTTTGGACAATCACTTTAAAGAGAGTGGCCTCGGCTCTGAATTAGGGTTAGGAAGAGAGGAACCCATTGTTGTTTTTGAGGTGCTATTAAGTTGGTTCCAACTTATAGTGATCTTATGTACAAAAGAACAAAATATTGTTAGGTCCTGTGACATCCTTATAATCATGACTATGATTGAGCCCATTGTTGCAGCCACTGTGTCAATTCATCTCATCTAGGGTCTTCCACTTTTTCATTGATGTTTTACTTTAATCAAGCATGATGTTCTTCAGCAATTAGTTCCTCCTAATAACATGTCCAAAGTACATGAGACAGTTTCATCATCTGTCCTTCTAAGGAGCATTCTGGCTGTACTTCTTCCAAATCTTACTTCTTTGTTTTTCTAGCAGTGCATGGTATATCCAAGATTCTTTGCTAACATCATAATTCAAATGCATCAACTCTTCTTTGACTTTTTCCTTTCATTTGCCAGCTTTTGCATGCATATGGGGGGATTGAAAATACCACAGCATGGGTCAGGAACACCTTAATGCTCAGATAAACATCTTTGCTTATTAACACTTTCAAGAGTTTTTTGCAGCATATTTTCCCCAATGCAACACTTGATTTGATTTCTTATCTGCTGCAGAGAGGAACCTAAGGTATAAAATTTAACGAGGCACTCTCTCTACCCAGGCACATATAGAATTGGCACTTGCATAGCTCTCAGACTCAGTGTTTCCTTAGATTTTATGCCTTAAATGCTACTCTTGCTTCCCCCAGTCTTGGGGCTTCCAGAAGAATCATTTCTATTTGTCCCATAGTTTGCAGGCTCTGCACATAAATGAATACTAAATTATGAACAGGTACAACAAATTGTGATTTCGTTTCTGTTTGGCACTGCTGATGGCTTTTTGTATTGATATCATACTCTTCTGGCTTCCGTAGACTCAGTGGGTAGGCTAGTAAGTGCAATGATGTTATCACTCTTCAAAAGTCTGTGGCTAAGTTGATTCTACTCAATGATCTTTAAAGCGGTTGTGTCAAGTCCTAAGAGCAAGACCTTTGAGAGCATTGATTGGAATCACCGTGAATTTATGAACAACTCTGGAGAGAATTTTTATTTTGTCACATCTTCCCATCAGACAACATGATTTTGTTGTCTGTTTATTTAGGTGGTTATTTTATGACTTCGGTGAAGTTTGATGACATGCTTTATGTGGGTGCTGAATATTTCTACTTGAACTAATTTCTAGATGTTTTATAGACTTCATTGTTCACCCGCTGGAATAGTTTTTCTATGATATTTTGAACTTTTTGTTGGTATATAATTTATTATTGCTTAATCATACCTTTACTGTACATAGTCTAAATAATGTAACAGATCTCAAGCTTTGCATTTATTTTTAAGGAAGAACATGACAAGGTCACAATGGAATGGCCTATTTATCCCCCCTGCCAATATTAGCTAATGGGGGGAAATTTGTGGTTAATGCCTGTGTTTATCATGTTAACTTTTTGTTAGCATATGTTCTTGTTTCAATCATAATAAAGATTAACTTATCTATAGTTAGTTCTAGAGTAGTATTAGAGCTAGAAAAGACTTAGAAACTATATGAGCCAACTTTCTCATTTTACAGACAAGAAAACTGAGGCAGAGGTTGGCAGTAATGTGCAGAAGCCCACATAGGAGCTAGTGGCAAAGACAAAAGTAAACCTTTAACTTCTAACACCCAGCCTAGTGCTCTTTTCCAACTAACCAAATTAATATGTAATAATAAATGAATATTTAATGCATAAAAATAGTTATAAAAAAGTAAAACGTGTTAAACATCTGTTGAGCTCAGAACTAACATTTCCTTTAAATAATTCCTTATAATGCCAAGTCAAGTTGTGTCTTAGACAAGCAGAAATGAGTATTTCCCAAACTTCTTTTAACATAAGCTTCATCTAGATCACTTACTGAAAATCTAGGTTCCTGGTGCCAGACGAGCCCTCTTAAACCTGCATTTTCATGAGACAGGCCTGATAATCTGTATATCTAGGAAGCCATTGTTAGCTGTCATCCTGACTCATGCCAACTACATGTATACACCATCCCCATGACTGGTTGAGGATCAGACCATTTAGCAAGTATCCAGTTCATTTCTATTGTCAGAGACATTTGAGAACCCCCAGAGGTAGACCACTAAGAGTCAGAATCAACTCAAAGCCACACAACCAGAGTAGACAGCAACTGTAGCCAGTCATGCCCATTGGTAGCAATGAAGCCAAGGAGGCTTCTTGTCTGAGGAACTACTCCACCACTGGGAGCAAGCAGGACTGATGTGAGGAGGTGGCTGACCACATGGTCCACAACCTGAGAAGAGGCAGAATCACTGTATCTCTGTCATTATGAAATGTTTGTTCACCATTTTTGTTGTGATTTCTTAAAGATACTATAACCACAGTGAACTCTAAGACACCATTATGTGTTTAAACATTTCCATAAACTGACGAACATTAAACAGAAAGAGGTAAACAAGGATTGAATAACCGAAGAAGTAGCTCATTGAAGTAAGATTTCTCCAAGAGGTATCTGTTGAATATTCTCTATTTGAAAACAAAATATGTAGAGGGGAAAAAATTAATAAAAGCAGTGTTTTTTCTTTTTTTTAACTCCCTATAATTAAGTATAAAGTCAATTTCAGTAAAAGCCCATCTAAGCAAATTGTTTGTAAAAGTTTGAGTTGAATGTTGACCTAGAGTTCATGAATTGTTTTGGCTTCTGCCGATTTTGTACTGCTGGAATTTTACACATAATTTGTTTTATGTGCATAAGGCCGTGTTTCCCCATATGGAGAGCACTCAGTCTCAGAGGAGTTCCTAACTCCAAAATAGATCAGAAATAGCACGATACAAGAAGGAAAATAAGTACAGTGCAGAACAAGTTCCAAACAAAAGACTGTTTTGGAATGGCAGTTATAACTATCTGAACTGTTATTTATTTAAAATGTCCTAATTGACTGTACAGACACTTCTTTCCTTAATTACCCATGTTAGCAGTTCACAGTTCTCAGATGTCTTGTTTTCTCCTGTCATCTGAGAGCAAATGCCATTGTCCAACACGTAACATACTGGTGTTATGAAAAAAATACAGCAATTTTTACCCATTAAATTATACGTTTACATGAATGGAGAATTATGAGCCTAAATGTGTCCCTAGTTATGAAGTTTAATATCACAAGATAAATTATTTCCTTTTTATTTTATACAACCCCAGCCCTATCTCAAAAATCAGTGTCTTAACATAAAATTTCTTGTCTTGCTTTATAAAAACCGATTCATTCTATAAAGAACCTTTTATAACTTCTTTTGTAACAGACAAGTACTGGAAAATAAAGAAATAAGAGACCAATAACTGGGGAAAAAAAAAGTAAAAAGAGACTTAAATTCAATGCTATTGAGTTGATTCGGGCTCTTTGTGACATTATAGACAGAATGAAATTGCCCATAGGGTTACCAACACTGCAATCGTCATGCAAGCAGACTGCCACATCTTTCTCCTGCTGAACAGCTGGTGGGTTTAAATCACTGACCTTCCAGTTAGCCGTGGAGTACTTAACGACTGTGCCACCAGGGCTTCTAAAGGGAGACTTTGGTAAAGTTATATTCTATAATTTTCACAAAAGAAGAAAATAAGTAAAATTTTATCTGTCCTCTTGTTTTAATATTTCTATATGCCTGGGTAAATTACTGTCTCAGTTTTCACAATGTCAAAATGAAAAATAGTAGTCTTCACTTCTCCCCTCCCTCTCAAAGTTTGGAATAACTAATATCATTATGTACCTTATTCACAATAGTATAAGACATTATACAAATTCATTTTCATGTTATCATAACATGCCCATTCAAGATAAAAATATGTATGAGGATATAAAACAATGAATCAATAATTACACTGGACAAATTCATTGTGGATGGTTGGGATCGTGTCACAGTCAGTAGATTATTGCTTCATTTCTGTGACCTTTAGATGACTTGATTTTCTTCATGTAGACTAGACTTTGTTCTTTACTCAATAAATATGTGTTGATGTTTACCAAATAAATTATTACAAAGAAAATAAAGGTGTATTGAAAAGCATGTTAAAAAGTAATTATGAATACACACTCACGTTCATCACAGCACTATTTACAGTAGCAAAAAGATGGAAACAACCTACGTGCCCATCAGTGAAAGAGTGGATGACCAAACTATGGTGCATACACAAAAGAATAATGTAGAGTCTGCAAAACATTGCATAATATGGGTGAACTTGGAGGACATTATGCTGAGTGAAATAATTCAATCACAGAAGGACAAATATCGTATTAGTTCATTGTTGTGGAGGGTCAAGGAAAGATTTATATATGGAAGGAAACTTTCTTTGTTGGTTGCCAAGGGTGGAAGGGGAGGGGAGGGAACACTGCAAAAAAAAATGCATTGACCCATATCACTTTAGTTTTGTGTATTTCACTGTACATAATTATATTTTAATAAAATGCATTTAAAAGAAGTAATTAAGAAGAATGAAGATGAATTTTCCTTTGACTCACTCAGACTTGGAGAGAAAAAAAAAAAAGTCACTTTCTTTACATATATCTACCACTGCTTTCTTCTCTGCAAATGTTTCTAATGCTACATGGAAAACGTACAGTTTCTAAGAACTCAAAGCTCACATTGAGTTAAGTAGATTCACCCCAGCCCTAATTCTAGATCCAAACCCAAAGTGGTATCTGAGTGAGAAAAAAATAAAAACACACCTTATTTATGTTAAATACAATTATTTTGGTAATGGATTTATTTTGGTAGACAAACAACAGAGAATCTTTCATTTATTCTTGAGTGTAATCACTCCTGAATGTTGTATATTCTTATTTCTGGCTTAGTTAAAGTCGCTGACTTCTTTACAATGCTGTGCTGAGTGTAGATTGTGTGACAATGATATTTAGGTATAATTCAGAAAGAAGGGGATGTTGGTTGATACCCTAAAGAGTAAAAATAAACAAGAAAGCATATTTAATAGGCTACAGTATGTTGTTGTTGTTGTTATGTGCCGTGGAATCAGACCCAACTCATAGCAACCCCTCCTTGGGTTTCCAAGGCGGTATCACTACCGAAGTAGACTGTCCAACCTTCATTCTGAGGAGTGGCTGGTGGGTTTGAACTGCCAGCCTTCTGGTTAGCAGTTAAGTGCCTTAGGCACTATGCTACCAGAGCCTCCGTAGGCTACAGTATAGTGTAAACAAAACTTTCATATGCACTGGGAAACCAAAATATTTGTGTCATTGGCTTTATTGCGATATTTGTTTTATTGTAGCCGTCTAAACAAACCTGCAGTATCTCCAAGGTATGCCTATGTTGAATCAAAACAACATCTTCCTTTATGTATTGTCTGTAGTTGCTTTCACAAGAGTTGAGAAGGTGATAGACCCTGCACATAGCACTTTCATTGCTTTTCACTGATATTCAGCCTACTACGAATCTCAGTGAAGCACTTATCACTGGGCAGAATTTTGAGTATATGCATGTCATTGTCCAGTGATATTTTATTTTTGTTTAATACAAATGCATCCTGATCACACCAAAACAAGAAGAGAAACATGTTTTTTGAATGCCATGCTCTTAAGAAGCAGCAAAGTGTGAGTTTTCTTAAAAATGAAATTAGATGATAAAACATTGTGTTTTTTACTCACCAACACTTTAACTGTGCTAAAAAAAATGCAATATACATTGACATTATAAGGTTAACAAACTGATTACAGTATCCCCAACTCACAAGAAAACAATATCATAAAAATTAGGAACTTTAAATGCTCTATCTCATCACAGCAGCATTTCTTCAAAAAATATGAATATGAGGCTGCAAACAAGTATGGTTACAAGTTGCTAATTTGTTAGCTAAGTTAGGAAAGTTATACTGATGGTGAGTTACTTAAATCGTATTTGAGTACATCAGCTGCAGAAATGTGTCCAGAGAAATTGAATTAGCCCAAGGCAGCCTTTTGACAAGAACAGAAGACTGAGCAGCATCAATAATCAATTAGAAAACAAAACAACAAAGCAAATGATTTTGAGTGCTTTTCCTTGGCTCTTAGTGATTTAGCAGATGTTGCTGCTACTGATCGATTGTTTATTCAAGGAGTCAATGCTGAGCTTGAAGGAGGTAAACTCTATGATTAGTCTGCTGGGAACAACTACCAAAAACCAAACCAAACCCACTGCCTTCAAGTGGATTCTGACTCATAGCAACCCTATAGGACAGAGTAGAATTGCCCTACAGGGTTTCCAAGGCTTTTATCTTTTTGGAGGTGCCCTCGTGGTGCAGTATTTAAAGTACTCTACTGATAACCAAAAGGTTGTCTGTTCAAACCACCAGCTGCTCAGCCCAAGAAAGATGAGGCAGTCTGCTTTCCTAAGAATTTACAGCCTTGGAAACCCTATGGTTCAATTGTATTGTGCTGGAATGAATGAGAATTGACTCGATGGGCGTGGGTTTGGTTTGGTTTTGGTTATAGCTTGTGGAGGAGCCCTGGTGGTGCAGTGGTTAAGCGACCGACAGCTAACTGAAAAGTTGGCAGTGTGACACTCTCAATAGCTCTGCAAGAAGAAAGATCTGACAATCTGTTTCTGTAAAGATTACAACCTAGAAAACCCTATGGGGCATGTGCACTCTGTCACATGGTGGTGTCACTGTGAGTAGAAATCAACACAACATCTTCTCAGGACAAGAACAAAAACAATACACTCTATGGAAACCCGTTCTACTTTGACCATATAGACAGTCCCTGGGTTAAAATTGTCTGACTTACGGACAATTCCTACTTGCCTCATAAAAAGGACTTTGAACACATTCTAACTGGTTGTGTCATGGCTGACTAAGTGAAAAAGGAACAGATTTGAATTTTTACAATTTGAGTAATTCCTCATGGTAATGGAAATGGGAAAAATTATAGGTCAAAGCCCTGGAAATGGAGACTTGCAAGAGGTGTAGGGAACCCTTTCAGGAGCCTGAGGCATGAGATGGGATTATTGGCAGAACCATAGAGAGCAACACGCATTCGAAATGGCATGGTGACCACCTCTCTGGAGCAGGGTGCCACCATCTTTGAGTGGGCACACTGTTTCGGCTCAAATCTGTTTTATGTTTATGTAAATTTGCCCTCACTGAGAAATGATTGAACCAACCCCTGTTCAACAAAATCTTCATCACAATCGCCTTCACTAAAGTGCAATAGAAAAATTCAATAAAGTGACTCACTTATTCACTAAAGTGCAGTAAATAAGAACCATATGCACTTATTCTGACTTACCTACAAACTTCACTTAGAGACATTCTTAGGCTCAGATCGCGTTTGTAACCTGGGGAGTGCCTGTATGTATATTATGTGTGTGTGTATGTAATATATATATTTTCTTGGTGCACATCTCCAGGCCTTACTTCTGTGGTGCTGCTGTGTGGGTTTGAACCACCAAGCTTTAGGTTTGTAATCGAGTTCAAGTTCGTTGTGCTACCTAGAGACTATACATGTTATATATAGATGTTAGGTCATTAAGCCAGACTTAGAGTGATACATTAGATATTTGTCACACAACTATTAGGTAGTTATAGGTCATAGAGGAACAAATTAGATATAATGGATTTTTTTTCAAGGGTAAAATAGTCCCAAATGCTAGGTCTGAAATATTCACTTTTTAAAAGTATGAATGCCTCATATAACCAATTACAAAGAAAAATATAACAGATAGCTCAGCAATAACAATGAATTATTTATGATGGCAATGTGTCCCCAAACATAGAAGGAAGTAATTTCCATGAAATTTCCAGTCACGGGTATCATATTATTTCATTTTATCTGATAAAACACATTTTTTTTAAAATCAAGTCATGTAAAATAGTCTTCATTAATTTATGAATGTTTCTTACCATTGGAAGAAAACACACAGTTCTAATGCTCAGTAAAAAAAAAAAAAAAAAAAAAGCAACCAATGAAATGGAAAGAATGCTTTAATTTAAGCAATAATGTAAAACTCAATGAAGTATAGAGTTTAGTGCAAGAAGTCATGAGGCCCTGGACTGTGGTGCTGAAATATTTAAAGCCTTGTTATACAAATAACAGCAGAGTTAAAATAAGGTTAAACAGATAATTATGGATACAGGCTCTCCTTGTCAAAACAGTTTACTTTTTATGATATAAGAAGTCAAGTCACACGTAATAGGGATGGGTAAATTGTAAGGTCTTGAAGTATAGTTCACTAAATTATATTACTTCTATTTTTTTTATAGCATATAAAGATATCTCAAAACATGCTTTGAAGATATTTCCAAATATCTTCATGATTTTCACCCTCACACATGAAAAAAAACAAGTCCAGTTGAGTCAACCAGTTATGAAGAACAAGAGGTGAATATTGTTGCTGTTGTTAGGCGCCATTGATTCACTTCTGTCTCAAAGTGACTCCTTGTACAATAGAATGGAACATTGCCTGGTCTGGCACCATCCTCACAATCATTGCTATGCTTGAGCCTGCTACTGTCATTGTGTCATTCCATCTCATTGATGATCTTCCCCTTTTTCTCTGACTTACAAAGCATGATATTCTTCTCCAGGGACTGTTCCCTTCTGAGAACATACCCGAAGTACATAAAATGAAATCTGGGCATTGTTGCCTTTGAAGAGCATTGTGGCTGTATGTCTTCCAAGGCAGATTTGTTCTGTTTTCTGTCAGTGGTATTTTCAATATTCTTCACCATCACCACAATTCAAAGGCATGATTTCTTTTATGCTCTTCCTTATTCATTATCCAACTTTCACATGCATATGAGGTGATTGAAAATATCTTGGCTTGGGTTTGGTGCACCTTAGTCTTCAAAGTGACAGCATTGCTCTTCAGCACTTCAAAGAGATCTTTGCTGCAGATTTGCCCAATGCAATATGTCCTTTGTTCTCCTGACTTCCTCTTCCATGGACGATGATTATGGATCCAGGTAAAATGAAATCTTCAACAACTTCAATGTTTTCTCCATTTATTGTGATGTGGCTGTTTGGTTCATTTGTGAGGTTTTCATTTTCTTTATGGTGAGGTATAATCCATACCGCAGACTGTTTGTAGTCTTTAATCTTCATCAATAAGTGCTTCAAGTTATCTTCACTTTCAGCAAGCAAGGAACTGTCATCTGCACACTGCAGGCTATTAATAAGTCTTCCTCCATTTCTGATGCTGTGTTCTTCTCCATATAGTCCACCTTCTTGGATTATTTGCTCAGCATTCAGATTGAATAATTATGATGAAAGATATAACCCTGACACATGTCTTTCCTGTATTTAAGCCACACAGTATCCTCTTGTTCTATTTGAACAACTGACTCTTGGTCTGTGTACATGTTCCTTGTGAGCACAATTAAGTGTTCTGGAATTCTCATTCTTATTTGTTATGATCCACACAATCGAAGGTCCTCACATAGTCAATAAAACACAAGTAAATATCTTTCTGGTATTCTTTGCTTTCCACCAAGATCCATCTGACAGCTGAGATTATATACCTCCTTCCTCCTCTTCTGAATTTGGCAGTTCCCTGTCAATGTACTGCTGCAACCGTTTTTGAATTATCTTGAGCCAGATTTTACTTGTGTGTGATATTAATGATAAAAAACAAAACAAAACAAAAAACCAAAGCCCAAACCCACTGCCATTGAGTCAAATACAAATCCCCATTAGGTTTCCAAAAGAGTAAATCTTTACGGAAGTAGATTGCCCAGTCCTCCTTCCACAGAGCAGCTGGTGGGTTTGAACTGCAAACCTTCTGGTTAGCAGTCAAATGCCTTAGGCACTATTCCACCAGAGCTCCTTGATATAATGATATTACTCAATAATTTCTGCATTCTGTTGTACCACTTTTCACTGGAATGGGCACAAGTATTATCTCTTCTAATTGGTTGGTCAAGTTGCTCTCTTCCAAATTTCATGACATAAACAAATGAACACCTCTGGTGCTGCATCCAATTGGTATAACATCAGAATGGGTGTTCTGTCAGTTCCTGGAGCCTTGATTTTTGCCAGTGCCTTCAGTGCAGCTTGAAACTTGGTATTCTTCCTTCAATACCATTGGTTCTTGATCATATACTACCTCTTGAAATGGTTGAACATCAACCAATTTTTTGGTAGAGTGACTCTATATTCCTTCCATCTTCTTCTGATGCTTCTTGCATCATTTTACATTTTGCCCATAGAATCCTTCAATATTGCAACTTGAGGCTTGAATTTTTTTCTCAGTTCTTTCAGCTTGAGAAATGCCATCTGTTTTCTTCCCTTTTGATTTTCTAACTCCAGGTCTTTGCGTATTTCATTATAGTACTTTGTCTTCTTAAGCTGCCCTTTAAAATCTTCTGTTCAGCCACCATGGCATGACAAACTGACAGACAAGTGGTGGAAGAGATGGATGATACAGCTAAATTCATGTACAAATAGCAATGGAATTCTCCTTGCCAACATTATTTCATGTTATTTACTTTTAAAAAAAATTCTTGTTTTGAAGAAAGGCATATTTTCAGGACATCAGTGGGAATGATGAGCAGGTTTTTAAGACTAACTTACATGAAGTTATTACCAAAGTTATACAAAAATGAATCCATCTTGATGGATGACAGCAAAGCCTTCTTTACAAACCTCCCCATTCATATGCTTTAGGAACTCTGGTAGCATAGTGCCTAAGGTATTTGATAGTTAACCAGAAGGCTGGTGGTTCAAACCCACCAGCCACCCCTCAAAAGGAAGGCTGGGCAATCTACTTCAGTAGTGATATTGCCTCAGATACACAAGGAAGCGTCACTATGAGTCGGATACGACTCAATGGCAGTGGGTTTGGTGTTGGTTCTGGATTCATATGCTTTAGGAGCTCTGGTGGAATAGTGCCTAAGGCATTTGACTGCTAACCAGAAGGTTGGCAGTTCAAACTCACCAGGTGCTCCACAGAAAGAAGACTGGGCTATCTGCTTCTGTAAAGATTTACAACCTCAGAAACTCAATAGGGGTCACTATGAGTTGGAACCAACTAGATGGCAGTGAGTTTAGAGTTTTCAATGCTTTATAAAAGCACATGAGGTTGTTCCCTTGTCTCTGAGTTAGCCCTTCCCCCAACACTTCCTACGTAGACACATGATATGCCAGGATAGTTGTATTGAATCAGAGGTGTTGATAATGATTTAATCTCTGTTGCTGTTGGTTACCATTGAGTCCATTCTGACTCATAGTGACTCCACATATGGAATAAATCTGCCCCATAAGCTTTTCTTGGCTGCCATCTTCCCAGAAGCAGATTGCCAGGTCTTTCTTCTAGGAAACCGGCGTGTGGGTTCAAACCACCAACCTGCCATTTAGCAGCTGAGTGCTTAGCCACTGCACCACCAGGGCTCCCTATAACCTCACATCTACTTGTATTTAATATTAGTCCTGTTGCCAATATTGCAGATGGGTTCCCTTACAGAGGTCCCTGAAAGCACAGTGCTAGGGTTAACTCAGTATGATGTAATGATGTCTGGATCAGGTGTTTACAGAATGTTCCCCAAACCCAAGTCATTCCCTGCTGTTCACTAAGGCCACCCATCCAACCTTACCTTCCCCAAGCAGTTCCCAAACCATGGTGTCCCTTGCATCATCTTTCCCACAAACTCCTATTCCCTCTATGTTTAGCTTGAAGAAATCTGAGATACATATTTATACATTTGCCTCAAGGACTACTCACACAGAGTTTATCTAATTTTAAAATAAAACTCCAGAAAGATCATGATTTCAATTCAGGTATTTCAATTTAGCATTCATTAATTGGACACCTTCTTTATGATCCTACCCTAGATATGAAAACAAGCAAAGTACAAAAGTACAGACAATATTGCCTCTGTCCTCAGAAGATCTTACAGACTTACAGACTAGTGGAGGAAGGGATGGTAATTGTATATCCAACTCTGGGTGAATTTTGATTATGTAAGTTCCACACTGATCATATAAATACCACTGGGGGGATTAAGTTTTATGGGAATTCAAGTGGGAAAGGAAACTATAAAAAAATTATTTTGTGTTTTAAAGGGAATGAGATATCAGTGTTTTGGAAAAGTACTATAGGAAAACTTAAATTGAACACATATATAATGTTATCCTGAAGATTTGACCATTGTTTCCTTCCTAAGCCCAGAATAAGAGAATGAGAGAGCCACTTACATTCTGATCTCACTGTCAGTAGCTCATACTCAGTGCCATTGAGTTGGATCTGACTCATAGTGACTCCACCTTGGGTTTCCGAGGCGGTATCACTATGGAAGTAGATTGCCCAACCTTCCTTCCGAGGAGTGGCTAGTGCATTTGAACCGTCAACCTTCTGGTTAGCAGTCAAACGCCTTAGGTACTACACTTTAAATAATGCATAGTACGGCAGAATCTCATAGTGGACTGGACTTTAATCATACAGCAATTTAACATTTCACCAAGTGCATCATCTTGGTTGGGTGATGGTCAACCATAAACTAATCACTACTAACCACTTTTCTTGTATCAGGAAAGTTATTACCATGCCAAGTTCCTAATTATCCAGAAGCTTCTTCTTACAATTTTTCTCTACTTTTCTCAGTTCTGTCCTTTGGAGCCATGTAGAGTGTGTCTAAGCCCTCTTTTCGCATGAGGCCTTTTAAATATTGTGATTGAAAGTAGCAATCATGCTTCTAGTTGCCAGCACAAAGAACAAACACATACATACATACATGCACACACAGACACAAGATGAAGGATTAATCAGATCACAGCAGGCCATAAGCAGTGGCCAACTTGTCTGTCAAGATTTATAAACCCTTCAAACAATAAACAGAAAGCTCAAAACACAGAACAGAGTGCTCTAAACAGTCCAGTGGATGTCAGGTGGTTGTGAGTATCAAAACTGAATAGCAATACAGCAGCAAGTGAGTTAAAGATCTACCTAATACATTTATAACGCACATAATAAGCTCAAAACAAAAGACTTCCAAGCCACCACCATATGACAGACCCAAGACCTCTGAGCCAAGAGATAGTAGTTTAGAAACAAAAAACAAAAGTTACCGAATCACCATTATAGTTCTTCGTTTTTTTCTTTAACCATTCCTAGTGTGTAAGTAATTTATTCATAGTATGGCTTCAGTGATTGTAATGGCACATTGAAAGACCCTTACCCACAATGAATCGCACAAAATTGTATAAAAAACACTATGAGTTGTAGTTCTTTGGATTTTGGCCTGTTTATAGCCATAGTGCTGCAGCCAATTTCTCATGATTCACTTCCTTTTTCAGATATATCACAATAAAATATCTCTTTTGCTGCAGAAGACTTTAGTGAAAATTTATTTCTCCACAAAGTCGCTGGCACTGTGTGCAGGAACTTTGACAGTGAACTCCACTGGATCTCCAGGAGGCCTGGGCTGCTTGTTGGCACCCCAGCAGATTGCTTGAATTCTGCTTCTTGTGCTCTGTGTCCCCTCATCGATCTTCTGACAGAGCTGTGGAAGTTCAAGCCTTGTTGCCCTCCTGCATAATAAGAGAGGTTATGGTGACATATTTCTGTTGACTGGTCTTTGCCATTTGTTCAACCTTTTGTTTGAAGCTTCATTTCGAAATTAAGAGCTCCATCTGGAGATCCTTTGACTAAACTGCAAGTTTTTGTTATTTGTTTAAGTTGTCTTGTTTTGTTTTTCTTTTCTCCCTTGGTTCCTCTCTCTGTTTGTTAATAAAAGAAAATGGCTAATAATAATAACAAAAATAACCAGAGATTCCCACCCTGAAGGCCTGTTGCTTACATGGTTCAGAATTTTGGTGCGGCTGCTGGTCAGTATTTAGGAAATGGGCACAATCTTATTGAGGACCATGGGGCTTAGTAGCGACCTGTAGCAGGAAGCTTTGATTTGTCTAAATTATTATATTTGGGACGTAAACTAGAAAGTCAGTGGTCTCACAGTGGAAATTTTTTATAATTGGTATTTTGAAGCATCTCTTTAGCAACAACTTGACAAATTTACCCCCTTACAGGAAATTGTTTTTAAATAGGCAAAACAAATTCGAGAATTGCAAAAGGAGTTGGTAGGCAGTAGAAAAGTGGACTCAGTCAGCCATTATCTTCCAATCTTAATACATGTTTAGAGAATTTGGCTTTATCCAAATGGCTTTTGCTGGGTCAGAGGATATCAAGTCCACCGTGCACCTGGTAGCTAAACAAAGGGCTAAACAAGAACCCTAAAGCCTTATTTCACCCATAGTTTAAAGCTGAACTGAAGGCTATTGCAAAGGACTTTCCTGACCAAAGAGAAAACCCTCACAAATTTATTTATGAATTTAGGAGATTAGATGAAACATATAAGGCTGGTTCTGCTGATATCTATAGTAAACATGTTATTAGGTCCTGGTGATGCCCATTCCTGAACGAAGGAAACAAGATGAGTAGATCCTGAAAAATCTGCGTGTCCTCATAGGTGCCTCTATAGGTACAGCTGTTAGAACCATTAGAACAAAGACCAAGACTTAATAGTAGAACTTATAGATTGCTTTCTCAGAGTCTTGTCTCCAAAAATTGCAAGCTTGCAATCCAAAAAAGGATGAATCTATTTGTAATTATAGAAATAGGCTAATTAAAATGTCTATAGAACATTCCGTGTTAGATTTACTGATGAAGGTGTTAAACCAGAACTAAACCAAATCCTCTGCCACTGAGTTGATTCTGACTTATAGTGACTCTATAGGACAGACTACAACTTCCTCTTAGGGTTTCCAAGGCTATAAATCCTTGTGGAAGTGGACAGCCTAATTTTTGTCCCATAAAGAAGCCGGTCCTTTAAAACTTCCAACCTTTAGGTTAGCACCTAAATGCCTTAATCACCGCACCACCAAATCTCCTTGATGAAGGAACTAAAGTTGCTTTTAGTTCACTATTTGTAGGAATATTAAATCCCAAATTAGCCCTAATGGTAAAAAGATACCAGTTAAACTGGGAAAGCATTGATACTTCTAAATTAGCCACTTCAGCCTATAAATTAAACCAAAGTATGAAAAAGCAAAAGAAAGAAGTGCAAACTGAAACCAAGCTAAAAGAATCTTTAACTCACACTCCTGCTCTTGGATTCCCTAACTGCTTTTAGACTTTTTTTTCTTCCTTTTTGAAAGACAAGAGAATGCCTTGAGAGTCTTAATTCGGAAGCATGGAGACAGACAGAGACCTGTAGATTATTACAGTATGCAATTATATCCAGCAGGCAGAGCTTATCTGCCATGTCTTCCAACAGGTGCAGCCACTGCCAGATTCGTAGAAACAAGACCTGATGAAATACTGGGAAGTAATCTAGATGTGTAGGGGGAGGGGCAACCCTTTGATGTAATGACAGGCTGTGCCATTTTCCTTTCCCCTCTTTCCTTAGATCCTCAATCCAAGGTTCAGGTAAGGGGATATTTTGTTCATTACAACAAATTTCACAATGGTTGGGAAATTTCAAGGCAGTGGCCTGTTATCTATATGAGATAGGAAATAGGTCAGTGTTAGAATTAAGACTAATGGATTGGCCGAAGTAGCTGAAAATAGAGGTATCATCCCCATACATGTAATTTCTGCCATCTTAAATTGTACCCTAATTCAAAACCTTTCTGCTAGCTGAGTAACTTCAGATGAAGGTCTCTTTCTGGTTGCCTCCACCCTTAGATTAAATACTGTAGGGGCCTTAAACCCAGCTTCTCTCATTCCTGATCCCAATGGTGATGATTTTGATCATTATTGCTTTGATTCAACAGATCAACTTTTATCTCCTTGAATAGCTCTGCAAGAAATTCTGTTCTCTAACCCTTCACTTGTATTGTTTGTACATGGCTCCGACCTAAAATCTGAAGACTTTAGTTCTAGGTATTAGGGAAGATATGTTGTCACTATCTCTGGTGAAGGTATTGGAAAGTGGACACAAGGTCAGTAGATTCTTATTATGGACATGGAGTAGTCCATGGCTTTTGAATGTTGCGGAAACAGAGAGGATTTCTAACTTCCTTAAGACAACTTGCAAAGAAAGGTACCTTGGTGGTTGAGTGGCTGGAAGGGCTTTCATTACCTTCTGGAATAGACATAATAAAAATAGATGCTCATCAACTGAAAAGGGGTCTCCAAACAGAGGAAGTAAAGGGCAATAGATTGACCTACAAGATTCTAAATTAGCTGCTCAGACACCAATTTAGAAATATTTAGTATCAACAACTAAACAAAATAGGAGTTCAACTCATTTTAAGGAAATTAACAGAGGCTCTGCAAAATTTCAAGATCAAATTCTTAGAAGTTTTTCCCCTCCTCTTGTTTTCCCCCTCCAATCACCATTTGTAACTTACCCATGTGTTCAAATAATAAAACAACATCAGCCATTAGCTCCAGAAGAAGAGGTACTTAGCTGGGTTTCAGGAGAATATTACCGAGATGCCATCACTCAGTTATGGCTGGGGCTCAGGAACAGACCAGCAGTCCCTCAAGGTCTCTACCTTACATTATTATCTTCTTTATTTGAAGTCAAATTGATATGGGAAAAAGATTTTACTGCTTTTTTTAGAGCCATGGTTCTAGGGAAATTTCAAGGCAGTGGCCTGTCATCTATATGAGATAGGAAATAGGCCAGTGTTAGAATTAAGACTAATACTATTGGTTGAAGTAGCTAAAAATAGATGGTATCATCCCCAGTATATGTTCTTTGAACACAACCAATGTGAAATTTGTTGTAATGAACAAAATATCCCCTTACCTGAACCTTGGATTGAGGATCTAAGGAAAGAAGGGGAAAGAAAATGGCATAGCCTGTCATTACATCAAAGGATTGCCCCTTCCTCTGAACAAGATCTACAGAAAACTGAAGGATGTCATATAAATCAGCAAAAAGGATTGTGGGAGGGATCAAACAATCAGTATGAACTCTGTGACATTTACTACTTTTCATTTAAGAGCTCACCTAAGGTGTGATAAAACAATACAAAGAATGGAAAATATTGTTGGAGTCATTTTTGGAGACATGTAAGTAAGGCAGCCAGACAATGCCCAACTTGTGCAGAATTTAACCCAGCAAACATGCTCAGAACCCCTGTAGGTAAGTACCCTTGCCTATCATACCTACAATTGAATGGCAAATCGATTTTTTTTCCCCATTATCCCCTTCACAAGGATATAAACATGTATTGGTAATGATTTGTAGTTATTCTCATTGGGTAGAGGCCTTTCCTTGTAGGAAGGTCACTGCTATGTTTGTGCCAAGGGTATCATGCTTGGGAAAGTGGAGGATCAATGAAAAAGGGGAAGGCCCTCAACAAGATGGATCGACACAATGGCTACAATGATGGGCTCAGGGATAACAAGGATTGTGGGGGTGGCACAGGACTGGGCAGTGTTTCATTCTGTTGTACATAGGGTCACTATGAGTCAGAGAAGATTTGACGGCATCTAACAACTACAACAAAAATGTTTGTGGCAAAGATGTTTTTAGAAAATATAATCCCTGCTTGGAGTACTCTAGGAATTCTTTGTAGTAATTGAGGAACTCATTTTACTGGACAAGTGTTAACAGCCATGTGCAGAATTTTTCCCATTCTACAGTGCTTGCACTGTTCATGTCACCCTCAATCCTCAGAGTTAGTAGAAAGAACAAATGATATTATTTTTTTAAAAAAATAGTAATTATTAGCGGAATTAACTTCTTCTTTGGGACTGGTTTGAGGTCAAGCTCTTCCCATGGTAATAAAGAATTTAAGATCAATTCCATTTGGTCCTTAACAACTTAACTCCTTTTGAAATTATAACTGGCTACCTTATGACTTTATCTTATGGAGTTAACAACATTGAGTCAAATCTCTTTTCTACTAATTTGCTAAAATATTGTCAAGGATTGATTCAATATGCTAAGGATCACTTACCAGCTGAAACATGCAGATCAAATAAATACACCTATTTCCATTTCTTCAAATTATAAACTTGAACCAGCAGATTATATATATCAGAAACATCATCAAATTAAGGATTGTCTTGAACCCCAAAGGAAAGAATTTTATTTAGTGCTATTAACTGACTGCTAAATTTCAGAAAATCAAATCATGGATACCTAATCCTAGCTGAAGAAAACTAAAATTCCTAAATCGGTTATAGAACCAGCAGAGGGGCTGTGGTGGTTAAGTGTGTGTGTCACCCTGGCTGGGCCTGGTTGAGTGGCTGGGCCGCTGGATGTAGTATTCCCCATCATGAGACTGGTAATCAACTCCATGGTGGAATCTACAGTGATCAGCTGAGTAGCTGTCTTAAAGATGTGGTCTGCTTCCTGTATATAAGAAACAGCTTTGGGAATGGTCTCTAGCTTATGGCATGCTTGAACTCTGAATGTAGCTGTGTCATTGTTCAGCAACCTGCCATGCTCAGCCAACCTTGGGATTTTCAATGGACTTGAATCAATGGCCTGTCATTATGTGGGTTGGTAAC
>NW_006921616.1:8849243-8852949 GCF_000298275.1 Orycteropus afer afer | reverse complement strand
CCAGTTTTCTTTTTATATAAGTGAGATTACACAATATTTCTCCTTTGTGGTTGGCTTACTTCACTCAGTGTAATGTCTCTAAGCTTCATTCACGTTGAAATTGTACCTAGAGTTCATTTCTCTTTCCAGCTGAGCGGTATTACATTGTAGGTAAGTGTCATGTTGTGTTTATCTATGCATCTACTGATGGGCATTTAGATTGTTCTCTAGGGTTTTCAATCACTGTTTTTTCATAAGTAGATTGTCAAAACTTTTTTACAAGTGCCTCCTCTGGTGGTCTTGAACCACCAATCTTTCAGTTAGCAGCTGAGGACATTATCGGCTTGGCACTTTTCAGGGACTCCATTGAATAACATAGAGATTAGTTAACGATCTGGGGCAAAATTTTGAGCAAGATGTGGATGAGACAAAAAGGACTTGTCCATATCTTTACTGGGTATCTGTTGTATTATGGAGTCCCTGGGTTGCACAGTTAAGTGCCTGACTGCTTTGCAAAATGTCAGTAGTTTGAACCCAAAAATGCACTTGAGAAAAGAGGCCTGGTGTTCTGCTTCCGAAGAGTCACAGACTTGAAAACTCTATGGAGCAGTTACACTCTGAACACATGGAGTCACCATGAGATGGAGTAGACCCTACAGATCCAGCAGCTAACAACTATAACCCCCCTACAAAAACCAAACCCTTTACCCTTGAGTCAATTCTGACTCTTAGTGACCCGATAGGTCAGTGTAGAGATGTCCAATAGGGTTTTTAAGGTTATAAATCTTTATGGAAGCAGACTACCTCACCTTTCTCCCTTGCAAAGTGCCTGATGGGTTGATACTACTGACTTTTCCTTTAGCTGCTGAGTGCTTAACGGTTGCACCATGAGGGCATCATCATCAGCAACAGTGTGTGTTGAATAGTATATTTGAACAGAAAGGCTATGTCCCTACCTTCTGGAGTGGACAGTCAGTTTAGTAAATAACATCCAGGAATTGACTGTCCTTCTATTTGTGTAGTTACTCTGTTACCTTAAGGAGCTCTCGTGCTGTAGTGAATAAGGCGTTTGTCTGTTAACCAGAAGATCAGTAGTTCAAATCCACAAGCTTCTCCATGGAGGGAAGATGGGACAATCTACTTCGGTAAAGATTTACAGCCTTGGGGAGTCTCTAGAAGCCAGTAGCAACTCGATGGCAGTGAGCCTTTTCTTTCTCATACCTTACAAATAGGAGTTAATTTTGTCACTAGATAAATTTTGGCTCACTAAAATTGAACCCCCAAAATTCATGCTTCATTAAATACCATGGTATTTCATTCACAGAATGATACAATTCCTGTCTTATAACTCTTCCTCTTTATAGGTAATTTCAGAGCAAATAACAGGAAATATAATTTTTTCATAGTTAAGGAAAATCATGATACTGAAATTATAAATATATTACCAAAGGATTTGAATAAATTATGGATATTAGGTCATATTAAGTAATTAGGGAAAATGTTTTCAGTACATTCTTTAAAAAAAACAAAACAACAACAACAACAAAAAACTCAAAAAGGCATAAATACAATATTCAAAGTTGTTCCTTCTTTTTTCCTTAAGAAAGTTCTGCTTTAAGTATGGGTTGTGTCCCTCCAGACCTTTTTCTGTACATTTGTTCACATCCAAAGTTACCTGTTGTTCTTATGTGCCATGGAGTCTGACTCGACTCATAGCCACCCCTCCTTGGGTTTCCGAGTCAGTATCACTATGGAAGTAGATTGCCCAAACTTCCTGCTGAGGAGTGGCTGGTGGGTTTGAACCACCAGCCTCCTGGTTAGCAGTCAAGTGCCTTAGGCACTAGGCCACCAGAGCTCCTTACGAATTTACCTAGAGAGGTGTTTTTATGTAAATTGTTTGGGTACACTTTGCATAGATGATATCACAGTGTAGGTGTTATTCAGCAACCTGCTTCTTTTTTTAACAAAAATATTTTGGTGCGCTTTCTCCAAGTGGGTTGATGAATTAACTCATTTTTAAATTGCTGTATAATATTCTATGATATGGAAATACTGAAACTGGCATGTTTATTCTTCTTCTGAGGTCCTTTAAAGCTTATGGAATTACTTTAAGTTAGAACCATCTTTGTAACAAAACTCACGCTTCACTAACTACTGGTTTTTCTCTTCTTCAAATTTGTATTTGACAAGTCAATAGTAAGCATTCATTATCTTTGAAAAGCCTTACGTTATACTTGGTAAAACAAAATGAAAACATTTCCGATAATTAATGATTGAAGGTAGGAGCAACTACCTTCAAAGAAGCAAAACTTTTAGGATCTCAGAACTAAGCTGCTGTCAGCTGATGAAAACCAGAAGTAGTTTTTTTTACAACCACTAAACTTTTATCTCTCTCTCCATGTCCAATCTTCTACAATATAAGTAAAGGAGCTCTTTTCAAGGAGGGCAACTAAAATTACATACAATGTAGAGAATGACTAGGCTTCCTGTTATTACATGTAATTTCATCTGGAGAGCGGAACAGAGTGGTCTCCAAAGCTGCCTCAGGACTGGTCATCAGTGGAAAGCAATGTCAGAGGTGCCATTTTTCTTATCTCTCTTATGCATCTCCTTCTCTGTGACTCTCTGTTTTGTTTACATAGTGCCACTCTAACAGAAATTTACCACAAAGGGAATGGCTTTAACAAATGGGAGTTTATTCTCTTACAGTTTGGAGGCTGTTAAGTCCAAGTTCAAAGTGTCATGCTCTAGGCGCTGGATGAAAGCCCCTCAACTTTGGGCTTCAGCTCTGTCTCCTGCTCCCAGCTCACTGAAGTAAAAGGATTTTCTTCACTCAGACAGCTGCTGGCTGCTGAAGCTGACAAACCCAAGGTCAACAAGTACAAAGGCACAGTCCCAGTGTTACCAAACAACATGGCAGCCCACTAATTCAAGTCCAGGAGAAGTCCTAAGATCGGCAGGGCATGATAGGCTGCTGAACGATGACTTGGCTACATGCAGGGTTCAAGTGTACCAAAAAGCTACCTAGAACCTACCTCAAAGTTGCTTCTTATATACTGGAAATAGACCACATCCCTAAAGCAGCTACTCAGCTGCTGCAAAAGATTCCACCATGGAGTTAATTACCAGTCTCACCATGGGGAATAGCTACATCTAGCTGCCCAGCCACTCAACCAGGTCCAGCCAAGTTGACATACAAACTTAACTACCGCACTTTCTGTCCCTCTATGTGAGCCTTCTGAGTAAACACTTCCTTCCAATACTGACACAGTAAACACTTGAAGGCTGTGAAATATTTTTTTTTTTTAGTTTATAACATGCTTTTCATTGTGATAGTTGGGGTTGTGTGTCAACTTTGCTGGATCATGATTCTGAGTGGTTTAAGCAGTTGTGATATGCTTATTCCCATGATGAGATCAGATGTATATGTTTTGAGCAGCCAATCGCTTGAAAGGGAGTTTCCTTAGGGCCGTGGCCTCTTTTCAATATATTTATGGACATCCTGGGAAAAAGACATACTCTTCTATGGATTGAGATCCTGTTGTGCTGCCTACAACTATCTGTGAGCAAACAATCCACCATTCAGCCTGGAGATCTTGGAGTCAACAGCTGGTATACTGCCTGCCAACCTCGAGCTCGTCAGCCCCTGCAGCTGCATAAATTGGGAAAAGCCTCCAGCTTGATGTTTGATCCAAAAACTTGGGACTTGTCAGCTTCTATAAGTGTG
>NW_006921616.1:8807127-8844194 GCF_000298275.1 Orycteropus afer afer | reverse complement strand
GGGTTTGAACCACCAGCCTTCTGGTTAGCAGTCAAGTGCCTTAGGCACTATGCTACCAGAGCTCCATAATTAGTATGGCTCTTCTACTCATGGTTTTTGTGACTCTCAGAAGATAACTGGGGGGAAACTATGTAAATGTGAGATTCTAATGGCTTACTGGGGGGATTGGATATCTTGTTAGTAATGTAAATAATGTACATGGCATCATTGAGGGTGTGGGACCATGGAAATAAGGTATCTGGAACCCTAATGTGGGGATTGGTCAGTTTTGTTATTTCCCTAGGCTTAAAATGAGCCCTCTCAGAGGCAGAAAATAGAGATTTCACTGCCATCAAAACAGAAAGAAACCAGGAGTGGAGCATGTCCTTGGACCTGAGGTTCCTGTGCTGAGACAATGGCAAAGAAATGCAAAGAGATGGCAGCAGCAAAGGCAGCAAAACTGAGAGACCAGTACAAGACAGAGTGGTTGGTTTGCCAGCCTGCAGAACAAGAAAGTTGAGTGCCTTTGGGCAGAAGCTTGCTGGTGGAGTACACTGCACCTATGTGCACTTATCCACAGAGCTAAAAGAGCTTTGTAACATGTGCCCAATTAGGGCAGGCTGAGAGGCCAAGGCCCTCTTGGGTGTGGCCCAGGGGAGGCTGTCCTAATTGAAGAATTGTATTGTGAGCATTCCTGATCCTGAATTGCGGCCTCTTACTTCACTAATAATTCCCATAATCGTGAGTATTATATGTGAGTCGGTGTGACCATTACAAGTAATTGTCAAACCAGAAGAGAAGTAGAGAGTGCCATGACAGGGACAGTTGGTGTCAAAATTGGTAAAGTGGTTAGAGGGTTGTGGCATGTCTTACTCCCACCTCATAGGAATCAGCCTTGGGCTGCTGATAGTGATTTTCTCTCTCTCTTGAGAAGTTAGAGGAGGTCAGAGAATACTGCCCTCATGCCTTTTTTGCACCAAGTGTTACAGATTGAATTGTGTTCCTCAAAAAGCATATGCTGAAGTTCTAATTGTACCTATGAATGCGACCTTGTTTGTGAAAATAGGGCTTTTCTTTATCAATTAAGTTAAAGAGGTCTTGCTCACACACACACACACACACACAAAACACCTCACTGCCGTTGAGTCGATTCCGCCTCATAGTGACTCCTCCTTGGGTTAATGAGGTGGTATCTCTATAGAAGTAGATTGCCCAGTCTTACTTCTAAGGAGTGGCTGGTCTGGTTAGCAGTCAATTGCCTTAAGCACTATATCACCAGAGCTCCTAAAGAGGTCATACTGGAGTACTAAAAACCAAACCCAACCCGCTGCCATTGAGTGGATTCTGACTCATAGTGACCCTATAGGACAGAGTAGAACTTCCCCATAGGGTTTCCAAGGCTATAAGTCTCTTTACAGAAGCAGACTGCCTCATCTTTCTCTCATGGAGCAGCCAGTGAGTTTGAACTGCCAACCTTCTGGTTAGCAGTGGAATGCCTTAACCACAGTGCCATCAGTACTCCTTACCATATTGAAGTAGGGTAGGGCCCTAGTTACTTCTGAGTAGTGTCTTATGAAAGGGGAGAACAGACATGAAAATAATGACACATGGGGAGAAGACAGGCATGTGATGATAAGACAGATGCATTTACGAACAGCCAAGGAATGCCAGCTACCAGAAGCTGTAACACACAAGCAAGATTTTTTAACTTAGAACTGACAGAGAGAATGCACAGTCCTGCTAATGCCCTGAATTCAGAATTCTAGCCTCCAGAATTGTGACAATAACTTTCCGTTCTTGAAAGTCACTCACTTTGTGGTACTTTGTTATGATAGCCTAGGAAATTAAGATGTCAGCAAATTCACATGTATCTTGCAACTGTGTTTCTTGGTACCCTGTGATGCCTAAATATAGGAATCCTACAGAAACCAAAATTCCAAACTCACTGCCATGAAGTCAATTCCAACTCATAGAAACCACATTGGATTTCCAAGGCTGAAAATCTTTACAGAAGCAGACTGTCTCATCTTTCTTCTTCAGAGCAGCTGGTGGGTTCAAACCACTGACCTTTGGCAGCCAAATGCTTTATTACTACATCACAAGAGTTCCATTAAGTATTAGCCACTTGACCTTACTCCACTGTCACCAGTTCAGATATGCTGGGATCCCTAGAGATAATGTTGGGATTAATATAAGCTCCTACTCCAAAACCATAAAAGTCATGAGTAAATAGTGAAATTAGTAAAAAGAAGCAGCAATCTGAAATTGCAGAAAGAGATCTCCCAAGAATTACAAACAATGAGATTACTGATGATAAAAACATTCATATCTTAAATAATAAGAAGGAAAAATAAAATTTAAAACATCATAAAAGAATATGATAATGAGAGAGAGAAAAAAGAAAGCAGGAGAAAATGTGGGGAGGAGAACAAGAGAAAATTTACATAGAACAAAACAAATTTTGGACAAAAAAAAGTAATTGAAGTTAAAAATGCAATAGAAAAGTTAGACAACACACTAGAAAACAAATGAAGGTGGAAAATGAGTGAAATGTAAGCTATATCTCGTGAAATTATCCATAGTGAAGAATATTGGGGCATCTCTCTGTAAAGACCTAGAGAAAGGAAAATAGAGAGATGTAAACATGGGGGAAAAGCAATGGAGCATGGCAGATAAATGGGTAAATCTGATGAGAGTCCTCAGGATGGAGAAAATAAGAAAGAAATAATATTCTATGATAGAGGGGTTAAAATTTTTCTAGAATTGTTAAAAGATTTTAAAACATAAGAAACCCCAAATAGATTTAGCAATAAATGAAACATAGCCCATTGCCAAACATACTTGGCATTTCTCAAGATAAAATAACTGAAGAAAAAATTCAAGCCTTGAGTTGCAATATTGAAGGATTCTGCAGGCAAAATATTGAATGATGGAGGAAGCATCAAAAGAAGATGGAAGGAATACACAAAGTACAAAAAAGAATTGATTGATGTTCAACTATTTAAGGTGGAGGCATACAATCAGAAATCAATGGTACTGAAGGAAGAAGTTGTAGCTGCACTGAAGGAATTGGTGAAAAACAGAGCTCCAGGAATTGATGGAATACCCATTGAGGTGTTTCAACAAACAGATACAGTACTGGGGGCACTTAATCATTTATGCCAAGTAATTTGGAAGACAGCTGCCTGGTCAACTGACTGAAGGAGATTGATATTTGTGCCCATTCCAAAGAAAGGTAATCCAATAAAATGTGAAAATTCTAGAACAATAATATAATGTTGTTGTTAGATGCCATGGAGTTGGTTCCAACTTATAGAGATGCTATCTACCACAGAACAAACACTGTCTGATCCTGTGCCAGCCTCATAATCCCTGCCATACCTTGCATCATTGCAGCCACTGTGTCAATCCATCTTGTTGAGGGCCTTCCCCTTTTTCACTGACCCTCCACTATCAAACATGATAGCCTTCTCCAGGAAATGGCCCCTTCTGACAATGTGACCAAATGAAGTCTGACCATTTTGGTTTCTGAGGAGCATTCCCACTGCACTTCATCCAGGATAGATTTGTTAGTTCTGGCAGTCCATGGTACATTCAGTATTTTCTGCCAACACCACAACTCAGAAGCATCAGCACTTCTTCTGTCTTCCTTATTCATTGTCCAGCTTTCACATGCATACAAGGCTGTTGAAAATACCATGGCTTGGGTTAGGCATACCTTAGTCTTCAAGGAGATATCTTTGCTCTTCAGCGTTTTACAGAGGTCTTCTGCAGCAGATTTGTCTAGTGCAATATGTTGTCTGATTTCTAAACTGCTGCTTCCATTAGTATTGATTGGGGAAACAAGGAATATGAAATATTTGACAACTTTAATCTTTCGTCTATTTATCGTGATGCTGCTTTATTGGTCCAGTTGTGAGGATTTTCATTTCCTTTACATTGAGGTGTAATCTTTACTGCAGACGATAGCCTTTAATCTTCATCAGTAAGTATTTCAAGTCTTCTTCACTTTCAACAAGCAAGTCGGTGTCATCAGTGTATCACAGGTTGTTAATGAGTCTTCCTCCAATCCTGATGCTTCATTTTTCATCATATAATATAATCCAGCCTCCTGGATTATTTGTTCAGCATACAGATTGAATACATATATTGAAAGGATACAACTCTGACATACTTCCTCCCCGATTTTAAATCATGCAGTATTCCCTTACTCTGTTGGATCAATAGCCTCCTGATCTATGTCCACAATTAAGTGAGCACAATTAAGTGTTCTAGAATTCCCATTCTTCTCAATGTTGCCCATAATTTATGCAACTGAATTCATGCAATTGAATGTTTTTGCATAGTCAATAAGACACAAAAAAATATCTTTCCAGTATTCTTTGCTTTCAGCCAAGATCCATCTGACATAAGCAATAATATGTGTTGTTCCATGTCCTCTTCTGAATCCAGGTTGCATTTCTGGAAGTTTCCTGTCAATGTATTGCTGCTATGGTTTTTGCCTTACCTTCAGCAAAATTTTACTTGTGTGTGATATTAAAGATATTGTTCAATAATTTTCACATTCTGTGGGATCACTTTTCTTTGGAAAGTGTACAAATATAGATCTTTACCAGTTGGTTGGCCAGGTAACTGTCTCCCAAATTTCTTGGCATAGACAAGTAAGTACCTCCAGCCCAGCATCTGTTTGTGAAACATCTTGACTGAACAATATCCTACACAAGTAAAATTTTGCAGAAGAAAGTTCAAAAATGGATGTAGCAGTATATTAACAAGGAACTTCCAGAAGTTCAAGGTGGATTTAGAAAAGGGCTTGGAAAGAGGGATATCATTGCTGATGTCATATGGATCTTGGCTGAAAGCAAGGAATATCAGAAAGATGCTTACTTATGTTTTATTGACTATGCAAAGGCATTTGAATGTGTGGATCATAATAAATTATGGATAATGTAATGAAGAATGGGAATTTCAGAACAGTTACTTGTGCTCGTGAGGAACCTGTGCATAGACTAAGAGAATACTGCATAGTTTAAAATAAGGAAGAGTGTCTGTCTGGGTTGTATCCTCACTGTACTTATTCAATCAGTATGCTAAGCAAATAATCAAAGAGGTTTGACTGTATGAAGAAGAACTTGGCATCAGGATTGGAGGAAAACTCATTTGCAACATGCACATGTTGTTATGCATATGACACAACCTTGCTTGCTGAAAGTGAAGAAGACTTGAAGCACTTACTGATGAAGATCAAAGATTACACGGACTTCAGTTTGGATTATACCTCAACATAAAGAAAACAAAAAATCTTTGCTATTAGACAAATATACAACATCATGATAAATGGAAAAAAGTTAAGTTGTCAAGGATTTCATTTTACTTGGATTCACTATCAACACATATGGAAGCAGTAATTGAGAAATCAGATGTCATATTGCACTGGGCAAATCTACTGCAAAAGACCTCTTTAAAGTGTTGAAGAGCAAAGATGTCACTTTGAAGACTAAGGTGCACCTAACAAAGACAACGATATTTTCAATTGCCTCATATGCATATGTATGCAGGGCAATGAATAAAGAAAACTGAAGAAAAGTTGATGCCACTGAATTATGGTGTTTGTGAAGAATACTGAAAATACCATGGACGGCCAGAAGAACAAAGAAATCTATCCTTGAAGAAGTGCAGCCAGAATGCTCCTTGGAAGTGAGAATGGCCAGAGTTCATCTCACCTACTTTCGTTATGTTGTCAAAAGAGACCATTCCCTAGAGAAGGATATCTATCATACTTGGTAAAGTGGTTGTTGTTGTTGTTTGCCGTCGAGTCGACCCCGACTCATAGCGACCCCTCCTTGGGTTTCTGAGGCAGTATCACTACGGAAGTAGGATTGCCCAACCTTCCTTCTGAGGAGTGGGAAAGTGGAGGGTCAGTGAAAAAGGGGAAGACTCTCAAAAAGATGGATTTACACAGTGGGTATAATGATGGGCTCAAATATAGAAAGGATTGTGGGGGGTGGTGCAGGACTGGGCAGTATTTTGTTCTGTTGTACGTACGGTTGCTATGAGCAGGTGCCAACTTGATGGGATCTAACAACAACAACGACAACAACCCATTGCCTTCAAGTCGATTCCAACTCATAGTGACCCTATAAGACATGCTTCATGGAATTGCAAGCTGTAATGTGAAAGATGTGCAATTTCCCACAACTTTCTCCTGTGGAAGAAATCATATTAAAAATTGGAACAAATAAATAGATTTTAAACAACCAGAAAGAAAAGAGAGATTATTAAAAAAAAAAAAAAAAAAAAAAAAAAAAAAAAAAAAAAAAAAAAAAAAAAAAAAAAAAAAAACCACAACAACTAGCTTGTTGGGTAGTAAACAGAAAAAATACAGACCAGAAAACTCCCCTCATCCATTAATATATTTTATCCCAGACTAATAAAAATTTAGGTTATTTTTTCAACAGATGTGGAAAAAGAATATAAAATTTAACAAACTTTTATAAAACTAGGAATAGAAGGGAACTACTTTAACTTTTTAAAAATACTAATAAGAAAAATTCCTTTTTAAAAAAGAAGGGGCAGAAAGATTTAAGAGGAACTTCAAAGAAAAGGAGCTCTGGTAGCGTAGTGCCTAAGGCATTTGACTGCTAACCAGAAGGCTGGCAGTTCAAACCCACCACCCACTCCTCTGAAGGAAGGCTGGGCATCTACTTCTGTAGTGATATTGCCTCAGAAACCCAAGGAGGGGTCACTATGAGTCAGATACAACTTGATGGCAGTGGGTTTGGTTTTGGTTTGGTTTTTCAAAGAAAAGGCAATCAGCCAGTACATGGGGGGTGGGGAATGACAATAGGATGACATCTCACACCCTTCAATTAAAATGTATAACAAAACCAAGTGTTGGTCAGTACATGAAGCAACTACAATTGTCACATACTCTAGTGGCAGTGCAAATTCCTACATGGTTGTTGGTGTTGTCATCTAGTTAGTTTTGACTCATAGTGAAAATGAATGAAACGTTGCCTGTTCCTGTACCATCTTCACAATACTGCTAGGCTTGAGCCCATTGTTGCAGTCACTGTTCTAATCCATTTCATGGAGGGTCTTCCCCTTACTGACCCTCTACTTTACCAAACATGATTTCCTTCTCCACACACTGGTTCCCCCGATGATATGACCAAAGCACAGGAGATAAAGTCTGGCCATTCTCTCTTCTAAGGACCATGCCAGCCGTACTTTTTCCTAGACAGCTTTGTTCATTCTCCTGGTAGTGTGTGGTATATTCAATATTCTTCACCAACACCACAATTCTTTTGTGGTCTTCCGTACTCATGGTCCAGCTTTCACATGAAAAGACACTTGAGTCAAACAGACCTTAGTTTTCAAATTGACATCTTTGTCCTTTAACATTTTAAAGTGGTCTTTTACAGATTTGCCCAGTGCAATACGTCCTTTGATTTCTTGACTGCTGTTTCCATGGGCATTGATTGTGGACCTAAATGAATTGAAATCCTTGACAACTTCAAGTTTTCCCCATTTATACTGATATTGCTTATTGGTCTAGTTGTGAGTTTTGTTTTCTTTATATTGAGGTATAAACGGTACTGAAAGGCTATAGTCTTTGATCTTCATCAGTAAGCGTTTCAAGTCTTCTTCACTTTCAGCAAGCAATTTGGTGTCTTCTGCACATCACAGATTGTTAATGAGTCTTCCTCTATTCCTGATGCTTTATTCTTCTTCATATAGGCTGGCTTCTTAGATTATTTGCTGAGTATACAAATGGCATAAATATACAGAAAAGAGGCAACCCTGATGAATACCTTTCTTGATTTTAAATGATTCAATATCTCCTTGTTCTGTTTGAATGATGGCTTCTTGATCTACATACAGGTTCTTCATGGGGACAATGAAGTGTTTTGGAATTCCTTTTCCTCACAATGTTATTCATAATTTTTTATGATCCACACAACCAAATGCCTTTACATAGTCAATAAGTGGGAGCGCTGGTGGCATAGTGCCTAAGACATTTCACTGCTAACTCTCCATAAATTCTAAAACTTAGCTTTAGAGATGCTAAGATGTTCCTAAGGATAAAGGAAGCCTGGTCAAAAACTGCTTCTCATGTAATCAGTAAAATATTTTAAAAGGCAAATGGATTTTAAAAATAAATAATTAAAAAGGGCAATCCCAATATTCTAACCTGACAGAGCCAGTGAACAAATGGTTTAAATCTACAGTGTGGAACAACCCTTGGCAATTTCAACTCATTAGTGTAATCCGGTCCCTCCTAAGAGTGTTTGCCAGGCTAATCTTTAGAAATTACTTCTGTTACGCCTCTCCTCTGGCTAAACACCGCTTGCCTCTTATATTGGATTTGTTTCTATTTCAGTTTGAGTACTTGAAGCACAATATTTTTTAAATCTTTCAAAATGCTGTGGGGCTCTGAAGACCGTTGGGCAGTGCCTCAGGATATATTTAAAGCCTAAAGTTCAGTCAGTAGTGGTTAAGGCATTTGGCTGGTAACCAAAATGATGGTGGTTTGAATTCACCAGAATTTCTATAGAAGAAAAATGAGGAAGTCTGCTTCCATTGAGATTTCTAACCTTGGAAACCCAATGGGGGTTGCTATGAGTCAGAACTGACTCAATGGCAGTGAGCATTGTTTTTGGTTTAGAAGGCTGAGTCAAAAGGAAAGACAAGGAAGATGCTGCCTTTAACATCTAAGAGATCAAAGAACAGTAGACAACATCTCAGTCAGGAAGAAAGAGGTAAAAATCATCTGTGGATTTAAGAGATGAGAAGAATAAACTAGAATGTTTTAGGAAATTTCCAGAAAATAATGATGATGTGGGAGCAAAGTCTCATTCTTCCCAAACCTCATGAATAACACCACTATAACAAAACTAAAAAATTGCATCTTTAATTAAACACTCAGCCACAGTAACAGTAATTTAAACTCTTTAATTCTTGTTAGGTGTTGTCGAGTCAGTTCCAACTCATAATGAACCTATGTACAACAGAATGAAACACTGCCTGGTCCTGAGCCATCCTCACAACTGTTGCTATGTTTGAGCCGTTGTTGCAGCCACTGTATCAGTCCATCTCCTTGGGGGTCTTCCTCTTGTTCGCTTACCTTCTATCTCACCAAGCATGATGATCTTCTCCAGTGACTAGTCCCTCTTGATGATATGTCCAAAGTACGTGATGATAAGTACGTGACATGAAGTCTCACCCTCCTCTCTTCTAGGCAACATTCTGGTGTACGTCTTCCAAGAGAGATTTGTTTGTTCAGGTGGCAGTCCATGGTATATTCAATATTCTTCCCAATACAAAAATTCAATTCTTCCTTAGTCTTCCTTATTCATTGCTCAGCTTTCACACACGAGGCTATTGAAAATACCATGGCTTGGGGCAGGTGCACCTTTGTCCTTAAAGTGATGTCTTTGCTTTATGACATGTTCTTTTTAGGTTCTTGGAGGAATAGAATGTGGTCGTTGTTAGGGGCCATCGAGTTGGCTCTGACTCATAGTGATCCTATGTGCAACACACATAGAATGAAACACTGCCTGGTCCTGTGTCATCCTCACAATCCTTGCTATACTTGGGCTCATTGTGGCAACCCCTGTGTCAATTCTTCTCATCGAGGATCTCCCCCTTTTTGTTAACTCTGTACTATACCCAGCATGATATCCTTCTCCAGGGATTGGTCCCTTCTGACAACATGACCAAAGTAGGTGAGATGAAGTCTGGCCATTCTAGCTTCAAAAGAACATTCTTGCTGTACTTGCTCCCAGACAGATTAGTTTGTTGTTCTAATTCTTGTTCTTCTAACATTCAATATTCTTCACTAACAAGACAATTCAAATGCATCAATTCTTCTGCAGTCTTCCTTAGTCATGGTCCAGCTCTCACACGCATGTGAAGCTTCTGAAAAAGACCATGGCTTTGTTCAGGAGCAGCTTAGTCTTCAAAGGGACATCTTTGCTCTTTAACATTTTAAAGGGGTATTTTGCAGTGCATTTTCCCAGTGCAATACATCATTTAATTTCTTGACTACAGATTCCTTGGATGTTGATTGTGGATCCAAATAAAATGAAATCTCTGACAACTTCAATTTTTTTCCTCCATTTATTGTGATGTTACTTATTGGTCCAATTGTGAGGATTTTTGTGTTCTTTGTTTTGAAGTGGATTCCATACTCAAGGCTGTAGTCTTTCATCTTCATCAGTAAGTGCTTCAAGTCCTTTTCACTTTCTGCAAGCAAGGTTGTGTTATCTGCATATCTCAGATTTTTCCTGAGTCTTCCTCTAATCCTGGTGATGCGTTCTTCTTCATTTGGTCTAGCACCTTGTGTTATTTGCTCAACATACATATTGAGTATGTATGGTGAAAGGATACAACTTTGATGCGCACCTTTCTGATATTAAACCATGCGGTATCCACGTTGTTGCGTTAGAATGACTTCCTCTTGGTCTGTGAACAGGTTCCTCATGATCACAATTAAGTGTTCTGGAATTCTCATTCTTCACAATGTTGTCCATAATTTGTTATGATCTACAGAGTTGAAAGCCTTTGTATAGTCAATTATACACAGATAAACATCTTTCTGATATTCTTGGCTTTCAGCCTAGATTCTTCTGACATCAGCAATGACATCCTTATTCCACTCCATTCTTCTGAATGCAGCTTGAATTTCCATTCTGGAGGAACAGAATAAACAGGAGATTTAGGCCACTGCAGATTTTTACTTTGCTTCATTTTCTTATGGTGCTGTCTGTGGGCTTCTGTTGGTCCTGCCCTTCCCTGTTCTGTCTCACACGTTGGGAGAGAGGGAAGCCAATAAAAAAAGAAACAGAGGGGTTTAATCCTTACTAGGACAATTACTTCTTTGTTAATAATGCCTATAACAGTGACTATAGCCAACAATTACAGGACACACAAATCAAAATATATATTTTGGTAGTTTGGCTCCAGACTCTGTCCCTTTCTTGAACACTCTATTTTTGAGCAGCACAAGATTGTACTGTACTATCCAGGGCTTTGAACTGGTTCATTACAGTTTGACGCCTGCTGAGAGTTTGCATTTCCCCCTGAAATATGCTGAATCTGAATGCACATTCTAACCGGCTCTGTAAGGATCACCCGGGGACCTTGCTGGACGTGTAGAGCTGTTCTCTGTAGGATTTTCAACGGCTGATTTTTCAGGAGCAGATCACTGGGGCCCTCTTCAGAGGCATCTCTGATTGGATTCAAACCTCCAACCTTTTGATCAGTAGCTGTGTACATCAATCATTTGCACCACTCAGGGACTTATACACACTATTGCATAAAACAGAATTGAGGGTGTGCCAGCATTTTAATTGTGTTTTAGATAAATGGTTTGCTTTAAGTTCCGAGATAGCTTGGTGGTGGGAGTATAATATCATTTTTCAAAGTTGGCTTTTCCCTCTTGGGTTTCAGGACTTGTAGTTTGGCTGTTTGGGTTAAGAAATTGAACTGGGAATAACAAGTTACATTTTCTAATTAAGCACTCAACCAAATGAGCAGGAGGAATTTTGTTGTTAAAAAAGTATGTAAATCTGGTCTCAGTGAAAATGCTTATAGAGCCAACTTACAGTCCATCAATTCCACCCACCTGTTCTTTCCTCTTAGAGAAGATGGCAAGGAATTGGTTTATAACATGAGCCACACTCGGGAGAGGACAAACAAGAACAGCTTGATCACTTCTCCCAGTGTCCCTTCCAACTGGATCCTTGTTCTAGTTCTCTCACTGATCATTAGTAACAAAAACTCCATAGCTCCATGTCTTTGAAATTCTGGTATGCCACAAAAAAGTGAGTTAGAGGAGTTTTTTGGTTTCCCAAAGCACATAAAATTTATGTTTACCCTATACCATAGTCAATTGGCATACTGCCTAAGGCATTTGACTGCTAACCAGAAGGATGGTGGTTCAAACCCACCAGCCACTCCTCAGAAGAAAGCTTGTGCAATCTACTTCTGTAGAGATACCACCTTGGAAACCCAAGGAGGTGTTGCTATGAGTCAAACCGACTCGATGACAGTGAGTTTTTTTTTGAATAGTCTATCAGGTAGGCAGTAGCTTTATTGAAAACCTTAAAATATTGTGTGGATTACCAAGATGTGACACAGAGACTCAAAGTGAGCACATGTTGCTGGAACAAGACACAGATAGACTTGCTTAAGGCAGAGTTGCCGCAAAACTTCAATTTGTAAAGAATGCTGCACTGTAAAGTGCAATGAAACAAAGTATGCCTGCAGGTAAGTCCCTGGTTTACAAAAGTCCAACTTAAGGTTAACTCGTCCTGGCCTTTTAATGTTATGTAAATCCCACCCCCACCCCCACTTTGAAAGGATTGAACCAACCCCTACTGGCAACAAATTCTTCATCACAATCACCTTCATTTGTTGCATGTGCAGCTTTTAAATCATTGAAAGGGCTTCCAGGCTTTTTTGGTTCTAAAGTAAGACTAAGTAAGAGCCATATGCACTTGTTCCTACTGACCTACAAATTTGACTTAAAGACCCACTTAGGAGCAGATGTCACTCATCACAGGACAGCCTGTGCAACAGAATACAGGAGCTGACTTTACAGACTCAGAAGCCCAGCTTCTTAAATTTAAGTCTTGACTTTGCCTCCACTACTTTCATAATCTTGCACTATTGTTTAATGTCATTCTGCCTTGTTTGTTATAAAATAGGATGAAAATAATGGTACTTGACTCATTTTATTCAATGTAAGAATAAATGTAAACTGCTTACAACAAAGCCTGGCACATAATAAGTGCTCAATTAGTATTAGATATTGTGGTTATTAGCTCTTCCCCTCATGTTGCCCAGCTCTCACTAAGCTTAAAAAGCCACAGCTGTTAGTGGTAATGGGAGCATCTGTTTCTTTTTTCTTCCTCAATCTCCTCCCCACGTGCTGTCCTTTCTAACCCTGCATAGTCAGACTTAAGACAAGAGAGAATTAGAAGGAAAAGGCATACTCCTTTGAATGATAATTTTATATATATATATATATATATATATATATATATATAGCATTTTTTAGAACATTTTTTAGAAATGTATGCTAGGAAAACAATTTTCCAAGTGCTCTGAGATCTAAATCTGAGGCTGTCTGTTATAAAGTTAGCCACAAGGCCAGGAATCTTGACTGTCTTGGCCTCCATGGCAACCTTAACATGTGATTGCCTGGCAGAACAGAAGAATGGATGTTAGTGTTCTTTGCTGCATCTTTATGATAGAGAAATAAATTTCATGTCCAGAAATGAGGATTATTTAGATAGTTATGACAGATATGTTTAAATGAAATACAAGGCAGTCATTAAAAAAAATGATGTGGTATTTGCACTCCTATGTTCATGGCAGCATTATTCACAATGGCAAAAAGATGGAAACAACCTAAGTGTCCATCAACAGACGAATGTATAAATAAATGGTGGTATATATATTCCACCAATGGGATACTATGAAGCCATAAACAATGATGATGAGTTCTTAAAATATATTATCCTGTGGATGAATGTGGAGGACAGTATGCTGAGTGAAACAAGTCAATCAAAAAAAGGACCAATGTATGATTTCATTATTTTAAAAAGACAGGAATAGGTGTACATGTAGAAGCAATGTTCTTTGGTAGTTACCAGGGATGGGAGGGACAGGGAGGAGGAATCAACTTCCGTAGTGATACTACCTTGGAAACCCAAGGAGGGGTCGCTATGAGTTGGATCCGACTCCATGGCAGTGCATTGTGTTGCATTGCGTTAGGCAATTGTTAGTTCTGATGATTGGAAAGGCAATATTGAATAAGAATGAAGTCACCACAATTTAAATAAGGTAAGTGATGACACTAAGAATTACACAAGAATAAGGGATGATTTTGTAAATTCTGTAACACATACAATTTTGTAATAAGAGTAATAACAACTATAAATATGTGTGTGGTTATATAGATAGATATGTAGGCTTATATACGTATAGGAAGGCACATATCAATACACAGATATGCATATATAGATGTATCTGTAGGCAGATATACACGTTTATGTGTGTTGTGCATATATACATATATACAACAAAGCACATCAGGGCCACAGTTATAGTTGCTTCCTAGACATACCCTTGTGGGATTATGATACTGGGTTTGAAGTCTTAGGACCACAGTTTTGTGGAGCATCTCAGTCAGTTGGCACAAAAATTTGTAAAAATCATGTTCTGCGTCCTAGTTTGATGAGTAGCATCTAGGGTTGTAAAAGCTTGAGAGTAGCCATCTAAGAAGCAGCTATTGGTCCATCCATAGCAAAATAGAAATATGGAAACCAAAGATTCAAAGTAGGAATTAGTTTAAAGGAATAATATTCTACATACAATAGCATCATCTATCTGGAGATGGGAGAAATTAATGGTGTCTAGTTACCATTACTGACAATTCTGACCAATGGCCCAATAGATGATCCTGGATAGAATGGAAGACAAATGTAGAACAAAACTCAAATTCCTAAAAAAAAAAAAAAAAAAAAAAAGACTAGATTTATTGGAACTGATGGAGACTAGACGAACCCTTGGGACTATTGCCCTGGGATAAACTTTAAACTTGGAACTCAAATCACTCCAGTCACCTTTCAGCCAAATGCTAGATTGGTTCAATAAATAAATATTATATCCCCTGTAAGTATTATGCTCCTCTGAATAATAATCCAGATGAAACCAGATGGTAAACATTTACCCTAGACCAAAAATGAGAAGGTAAGGAGGGACAAGGAGGATAGATGACTGGAACAGAACAACCAGAAAAGAAATAATGAGAATGTTGACATATTGGGAAAAACATAAACCATGTCATTGAACAATATGTGCAGAAATTGTTAAATTAAAACCTAATTTGCTTTGTAAACTTCCACCAGAAACACAATAATTTTTTTTTCAGATGATGTCAGTTCCTATTTATTAGCAGGGAAAGCATTATGGGTATATATGTTAAAAAATAATGCAAGTGTTAAAGTAGTACATTAACTATGAGCCCATATTATGACAAAATACATTTATCACTATATTGATATGTGTCAGAGTTTTAGCTATATCTCTCTCCCCAAATATTGCAAATAGCTCTCTATGAATCTGTGATTAAATGTGATTTTTTTTAAAGAGCTGATATTCATTGAAAACAATGATTTACCTGGTGATCTGTTTAGCATGTCTCAGTTAATCCTCCAACAACGATGTTTGATAAGTTCTGTTATCATTTAATTTAAGGAGGAAACTAAGGCTTAGAGACATTAAGTTACTTTCTAAAGGGCATGTCACTAGTGAAAGTCAGTGTTAGGACTCTGTCTGAGGTCAGTCAGATTCCAGAGTATTCTGACAACTAATAGATTACATTACGTTTTCTGAACTGGACACCTGAAAATATACTACCTTTATGAACAAAATAAGATATTTTATTAACATACATGAAAAACCAGGTATACAGGAAACCCCTGGGTTACGAATGAGATCCATATCTAAGTGTGTCTTTAAGTTGAATTTGTATATAAGTCATAACAGGTGCAGACAGTTCTTATTTAGCCTTAATTTAGTGCAAGAAAAGGCTCAATGCCTTTTAAATGATTTAAAAACTGTTCATGCAGCAAGTGAAGGCGATTGTGATGATGAAAATTTTGCAAGTACAGGTTGGTTTAATTATTTCAAAGCAAGGGCAAATTTACATAACATTAAAGGGCAGGTATTAGTTGCCCGTAAATCAAATGTTTATAGCCTGGGGACAACCCGTGTATGCAAACATATATATGAATAGATTTATATATACAAAATCAAAGGCTGTAAATATGGAAGCAGACTGCCTCATCTTTCTTCTGCAGAGCAGCTGGTGGGTTTGAACCACCAACCTTTTGGTTAATAGCCAAATGCCTTAACCACTACATCACCAGAACTCTTTATATATAAGCATATATGTTTATATATATATATACAAACATATTTGTGTATAGATATGCATTTGTGTGTGTGTGTGTGTGTGTGCAGAAATATCTGACGTCTTAAGATCAAAGTTCCCAAGTCTCAGAAAGCAAAGGTCAGGTACAGAATATATATGGGAAATAGAACAGGATAAAAGGATATAATGAATGCTGTCCTCAGTTGTATTTAATTACTTTTCTTATATGTATGTGTGTGTGTGTATCAGAAGGTTTATTTTAACAGAGGTGTGTTTGATGTGTGTTTTGAAAATATTAAGTTATTTTAAAATATTTTTGAACCCATTCTATGTATGTGTTTTTTGAATAACAGACAAGAAACCAGACTTTTGTTGAATTCATGATAACCCACTGCTTTCAAAAACGATCAGACACAGGCAAACAGAGTGAGATTTAATAGCAGCTGAGTTTCAAGTATCTCCTACATTAAAGAATCAAAGAAAGGGAACTTAATTATTGAAGAACTTGCAGATGTAAAAAAAGAGAAAAAAATCAAGCATATATTTACCTCTGAAACAAATGAAAAGCTTTGAGAAGGATCCATTTTATGCAAAATGTTGTCCTAATATAATATTCATGTTATTTGAAAGAACATTGTGCCCATTTCCTTCAGAATGGCATTTTAGCACCACTGAAAGCCACAAGTACTTTGTTTGAAATGACTATGGCTGAGAAAGGAAGAGGAAAAGCAAATCGGTGTTCTTTGAAAAACTGAAATTCATTTACCATCAAAAGGCACAGTATTTCTGAAGAGAACAAATTTTGCCTAGATCTTAAAATATCTGAAGCTTCAAATTTGAGCTCTGGTGGTGTAGTGGGCAAGGCATTTGGCTGCTAACCAGAAGGCCAGCAGTTCAAACCCACCAGGGCTCCATGGAAGGAAGATGGGGCAATCTACTTCCGTAAAGATTTACAGCCTCAGAAACCCAATGGGGCTCGCTATGAGTTGGAATCAACTCAGTGGCCATGGGTTTGGTTTTTGGTTTCTAACCCAACAATGAGGAACTTAGCAATGTCAGCAGGAAATCTCTTCATAGAAGAATGCAGGCACTGTCTCCATTTGCATTCAGGAAGATGTTGTTGTTATGTGTTATACGTCGAGTCGGACCTGACTCATAGCGACCCCTCCTTGGGTTTCCGAGGCAGTATCTCTATGGAAGTAGATTGCCCCATCTTCCTTCCGAGGAGTGGCTGGTGGGTTTGAACTGCCAGCCTTCTGGTTAGCAGTCAAGTGCCTTAGGCATTGTGCTACCAGATCTCCATTTGCATTCAGGAAGATAAGGATTACCAATGAAGTGATCAACTCCACAGTGTCTCCTGTTCCCCTAGATCATGTGTGACTTGCAATCCCAATCTCCACCCTTTAAACTCTCAGCCTTCAGCTGGCCTGCTTGCACTGCTCCCTTACTCTTTTATCCAAATAAGAAATGCATTTTCAAAAATTCTCAGTTGCATTTTCCCATTTTCTAAATGCTTATTGACTCAAATATTCACAGGTGTTTATAGGTTTGGTCTGCTCAAACCTCTCCTGGTTAATGAGGGTCGGAATGATACAGTGTATAAATGAACAATCCCTGAACTTGTAATGTCTTGGAAAATTTTGTAGCATTGTGGAATAAATTTACTCAATGTACCCCAAATTCTGATACTTATTTTGGTTGAAGACTGGGCTAGAGACTTAAAAATGTGCATGATTTATTTAAATGTCTGCCCAAGGAAATTAAATAATTTCTTGAATTGGGATTTGAAAGGCTGTGGTTCTGAGCAAAAGCATTGAATAGGGAAAGATCTGGTACATACAAAGGGACCACTTTCTAGTTATATAATGCTAGGCAAATTATTTACTTTCTATGCACCTAAATTTCATCATCTGTCAAACAGGGGAAATTATCGTATCTACCTCACAGGGACTGGAGAGGATTACTTATGAAATATGTGTAAATTGCTTAGCCCATGCCTTGCATGGAAAGTGTCCTTAAGATCAAGTATTGTTGTCAGGTGCCATCAAGTTGGTTCTGACTCATAGCAACGCTGTGTATAACAGAACGAAGTGCTGCCGGGTCCTGAGCCATCTTCACAATTGTTGCCATGTTTGAGCCCAGGAGCAGCCACTATAACAATCTTTCTCTTTACTGGTCTTTCTCCTTTTTGCTGACCCTCTGTTTTCCAAGCACAATGTCCTTCTCAAGGACCTGGTCCCTCCTGAGAACACGTCCAAGGTATGTGAGATGAAGTCTTGCTATCCTCGCTTCTAAAGAATATTCTGGCTGTACTTCATCTAAGAGATTCGTTCATTCTTCTGGCAGTCCATGACATATTCAATTTTCTTTGCCAATACCCTAATTCAAAACCGTCAATTATTCTTCAATCTTCTTCTTTCACATGCAAATAAGGTGATTGAAAATACCATAACTCTTGTTATCACCATCGTAATGTATAACAGTACCATCACTGCATCACACTCCCTCCAGGAATTATGAAGGTTATATGGTCTTTAAGGAGGTCTGGTGGCATAGTGGGTAAGGGGCTGCTAACTAGAAAAAAGAACAAAGACCAAAAGAAAGAATCTTGAGAGTAACTCAGAAAAACAATGAAATGTTACTTACAGAGGGTAACCAATAAAACTAAGCTCGGATTTCTCAGGAGAAACCACACAGCCAAGAAGGCAATAGGAAAATATATATAAAACTTTGAAAGAGAAAATTTGCCAACAAAGAATTACATATCCCACAAATCCCTCAAATACAGTGGTGAAATTAGGACATGTCAGATAAACAGAAACTAAGGGAATCTGTGAAAACCAGACCGACTGTATAAGAAATGCTCACGGGAGTCCTTCAGACAGATAATCACAAACAGCATACAACAACCTAAGATTAAGACACATGACATCATCCAGAAATCAACCCAGAAAAAGAATTCCCAAGATTAAAATTACCTTTCATAACTGAAAATAGAGAATCAGAGGTATCCACTACAAAGCAAAAAAAGAGGGACTAAACAATATAATTACAGAAATTGCAAATGAAGAGGAAATCAGGATGATATCAACGCACAACAGACTGTTTCAAATTTACCAAAGTAAAAATTAACTACAGAGTAACTACAAAGAAGATGAATAAGCTTCCTAAGCAAACTAAGGAAGAAGAAAATCACAAGGATTTAGTAAACACAAAACCAACAACAATGGGGAGAAATGAGAAGAAAATCTGATGACAAATGAACTCAGCCCAGAGAAATATTCAGAACAAAGAGACCATCAACATTACAATAAAAAACAGAAAAGAACTGCCCTAGTAAAACAGCGGTAAATTCATACCCGTCATTAATTACACTGAATGTCAGGGGATGCAATTCACCAGTCAAGAGAAAGAGAGTGGCAGAATGGATAAGAAAACATGACCCATCAATATGCTGCCTACAAGAGACCCACTTAGACCCAAAAACAAAAATAAATTAAAAATCAAAGGATGGAAAGAAACTCTGTGGAGAATTTCGACTCTATAATACATGAAGTCCCCATGAGTTGGAACCAATTCAATGGCAAAGGGTTATTTTTTGAAAAAGGTTATCTGGAAAGTTAAGGAAATAAAAATCTATGGTAAGAGAAGCATCATGAATAGTCAAGGAATACTAAACTTGGAGTCAGTTGGTTACTTACTCTACCCACTGTAGCAAAAAGAGAAATTCAGATTAGAATAGTTAAAGCATTTGAAACCTTTGATTCTGTAGTGAATCATACCACAGAATACACTTTGTAGGCACCTATTTAATATATCCAACAGGTTTGAATTTAAAATTTTTGAAAGTAAATGAATACCAGAAACACAGAGCAAGAGGCAGTCTGTATGGAAGTAGTGGATTCACTAATGTTTTATGCATTCCTCCATGGATGACAAGGAGAAAAGAGAAAACTTCAATCTATGTTGTTTTCAGGCCAGGAGGACAGCATAAAAATTGGCAGGAAGAAATTGGAGGCCAAGATAAAGAAGGCCTGTAAGAAAGGACATAATTGTTCCACATATGTTTAAAAACCACATACTAAGTGAACCTTAAAGGTATGGACATAATTTACAACCCAGCTTACCTAACTTTGTCGGTGGTTTCTAACTAGCTACTTGACTGCTAACCAGAAGGCTGGCGGTTCAAACCCACCAGCCACTCCTCGGAAGGAAGGTTGGGCAACCTACTTCTGTAGTGATACTGCCTCAGAACCCCAAGGAGGGGTCGCTATGAGTTGGGTCCGACTCGATGGCACATAACAGCAACAATAACATTGGGAATAGGAAGAGAAGGCAGAAAAAAACAATCGGAATATATGACTTATGAAGATGACAGAACAGAAATTCCTTTGAAGGTCAGAAAGAATTATTTTGACACTTAGCAAAATTTTGCAGTGAATTATTGACAGAATGGTTTGTGATTACTTAGGAAATCCATATGTTCCTGTGTCATCTGCTTCCTTACATAGAGACAGTTAATGTCACATAGACCTCCATTTCTTTCTTCTCTGACCTATTTACAAGTATAATAATAATAATAATAATAAACTGTGATCCAGTTGATTCTGACTCATAGCGACCCTCATTAGTTTTCTGAGGCAGTAAATCTTTACAGGAGTAGATTGCCCAATCTTCCTTCCACAGAGTGGCTGGTGGGTTTGAACTGCTAACCTTCTGGTTACCAGTCAAATGCCTTTGCCACTATGCAGCCAGAGCTCCTAGTTTAGGAAAATTTGGTAGGCATTGAATAACCAGATTTCAGCATAGTTAAAATATTAAGATTTGTAATAATTAACCTGAGCAATATAAAAAAAAATGTGGGTGGAATGATAACGTAATTAACTTAGTTGTTCTTGTTGGGTGTCAATAGTCCATTTCTTCTCATAGAGACCCTGTACGACAGAATAAAGCTAACCCATAGAGTTTTCTAGGTTGTAATCCTTATGGGAGCAGAACACCAGATCTTTCCTCTGCAGAGTGACTTCGTGAGTTTGAACCATCAACCTTCCAGCTAGCAGCCGAGTGCTTAACTGTTGCACCACCAGAGTTCCTGCTCAATTTGTAAATAGTTGAAATGGTTTAACTAAAACCAAACAAAACTTACTGCCATTGAATTGATTCTGACTCATAGAGACCACCATTGGGTTTCCAAGGCTGTAACTCTTTACAAAAGCAGACTGTCTCCTCTTTCTTCAGCCGAGTGGCTGGTGATTTTGAACCACAAAGCTCTTGGTTAGCAGCCGAATGTCTTAACTACTACACTGCTGTTGTTGTTGTTATGTGCCATGGAGTCAGCCCCGACTCATAGCGACCACTCCTTGGGTTTCCGAGGCAGTATCACTACGGAAGTAGGATTGCCCAACCTTCCTTCCGAGGAGTGGCTGGTGGGTTTGAACCGCCAGCCTTGTTAGCAGTCAAGTGCTTTAGCCACTATGCTACCAGAGCTCCTAAACTAACAGAAATGAAATGGTCTAAGGGACTTGATTTATGGATAAATATCAACTTGAGGATGTTGTATGGATATCAAATAAGTTAGATGAAAACCAGAATTTGCAGAATTATCAGTGTAAGCATCCCTTTGTTAAAAAGAAAAAATACACCACATATTTGTGAGCTGAAAAAAGAAAAATTGCCATCAGCTGTGGGGTGGGGGCACCTTCTAACACAGTGCCTGCATGGGTGAGCGGGCTGACATCGAATGCGCATGTGCGGCGGCCAGCGTTCTAGTGGAAGGTCTATGAAAGGGAAGGCAAATTTTAGGCAGGCAGATGCTGTGAAGTTGGGCAGAGGTACATTTAAATGCATGAAGAAAGTTTTTTTTTTTTTTTCTTTTCTGATTGTTTGTACTTTTTTTTTTTTTTTAATTAGGAAGACCTTAGCTGAAGGTAAGGCTGCCAGAGAAGGTGTTAGAGAGTTGAGGAAAGGAGAAGTTGGTAGCAGTTGTGCCAATTTTAAACACAGTCATTACGTGAAGTCAACACCCAGAAAGAAGACAGGCACGCAAAGAAACTGGTCTGTAGCGTCCAGAAAGCGTTGCAGGAGCAGTGTGCCTCTAGACTTTTCTGTGAATCTAATTTGTTACTAAAGCTATTTATTGTCAGATTTTCAATTAATTGCAACTGGAATGTTGGAGACCAAGAAAAAGACCCCCAAACGAACATGATTGCAGGGCACATGTTCTAATTATAGTGAAGAGATAACAAGGCCTCTCTTGTGGTTGAATGTTTGCTTTAAGAGATGGCAAGGTCTCTGTCACTGTTAAATACTTAATTGGCAATACATCAAAGTATTAAACTTACATGTTATTCCAGTAGTCCATGTTTTTATCTTATTGGGCTGTTTCATATTTTGGGGTCACCGTGTCCTGGTAAACATTTATCGTTTTACACTCCTTATTCCTGAGGAGATTTCTGTGATTATTTAATGACCACCTGTTGCACGTAAAGGAGTAAAACTTTAGCTCTGTAGAGAATAAGCTGATTGTATGGATTCCAAGACTAATGATGTAATCATGTACAAACATATAAATAAAGTAGAACAAAGGCATCAGGGGTCACTCTCGCAGAATATGCAGGGTGTCCGCCTGGCCCCCTGTTCCTTAAATAAAAACAACCATTAATCCTTTCCTGTCGCTTCATTTCGTGACCTGTGTGATTTTGCCGGATGCGGCACTGGAAGATTCTTTTCTAATACCAAACCAGTGCCATGGAGCCGACTCCACCCCATGGTGACCCCCCCACCCCATGGTCGGAGTAGAACGGGGCCCCACAGGGCTGCCAGGGGCTGATTTTCTGGAAGTCCATTGCCGGCCCTTCTTCCCAGACACCTCTAGGTGGAGTCTGAAACTCCGGCCTTTGTGCAAAACAGCCAAACATGTTAACCATTTGCAACATTCAGGGACTCCACAGGGAAATATTATTAGCAAATAAATCAGTGAATAATAAAATCAGAATAAATAAATAATGGTAAAAATACAAAGCCAGTTATTCTAATACATAAGTAACTATAGTTATGGTAATTAAGCATCCTTGGACTGCTATAGGAATGAAATTAGAATGTAAATATTAACATGTGTGACTTGTAGTAAATCACCATAGGTAATTTTACCCCCCTGCCCTTTTTTTTTTTTTTTTTTTCCTTTTTTAATGTATTCTAAGTTATTGGGAGCTCTGGCAGTGCAGTGCCTAAGGCATTTGACTGCTAACCAGAAGTTTAGTGGTTAAACCCACCAGCTGCTCCTTGGAAGGAAGAGTGGGCAAGCTACTTCCACAGAGATATCGACTCGAAAACCCAAGGAGGGGTGGATATGAGTCGGAACTGACTCGATAGCAGTGAGTTTGGTTTGGTTTTTGTTTGTTTGTCTTGTACCTCTGTTGCCCTTAACTCTTGTACTCTTCCCAATGTCTTCCATAGGTAATTTTTGATCCCTTCATCTGTTTTGAGTAGCTTTAGTGGAGCTGTGTGTGATGCACTAACTCTATGGAAAGTGACTAATTGCGACATATCTCTATGAAAAAACAAACCAAACTCACTGCCATCAAGTTGAGTCTGACTCATAGTGACCCCCTTTGGGTTTCCAAGATGGTAAATCTTTATGGAAGTAGATTGCCCAGTCTTCCTTCTGCAGAGTGGCTGATGTGTTTGAACCACCAATCTTCTGGTTAGCAGAAAATGCCTTAGGCACTACACCACCAGAGCTCCTAACATATCTCTACAGCATATAAAAACTAAGAAACCAAACTCACTGCCATTGAGTAAGATCTGACTCATAGTGACCCCTCGTTGGGTTTCTGAGGCAGTATGTCAATGGAAGTAGATTTCTCAACCTTCCTTCTGAGAAGCGGTTGGTGGATTTGAAATGCCAACCTTCTTAAGTCAAATGCCTTAGACACTATGCCACCAGAGCTCCTTCATGGCGTATGGTAAAATAATAAAGCGTAGAATGAGGGGGTGGAATCTGGTGGGTACACCTACACATTCTTTGAGATATGCTTTATGCATTATTTTAAATAACAGCATTTAATTTTTGAAAAATTATTTTCATCCAGGGCCTTACCATCACATAGAAATCAATTTGTTCAAGATCCAACAATATAAATTTCTACAGTGTCGTGACCTATTATCTAAATACCTGTAAATTTCTTTTTCTATCCCTTTCAGAACTTCTATGATCCTTTTGTATTAAATAGAGATTGTCTTATATCACATTTTACACTGATCTGGGGAAAGCTTCATGTCCATCACAGGAAAAGTAACTCAAAGTCAGAAGCTTGTTGTTGTTGTTGTTTGCCGTCGAGTCGGCCCCGACTCATAGCGACCCCTCCTTGGGTTTCCGAGGCAGTATCACTATATCAAAAGTCCAGCAGTTAAGGCATGTGCCCTAGTTGCCACTGGAAACGGGTGCCACTGAGCAGTTTCAATTAACCATAGCACTTTCCATCACTGGGAGTGAGAGGTCATTGAGCAAAGTCAGACCAACACTCTAGTGGGTGAGAGCCTCCAAGGATCAAGGTACACTGTGTGAGCTTGCTCTGCTGAGTATGAAAAGAGAAAAAACTGGAAAAAAAAAAATGACTTTCAGCTCATCATAGACCTATTTTCATCAGTAAAGCAAAGAAGGTGCAGTTGTAATTTTCATGTAGTTTCATCAAGTGTTAACTAAAAGATTAATGAGCTTGACGTGTTTTTGAGCTGAGGTGATGGTAAGGTTATCTAAAAGATGGTGTCAGACAGATGTTTGGACAGGGGTGCAATTGCAGTGCTTGCCAGAGGCATTATTGACATCTCTGCTCAAACTGCATGCTTCTCAGTTGGTAAGCCCTGTCTTCCTCCTCTAGGAAGTAGCACCCAGTATATATGGCTGGTCTTTAGTATAGCTTGGACACAACTTTTGTCCACAAGGTGACAGTAAATCTGTTCCAAGAATGCTGAGATAGTGAACTTTATGCAAATTTTAACCTGGGTCAAGAAAATGTACTTGTACCACAATACTGGGGATTATTCCCAGCTAACTGCCTCCAGGTGCCTCTTTAAAATTAAGTGAGATCCATAATAAAGAGCATTGCACTTTCCACTTCACTAATAGCTTTGCCCCCCCTTAGACAAAGGAGACTGGGGCTAGCTTCAGCTTCACTTGCCACACTAATGCTAAACCACTTATGCAAAGTATATTCAGGACCTCATATGTAGCTATCCATTTTCATTGTTTGCAGTCTCCTAGTTGGAATATAGGAGCTCTGGTAGTATAGTGCCTAAGACAATTGACTGCTAACCAGAAAGCTGGCAGTTCAAACCCACCAGCCACTCCTCAGAAGGAAGATAGGGCAATCTATTTCCATAGTGATACTGCCTCAGAAACCCAAGGAGGGGTCGCTATAAGTCAGGAACTACTCGACGGCACATAACAACAACAACAGTTGGAATATATATGTGCTTATTGAATGTTATATCACTAATTTGTCATGATGCCTTTTATCCTATAATTAAAAAAAAACCTACAAAAGTAGGTAATACTTGGTCAAACATTTATAAGTTGTACATTTTAATGCAATATTTTTACCATTTTTTATTTAACAACAAGCAAGTATACAATATGATCAGTTAAATAGCATAAATGGGTAAGATAAGGTTGGGGAAAAGAGGAAGCCAATACGATGTGGCTGTTGCTGTAAATGCGCATAAAATTTAGTTCTTATCTTCCTGCAGCTAAGGCAAAAAGGAAATGGAATTATGTATAGAACTTATCTTTTTGTTTCCACAGCAACCTATGTATATCTCTGTACTGAACTTCTGGCACTGTTTTAAAATTAACCTGCTTAGAGGCTGACTTCCACTGGATGGAGTGGTTAAGATCACAGACTTTGCATGCAAAAGTTGTTGTTAGGGGTCCTTGAGTTGGTTCTGACTCACAGGGATCCTATGTGCAACAAAACAAAACTCTATCCTCACAGTTGTTGCTATGCGTGAGCTCATCATTACAGCCATGGTGTTGGTCCGTTTCGTTGAGGGTCTTTCTCTTTTTCACTGACCCTCTACCAAGCATGATATTGTTGTTGTTGTTGTTGTTGTTATGTGCCATCGAGTCGGACTCGACTCGTAGAGACCCCTCCTTGGGTTTCTGAGGCAGTATGACACGGAGGTAGATTGCCCCATCTTCCTTCCGAGGAGTGGCTGGTAGGTTTGAACCACCAGCCTTCTGGTTAGCAGTCAAGTGCCTTAGGAACTAAGCTACCAGAGCTCCTAAGTGTGATATATTTCTTCCATATATGGTCCCTTCTGATAACATGACACATTACCTAGTACAAGAGACAAAGTCTGGTCATTTTTGCTTCTAAGAAGCATTCTAGTTGTACTTCTTCCAAAACAAATTTGTTAGTTTTTCTGCCAATCCATATTATTTTCCATATTGTTCACCATCCTTACAACTCAAATGCATCAATTCTTCTCCAGTCTTCCTTATTCATTGTCTAACTTTCACATGCATATGAAAAAAACAAAACTAAACCCACTGCCATCAAGTGGATTCTGACTCATAGTGACCCACGTTGGGTTTCTGAGGTGGTAAATCTTTACAGAAGTAGATTGCCACAGAGTGGCTGATGCGTTTGAACCACAAACCTTCTGGTTAGCAGTCAAATGCCTTAGGGACTGTACCACCAGAGCTCCTTCACATGCATATGAAGCTATTGAAAACACCATGGCTAGGGTATTATTTTTTTCGGCAAACTAGGATTCATTAGAAGCTCTGGTAGCATAGTGCCTAAGGCATTTGACTGCTAACCTGAAGGCTGGCAATTCAAACTCACCAGCCACTCCGTGGAAGAAAGACTGGGTAATATGCTTCCTTAAAGATTTCCTGCCTCTGAACCCAAAAGGGGTCACTGTGAGTTGGAATTGACTTGATGGCAGTGAGTTTTTTTTTTTTTTTCCCTAGTTTTTCTTCAATATCTATGAAACACTGAGCATTCACATAGTTTATTGTGTTGTTTGTTTTTTATTTGAGAACTTTTAGCACTTCATAGAAATAAGCAGAATTTCTAGTCCTGGAAAACCTTTTGATGTCAAGACTCATTAGAATAAAACAAAATTAATTTTTTTAAGCTTTTGATTTTAATTTTGAAATGTCCTTGGGATAAATACAGGAAATTTAGAGTATATATGCCATATGATCAATGGAAACAAACTTATTTTTTAAAATTTATATTATAAAAATGTAGAAAATTAATCATTCACAGTGGCCAAAATTACTGTGGAGACTGCCTTTAATCTTTAACTCATTGAGATAAAATGCACTGATAAACAATAGCACAGTGGTTATGAAGCAGGTGTTCTCGGGAGTACATGCAGGTGACATAGCAGATCAAGTGAATATAAGTAAACTAGTCCATAGTTGATGCCAGGCATGCTCTTGCTTGCTTTTGTAACTCCAGGTCTTTTCACATTTCATTATAATACTTTACTTTTTCCTCTCAAGCCACCCTTGAAATCTTCTGTTCAGTTCTTTTATTTCATCATTCCTTCCATTCGCTTTAGCTGCTCTCCATTCAAGAGCAAGTTTCAGAGTCTATTCTGACATCCATTTTGGTCTTTTCTTTCTTTCCCATCTCTTTAATGACCTTTTGCCTTCTTTGTGTTTGATGTCCCTGATGTTATCCCACAACTCATCTATCTGGTCTTCGGTCATTGGTGTTCAATGCATCAGATCCACACTTCAGATGGTCTCTAAATTCAGGTGGAGTACACTTAGTTGTATTTTGGCTCTCAAGGACCTGTTTTAATTTTCTTCACCTTCAACTTCCATTTGAGCAACTCATGGTCTGTTCTACAGTCAGTCCCTGCTTTTGTTTTGACTGATGATATTGAGCTTCTCCATAATTTCTTTCCACTGACGTAGTTGATTTGATTACTGTATATTCCATCTGGTGAGGTCCACGTGTATAGTCACCATTTATGTTGTTGAAAAAGAGGTATTTTCAATGAAGAAGTCATTGGTCTTGCAAAATTCTGTCATGTGATGTCAGGCATCATTTTATTACCAAGGTCCTATTTTCCAATTACCAGTGATTCTTCGTTGTTTTCAACTTTTGCATTCTAATAATCAGTAACGGTCAATGCATCTCAAAGGCATGTTTAATCAATTTCAGACTGCAGAAGTTGGTAAAAATCTTCAATTTCTTCATGTTTGACTTTAGTGGTTGGTGCATAAAACTGAATAATAGTATTCCTTATGTTGTTGTTATGTGCCATCTAATTGGCCCGACTCAGCGACCCCTCCTTGGGTTTCCGAGGCAGTATCCTATGGAAGTAGATTGCCCCATCTTCCATCTGGGTCTTCCTTATAGGCATATGGATATTATCCTATCATGACATCACTGTACTTCAGGATAGCTCTTGAAATATTCTTTTTGATGATGACTGTGATAGCATTCGTCTTTAATTTTTCATTCCTGGCATAGTACACTATATGGTTGTTTGATTAAAAAATGGCCAAATACTAGTCTATTTCAGCTCATACATGCCTAGGATATCAGTCTTTATGCATTTCCCTTAATTTTTGACAACTTCCATTTTTCCTAGATTCATTCTTCATACACTCCACATTCTGATCATTGGATGTTTGCAACTGTTTCTTCTGATTTTGAGTCATGCTACATCAGCAAATGAAGGTCCTGAAAACTTAATTCTAACCACATCATTAATGTTGACTCTACTTTGAGGAGGCTGCTCTTCCCCAGTCATAGTTTGAGTACCTTCCAACCTGAGTGTCTCAACTTCTGGGACAATATCATCTTCTACTGCTATTCATAAAGTTTTAACAGGCAAATTTAGTCAGAAGTGGAGTGCCACATCCTTCTTCCTAGTCTGTCTTAGTCTGGAAGCTCTGCTTAAATCTGTCCATCATGGGAAAAAAATTGCAGCCTTAAGTTGCAATATTGAAGGATTTTATGGACAAATATTGAAGGATGCAGAAAGCATGAAAAGAATATGGAGGGACTACACAGTCACTGTACCAAAAGGAATAGGTCAATGCAGAACCATTTCAGGAGGCAGCATATGATCAAGAACTGATGGTACTGAAGGAAGAAATCCAAGCTACACTGAGGGAATTACTGCAAAATAAGGTTCCAGGAATTGACAGAATACTCATTTAGATATTTCAGTAAATGGGTGCAATGCTGAAAGTGCTCACTTGTTTAAACCAAGAAATTTGGAAGATAGTTACTTGTCCAACCAACTAGAAGAGATCCATATTTATTCTCATTTCAAAGAAAGGTGACCAATGAGAGTGTGCAGATTATCAAACAATATCATTAATATCACACACAAGTAAAAGTTTGCTGAAGATAATTAAAAAATGTTTACAGAAGAATATTGACAGTGAACTACCAGAAATTCAAGCTGAGTTCAGAAGAGGACATGGAATAAGGGATATCATTGTTGTTGGCAGATGGATCTTGGCTGAAAGCAGAGAATACCAGAAATATGTTTATCTGTGTTTTATTGACTATACAAATGTGTTTGACTGTGTGGATCATAAGAAATTATGGATAACATTGTGAAAAATGGGAATTCCAGAACATTTCATTATGCTCATGGGGAACCTGTACATAGACCAAGATGCAGTCATTAGAACAGAGCAAGGGGATAGTGCATGGTTTAAAATCAGGAAAGATGTGTGTCAGGGTTGTCTCCTTTCACTATACTTATTCAATCTGTATGGTATGACACAAATAATCCAAGACTGCAGTTATCAGGAGTGGAGGAAGACTCACTTACAAATTGTGATATGCAGATGACACAACCTCGTTTACTGAAAGTGAAGAAGACTTGAAGCATTTACTGCTGAAGATCAAAAATTGCAGCCTTTGGTATGAATTACACCTCAACATAAAGAAAACAAAAATCCTCATAACTGGACCAATAAGCAACATCATGATAAATGGAGAATTGATTGAAGTTGTTAAAAATTTCATTTTACTTGGATCCACTGTCAACATCCATGGAAGTAGCAGTCAAGAAATCAAACATATTGACTGGGAAAATTTGTTGCAAAAGACCTCTTTAAGGTGTTAAAGAGAAAAGATGTCTCTTTGAAGACTAAGCGTGCCTGACCCAAGCCATGGTGTTATAATTGCCTCGTACGCATGTGAAAGTTGCACAATGAATAAGCAAGACTGCAGAAGAATTGATGCATTTGAATTATGGTGTTAGTAACGAGTACTGAATATATCATGGACTGCCAGAAGAATGAACAAATCTGTCTTGGAAGAGATACAGCTGGAATCCTCCTTAGAAGTGAGAATGGCCAGACTTCATCTCTCATATTTTGGTCATTTTATCAGGAGGGACCAGTCCATGGAGAAGAATATCATGCTTGGTAAAGTATAAACCAACCCTCCCCCCCCCAAAAAAAAAAAACCTCACTGCCATCAGGTTGGTTCTGACTCATAGTGACCCATCCTTGGGTTTCCTCTATGCAAGTAGATTGCCCAGTCTTCTTTCCGAGAGGTGCCTGGTGGGTTTGAACCTCCAGCCTTCTGGTTATCAGTCAAATGCCTTAGGCATTATGCCACCAGAGCTATAGGATCCTCAATCAAATGGATTGACACAGTGGCTGGAGAAATTGTTCAAGCATCGCAATGATTATAAGGATGGTATAGGCCAGACAGTGTTTTTTTCTGTTGTACATAGGGTCACTATGAGTTGGAACCAACTCAATGGCACCTAAAACAATAGTCCATTAACCTATTGCCATCCAGTCAACCAACTCATAGAGACCCCCATTGGGTTTCCAAGGCAGTAAATCTTTATGGAAGTAGATTACCTCATCTTCCTTCCATGGAGTGGCTGGTAGGTTTGAACTGCCAACCTTCTGTTTAACACTCAAATGTCTTAGGCACTGTGCCACCAGAGCTCCTTAACAATTGTTCACAAAACCAAACTCACTGCTGTCGACTCGGACACAACTCATAGCAACTCCTCCTTGGGGTTCCAAGGCAGTATCACTACGGAAGTAGATTGCCCAACCTTCTTTCTGAGGAGTGACTGATGGGTTTGAACCATCAGCCTCCTGGTTAGTAGTCAAATGCTTTAGGCACTATGCCACCAGAGCTCCCCAACAATAGTCCATAGTAGATGTTTAATAAATATTTGTTGAATGATGAATAAATTATTTCACAAACATGACTCAGATGTGTGTCCTCAAATTTATCTCTGTAAGATTCATATTATTAACATAATAAAATTACCCATTTATGTGTTCAAAATATAATCAAGAAGGAAAAATATCAGAAACTGTTAGTGTAGAACAAATAAAAAAAACAAAGTGATGGAAAAGAGGCATTTATTAGATGACTCAAAAGGTGTTAAAGTTTGGTAAGAAGGCCACACATCATATGTTTTAAACATAAGGAGTTGTTACAAGCAGGGAAGGGTGGTCAGTTTATATATCTCTCAAAAATGAAAAGCAGAAGCATGTGAGTGTGGTTGGGAGGCTTGAATAGTGGTATCTACTTTTTCACCAGTGCTCATGAAAACCTTGCAAATGATAACATTTCTGAATTCTCTGACTGTAAAGATATCTTCCTAAATGATATGAATAATTGGAAAGTTGGTTAACTTAAAATAATATGAAACATTGTCAAATAATTAATAGTTGATTCTTCAGACAGCCAGTAAAGATAAATTGCAAAGTGGTTCTCAGTTGGGTAGAAACAACCCTTTTCCTGGGAGCATAGGTAAAGTGAAGGCAAGGGAAAAAAACCCATTGGACCCTATTCTTTTGGCACTCTGTACCCAACAGACAAAAGTGATGGCTTATGGACATAAGCAATAAATATCCTGTTTTCCTTAGACTGCGATGCCGTCCTTTCTGTTCTCCTAGGTGAGTAAGTGTTTTAACAGAAGAGTGATGGCAAGAATTCACCGTCAGTTTTGTTACGCAGTTTAGGCAATAGCTGTTAGGTCCAATCCCAGCAAAACAGAGGAGGAGGAGGAAGGAACCTTTCGGTTCTCTTCCACATCCTGTCTCTGGCCCCTTGATGACACTTTGCAATCTTCTTGAACTGTTGTCTGGCTATCTCTCTGATTTCCTTTTGCATCATGAAACAGCTAACTTTAATCAGATCACTGTCTTTGATCCAAATGCAGGTCCAGTATCTTCCATCTACGTGCTATGGTAAAAAGAAAGGCAGATGGAAACAAATAGGTCTGGACTCTGGTACCAGATCTGCTATTCACTCTGTGACTTTACACAGTTCCCTTCATTTCTTTGACAATGAGTACTCCCATCTGTCAAAATACTTAGTCTGACTGTGATTTCTTAGGGTATTTTTTAGTTCTTTCATTTCAAGCTTTTGCAGTCTGCACAGGAGAAGCTGGGGTCAGGCCTACATATATATATATATATATATATATATATATATATATATATATATATATATATATATATATATATATATAGAGAGAGAGAGAGAGAGAGAGAGAGAGAGAGAGTATATATAGTGGTGGCTGGCTCCTGTTATACAAGAGACCGTGCAAGAGGCTTCCTTCCTGCAAGGAGTTGTACTCCAAAATGTATCTGCCTGGAGGATATATTTGCCCCTGCTGACTACTTGGCCTTCATCTTGGGTTTCGTCCCTAATTTTTACACTCTGCCTTTGACACCTGGCCTTGGTCTTTCTTCTGGAATTGTCTCTACCTTTTGCACAGTGGTTATGGCATTCAGCTGCTAACCAAAGAGTTGGTGGTTTGAACTCACCAGCTGCTGTGTGGGAGAAAGATGAGGCAGTCTGCTTTCATAAAGATTTACAGCCTTGGAAATCCTACCAAGTAGTTCTGTTCTTCCTATAGAGTCTCTATGACATGGAGTGGACTCGATGGCAGTGGGTTTGCTGTTTTTGGTTTACTGGCTGATGTTTCCAGTCCAGGGGTTTAATTGGAGCCCATGACGGAGCCTGTCAGAAAGGGGAACTGTACTAGCTGGTTTCTAGAGGAAAAGCTCTCATTAAACCTTGTAGGAATTGACAGATCATAATTGGTATAATTTGGAGTACATAACATAGGTGATTGCTTTTTTTGCCCACTGATAAATTTCCTTTTAGATTTGTAAATTTCCTACAGGGAATCAACTTTGTTTTTCTGCACAATTACCATTCCTGAGAGATTCCGCTAAATAGACCTGCTGAGTAAAAAGTAAGACAATTTTTGGTGTCTTACATCAGCAGTGGCTGAATTTTACTCAGCCTTTGCTTCAAAGTCAGGCAATTTTAAAGGCGCTCATACACCTGAGGGAACTCATCTACCTGTCTTTCTTATCTCTCAATGATCTAGAGAGGAAGTGCAACAGGGAGAAAAATAGCAACGATTACAATGGGAAACAATTTTTTAAAATCCAACCATTCTGGATAAACTGTTGAGATTTAATTGTATGCTAATTTAATTTTTATCCTATTATTAGATACACGGGGCCATTAATTGGATGTAACTTGTTCAATTTAAGATTTAGTGTTTTCTGCTAATATTATTTTTAATTATCATTTAATATCTCAATAAAAATAACAATCCTTGACATCTAATGTATTAAAGGTCTTTCCTTAAATTTGAAAGCTAAGAAAAGATCTATGTTTTGATGTTCAAGGGCAATGAAACTTTTGGAAATACAGATTACTATTCTAATCCGTACAATTTAACAACGTCCTGTTCTCAGAGAAACACCTGAACTGTGTTACATGAGCAGTTTGAGTAGTGAAGGCTTTACAAGTGAACTAGGATCAGGTTTACTGTCAGTTTAAAGCCATAGTTGGTGTTAAAGAGTTTCACATTAGATTCTTTGGGTTTGTCCATCATACACAACCTTGGCTAGTGGAAACAAGACATACATTCTGATTACATACATTTCAAAATACTAGACAGAATAATAACACACATGCTTTTCAAGGGAAAGAGTTGACAATCCTTGAAGTATTTCAGAATATCTTTGCCTGTTTGCAGTCCTGCTGAGGTGGCCTTAGGAAGTCACAGCAGCTGCTTTGTCGTTCCTGTTAGTTGCCACCAAGTTGACTCCTACTCATGGCACCCCCATGGGTGCAGAACAGAACTGTTACATGAGGTTTTCAAGGCTGTGAGCTTTTGGAAGCCAGTTGCCAGACTTGCCTTTCAAGGTCCCTCTGGGTGGGTTCAAACACCCCATCTTTTGATTAGTGATCATGCAGCTTCCTAAGCTCTCCTGTCCCCAAACTCCTGTCTATAGAATATACAACAAATGCCAATCACCCAATCACCAGCCCTGTACTATAGAGTCTGAGCTTTGCAGTTGAGCAGACAGTGTGCGTGCTGCCTTCTTTACTTACTGATTACGTGCCTTTGAGAATGCTGTTTGACCTCTCAGAGTTCTAGGTATCTCATCAGTGGAAATGGGATAATAGTATGTATCCACATCACAAGGTTGTTCTGTGTTATAAATAAGACAAAAAGCAGTATCTAGCATTTTTTAGAGTTGCAGTTAAGTGCTTGACTACCAACTAAAAGGTTGGAGGTTTGAATCCACTCAGAAGCACGTCAGAAGAAATGCCTGTGATCTGATTCTGAAAGGTCACAGCTTTGACACAGTTCTACGCACGTACATGGAGTCATCATGGTTAGGAATCGATTCGATGGCAACTGTTAGGATCTTTTAGGGCTTTACACAATATATTATCAGTGTATTCTTAGAAATTCTGACTATGGTACTGCTTTATATGGAAAACCCAATCTTAATTATCCTGTGCTATGAAAATGATTCCAGCCGGCTGTGAAGCAATAATCTGAGTATGAAACCCAGGAGAGTTAATTATCATCACTAGTTAATTTTCTCCCTTATGGGAAGTTCTACCTCCAAGAGCACCCGGGAGGCATCTGAAACAAAGTCTGAGGTTAGAGATTAATAAATTGGTTTGATTTTGAAAATGAACAAGTGAAATTTACAAAGACCAAGAAAATAAGCAAATCAAAAAATACAGCTATGCTGATTTTCTTGGTCTTTTAAATTTTTAAAATTATAATTTCACAACCTGTGCTGTTAACAACAAAACAAACTAGGTTTTGCAAAAAGGTCCTTGTTAAGCTAGTATATATTTTTTTTTTTAAAGTACTATGATTAATGCAATATTAGGAAGTGAAGAAAGCATAATAAAAATAAACATCCATTTACATACATCAACAGACTAAGGGACATTATCTTATTAGGCCCCTTTGAAAATTACTGTTCCATAGAATAGGGTCATTAAATTTAAAAGCTATCCTATGGGAAAAATCATCTACAAAAAATTGTTTGAAAATGTTTTGGCCTTAAAAATAGCAGCACAATGACCCAGAGCAGTGAAATATGTAGGTAAACTCTTCCCATGCCCACCAGAGGTGAAGCAGGCCCTGTTCCTGTTAGGAGGGGCCGCCAGCTTCCTTCTTTTGACTTCTAAATTCCCCATCCACGCCAAGGGATGTCCTCTCTCTCATCTTCCCACACAGACATTTGCTGAATTCAAGTTTGTAAATAAACAGTTTTACATGAAAAAAAAAAAATGTTCCCAGAATCTTGCCAGAAGGTCTTTATCAATTATATTTAAACAACAATCTGATGATATTATGAACTAAACAGTTGAAGAATCACATTGAAACCCCTAACATAGTGGTTTGGGAAATATCTAGCTGAGAAACTAGGCAATAAATGTAAAGTTTCATAGTGTATTTTGAGTTCCTTGTTGTTGTTATGTGCCATAGAATCAGACCCTACTCATAGCGACGCCTCCTTGGGTTTCTGAGGCAGTATCACTACAGAAGTAGATTGCCCAACCTTCCTTCCGAGGTGTGGCTGGTGGGTTTGAACTGCCAGCCTCTGGTTAGCAGTCAAGTGCCTTAGGCACTACGCCACCAGAGCTCCTTGTATTTTGAGTAGGGGTCATGAATAGATACTCTAGATGTACCATTCTTTATATCTCCATTGAGCTGGGGTTGGATAAACTCAAATATTCCTTTGGAGGAAAATTAGTACCAGAGTCACAAATTTAACTTCATGTACTTTAATGTGAAAATGCAAACTTTTTTTTTGTCTTTTCACCTGTACGTGTAATTCACTGTTGTCATTTTGGAAATGTTTATGGCAATTTTTGACCACAGACATCAACTTAATGCATTTGTCCAAAAAATCTTTTAGTAAATAAATGTTGCTTCAAGAAATCATGTATTTATGGATGTGCTTAGCTTTGAACTATGATGCCTGTGAAGATTTTATGATCTAAGCTCATTGTCAGAAGACTGGCACTTTGGTTTTGGTGAAAAATACAAATTTTATTTATTGTTGCAGGAATATATTAATCTGAAATGCCAGCATCATTTGGAGTAATACGTAAGCAATGTCAACTAAATATAAAAAGAGTTGTTGAGAAGATATGATTAGAGATTTATATTCATCATCACAAGCTAAGATTTATGTGTGATAGTAAAATAGAGAAGCCCTATACAGCATCTACTGTAGACTCTCACGTCTACATGTTCAACAACTGAGGAACCTTATTCTAACTTAAAGCTGAGGGTCTGGGTAAAGCTTTATTACTTTGATTTTGTTCCTTGCTTACCAGCTTCTCAGATGAGGTATATATGGAAGAACTCTGAGTGGTTGATTATCTGAGCAAGGGTTCTTTTTCTCCTTTAAGATGTTGTATAGATATCTTCTATATAAATCTCTTGTTAAACTACTGGGCTATAATTCATGAGAGGAAGTCAAAACTGTTTATTTAACTTTTGGAAATTAAGTAAGTCTGTATCCTTGAGCAATTCATTTAGATTCAATGAAAATTAGTTTCCTTAGCTGATACAGGTGTTCAGAGATTAAATGAGGTTGTTTTTGGTAAATAAATGGAATTAATTGTTCTTTTGCCTGAGTTTACATTAATATAGTATATAAAGCATATTTATTTTCAGTAAAAGGGTTAATCAATTTTCCTCAAGATTCTTCATGGAACCCCAAAATTCCTAGGCTTATTTCTGAATTCTAATTGTGTTCACTGGTAGCATAGTGGCTAAGGCACTTGACTGCTAACCAGAAGGCTGGTGGTTCAAACCC
>NW_006921616.1:8792583-8806793 GCF_000298275.1 Orycteropus afer afer | reverse complement strand
TCCTTCCAAGGAGTGGCTGGTGGGTTTGAACCACCAGCCTTCTGGTTAGCAGTCAAGTGCCTAAGGCACTATGCTACCAGAGCTCCTTTATAAAAGTATACACACACACACACACAAAAAAAATAAGGGGGCTTTTGCTTTGATCATAATGGAATAATTACACTGGATTAACCCTATTGCCATGATTTCTGAAAAAAAAAAAAAAATACAGGACAAACTATATCAGATAACATTTTACACCCTTTGAGCAACAGACCCAGCAAGACTGTGATATTTGAGTGAGTAGATTACCAGTTGAGTCAGATGAGGGCAGTTTCTTGACTGGGTCAGAAAACTGAAGCAGAGCACACTATCCGACCTGGGGAGGTAGAAATCAGATTATAAGGCTGTAGAAGCAGCTGAAATCTATGGGACATTGTACCAGAGCAGAAGAATCTGCACAGAGGAGAGAACACAGAAGCCTTACAGTATTAACTTGTGAGTCCTTGTCTGAAGGTTATACAAGGCAAACACAGAGAGAGGCTGCTAGAGTTTACCAGAGAATGGTTGCTACAAGCAGAGAGGGGAAGAGAGCGTCTCAAGTTAACCAGTGCTGAGAGATATGGAGGTTGAACCCAGTCAGATTGGAAAGACTTTGTTAACATCTGGGTATCCATCATCTCACCCTAGCAATAATAGCAAAGTTCAACAAGACAGAAAATAACAAATGCTGGTGAGGCTGCAGAGAGATTGGAACTGTCATACACTGGTTGTGGGACTGTAAAATGGTACAACCATTGTGGCAAATGGTATGGCCTTTCCTTAAAACCTGAAAATAGAAACACCATTTTAACCACCAATTCCATTACTAGGAATATATCCTAAAGAGATTAGAGACAGGACACAAACAGACATATGCACACCTGTGTTCATCGCAGCACAATTCACTACGGCAAAGAGATGGTAACAACCTAAATGCCCATCAACATATGAATGAATATCCAAGTTACGGTACATTTACACAATGGAATACTAGGCTGCAATAAAGAACAATGAAGAATACATGAATCATCTCACAATGTGGATGAACTTGGAGAATATTATGCTGAGTGAAATAAGTCAATTGCAGAAGGACAAATATTATATGAGCCCATTACTGTAAAAAGTCAATGAAGGGTTTGCTTAGGAAAGGGAACTCACTTTGTAGGTTACCAAGGATGGGAGGGAAGGGGAGGGGAAAATTTTGGATTAGTTGGGGCCACACACTGAGTTGGGTAAGGGGAGGGATGGTATGGAAAGAGTCTGTGGCCAGCATGGTAACATTGGGGAAAGGGACAACACCAAATTGTGCACTTAAGATATAGATGATAGAGGCTAATGCCGGTATATCCACAAGACTGCATTACCATTAACACCAGACACCAGGCTACAGATAAATACATAGACATCTGAGAAGACCAGAAGGGGGTCAGTGAACAGGAATATGCCCTAGACCAATGATAGATTCAGCTGAGGCTAATCTTGCACAGATACTGGTAATACAAAATACCCAAAATCATTACAGAAGCAATAGAAGACAGACATAGAACAATCCCTCATAGTCAGCCAGATACTGTGGGAGAGAGATCCACCAGATCTGCTGAGTCAGGACCATAGTATATGGGGACACCAGACTCAACTGGCACAGCAGAATACACAAAAATCTTGTTCCAACTATTTTTTTAAGACCGGGGTCTTAAAAGCTTTCAAGTGGCCATCTAAGACGCAGCTAATGATCTTCTATCATTGGAAGTGGAGTAAAGAAAACCAAGGGCATTTGGAAACAATCAGTCCTAGGACATGATGGACCTTGAGACCAGAAGAACTAGATGGTGCCCAGCTACCAATGCCAACCACTTTAAAAGGGATCAAAACTGGAAATCCTGGATAGAGTGGGAGGAAAGCATGGAACAAAACCCAAAAACACAATAATGACCAGAATTACTGGTTGGATGGAGTCTGGTGAGACCCCCAAGCCTACGGCCCAGGGATATACTTCAGACCTGGGATAAAACTCATTCCTGGCTGGCTGTCAGCCCAACAGTAAACAAGACTTACATGCAGAACACTCAACCCAAAGTGATGCACCTACCTGCTCTACAGAGATACATCCCTTGGAGCAAATGGCCAGGGGGCACCAGAGGGGTAACATTCACACGGAGGAAAAGCTGGATGGACAGGAGTGTATAAAAAGGACACAGAGAGGGGCGTAGTTACTGGAAAAGGAGAGAAGGAGAGTGGGTTAGGGTTGGGGATGATAATTGGGGAGTGAAACCAAATGTACACGAAATGTCGAATGTAAAACAAATTCTGCTCTGTAAATTTGCACCCAAAGCACAATGAAAATAAATAAATAAATCTGCAGATATCCAACTGAGACAATAGAGAGGCTACCCATTAGAAGTAAGAACTACCCTCAAAATAAAGATGATAACCAAACTGGGGAAAAAAAAATAAAACAGTGGAGAAAGAATATACAGGCATATAGGTTCCAGTAAGGGAGAGGGTCTTGGAAAATTCCTTGTATTCCTGCAGATTCATCCTAATGCATTCTAAAAGCTAGCCTACAGAAATTCAAGGTTATCAGCCAGAAATTGAATGCCTTTTAGGACTTACATCAAAATACTTCAGAGAAAATTAGCAGAATTCAGAATCTGTACCATATTATCCATAATGTTCAGCACAAAATAAAAAAAAAAATTACTAGGTATGCAAGATATTATTAGATATTCAAGAGAAAAGCAGTTAACATAAACTGAATACAAGATGGCCATTATAAATATGTTGAAAGAGTCAAAGAAAAATACAATCAGAATGAGTGAACAGATAGTACATATCAGGTATAAATAAAAACTATACAACATGAAAATTTTAAAACTAAAAATATATTAACTGAAATTAAACACTCACTGTATGGCTGTAGTCGGAATTGACTTGATGGGGGTGGGTTTGGTTTTTTATTTTGGTATGGATTTAATAGCATATTGGAGATTGCAGAAGACAGAAATAGAGAACTTGAAAAGACATCAATAGAAAGTGTCCAATTTGAAGAACAGAGAACAAAGAATGAAGTAAAGTGAATAGAGCCTTTGTGCCTGTAGGAAAGTATCACCTGGTCTAATATATGTGTAACTCGGGTGCAATGCCTAAGGCATTTGACTGATAACAAGAAGGTTGGTGGTTCAAACCCACCAGCCACTTCATGGAAGGAAGACTGGGCAATCTACTTCTGTAAAGATTTACCACTTCAGAAACCCAAAGGAGGTCGCTGTGTATTGGAGTTGAATCAATGGCAGTGAGTTTGGTTTTGGTTTTGGTTTGTGGTCCCAAAAAAGAGAAGGCAGTGAGAATGAAACAGAGATAAAATTAAAAAGGAAGACATATGGCCAAAGATTTCACAAATTTGACGGCAAACATCGTTTATAAGGGGATCAACAAACTTGAAATGTGAAAATAGGAGAAAAACAAAACAAATAAAAAACACTTATGCATACCACAGCTAAAGTGTTCACTGTATATCATGGCAAAATTAGCAAATGAGAAGAGGCAATCAAGTATAAATTTTATTTCATCTTCCTTTTATAAACGAAAGAGTGTTCAGGGTTGAGTGGCCAGTTTTCACGTTATGTTAACACTCTTCAGTGCTTACTCTTTGCCATTGGGCAAATGGCAATACTAAGATTTATCAGCCCCAAATTTCCACATCAAAGAGCTTTAATCTCGAAAGCTGAATCTAGATACCTTTCTACATTTTGAATCAAAGTTTAAAGTAGTTTTTGATAGTTAGACTTGAAAGGTTTCAAAGGGGACAAAAAAAGACTTCGTGATTTCCTCTAAAATTTTTATTTTTCTATTTTTGTTTTTTACATGCTCCTGATAATTCAATTTTATAGTAAAAATGTAGGTGACTCTGGACAGCATGGCTCAGCATTTCCCTCCTGTCATACCGCCTCGGAAACCCAAGGAGGGGTCACTATGAGTTGGGTCCAACTTGATGGCAGTGAAGTGAGTTTTTTTTTTTTTTTTAAAGTCATTATCAACTCCTACCAATTCTCTGGACAGAAAGAATCTCTCCTTCTATGACCATGAACTTAGGCCAATGAGACCCTCGCTACAGCAAAAACACAGTGAGCCTTCTGGGTGTGAACCAGTTGACATTCCCACAGCTCATCACTGCACTCCTGGATCAACAGCTCTATGGCACCTTTGACACCTGACAGTGTGATTCTTCATTATAGGGTTGGCATATGGACTTGTCATCTCAGCCATACAGTCATAATCAAAGCTACAGAAGTGTTTCTCATGCCACCCGTTTGGTTTTCTGCCTGAATGTACTCACCTGCCTGCAGATGACTCTTCATAGTCAGTACTTTGGCGTTTCTCATTTACACAAGACAGTGTACCATGCTACAAATTTTCATGATTTCAGACCGAAACCATGGCAGTGAAGAATTCTCAGCTTGTGTTATAGATGAAACAAGCTTTTTGCCATATTTGTCATACATGGTCACCTCAGCATGGATTGCTAGATGACCATTCTTCATGCTCACTTTATAGCAATAGCCAGAATGCTGACATGCTGGGATCTGCAGTTTTCTCCTCTATGATCTCTCTGCAGCTGTAGTGTTTCTCTCCCCAACAGAAGGTGAATTTCCTTAGTGACTTCCCTGGGAAATTTAACATCGCTTCTCTGAGCTTCACCTGTGTATTTTACACAATCAGCTCCATCTGCTTAAACTCACCATTCAGTGGCACAGTGGGGAAAACATTCAGCTATTAACAAAAAGGTCGGCAGTTCAAACCCACCGCCATGGGAGAAAGATGTGGTAGTCTGCTTTCATCAGGATTTACAGTCTTGAAAACCCCATGGGACAGTTTTACTCTGTCCTATAGAGCTGCCATGATTTGGAACAGACTCAGTGGCAATGGGTTTGCTTTGGGGTTTGATCATGATTAAGAACTCTCCACTGTTGGGCCTTTCAGAGTCAGCCACACAGCTTCTCTGAAAGGAATTAAACAACATATCACTTACCTTGTAAAGATGATTGTCTTGTTAAAAATATATATATTTAACATAAAAAGCAGCAAATAGAACAGAAGCAAAACTTTTTTTGAAAAATATATTTTTGTCTAGGCAGAAGACTGAGACCTACTGCTAGACATACCTAGAATAAATGTTTTAATTCTGAGGATAAACACAATTAAAAATTAGCATTGTTTGTATGTGGATGGCTTCAGAATTTTTAAAGAAATGATAAATGATCTCTTTAAAATAATTGCATGAAATGGTCTCTAGGACAGAACTGTACTGGGATATATGGGTGTATGGGTGTATGTATGTAAATGTATGCATCAGTTATCACTTGTTTCCCTCTCAGCTCCAAATGTTCCCTTTCAGATCTGCTCTGTGATAAAGACCAAAGCACCTTTAAGCATTTCCCCTTTACAATGAGCTCAAGGAAAAGCATTCTCAGCAGAGGGCCTGGAAGGACTTGGGAGGAGTGAAAAGCTTCTCCTGCTGGTCCAGCAGTTGCACACTCGGTCTGCAATGTGGGTGGGAGGATTTTGGTGTCACTCTGCTTGGGCTGTGCAGCCAAATGCGTGCTCCCTCATGTCCTTGCAGCCCTCTCAACAAGGACCTTGTATATTCCAGGCCTGTCAGCTGCACTGCCATCTTAGTCCCTCAGAACATCTGTGTTCCTGGCCATCAGCTGATGCTCATCTGAAATTTGCTTTTTGCTTTCTCAGCTATAGTTTGGGAAAACAAGTGAACATCTGTGTCATCCAGTGGGCTGCAACCACACCTTCTCCAATGACACTGGGTCCCTAACCTTCGGAAGAGAACTCCTTTGGAGTTTTGCCTACCTTGGGTACTCGGTCTCTCTCAGCCTGTGTTGAATTCTCTTAATTTTATAGTTATTGTTTTATTATAATTTAGTAATTCTTTGTATCTCCCTGTTTAAATCATTAGGTGCTTTCTGTCTTTTGACCAGATCCAGACTGATACATCCAAATGCCTTGGCTTTGGTTTCGCATTTAATGGACTCTGTGGTAACAGTGGGGCCTCATTACCTTAACCACAGGCTTTAAAAATGAGACTCAGAGAAAGGACCAGAGGAGAAAGATAAATGTCCACAAGATATATTTCAAATTAATCAACTCTTGAAATGTATTTGAAGTGTGCGCATTTCAATCAGCTCTAATTCCACATCTCTCTCAGTTGGCAGGAAATTAAATATTAGTCATTATTTGAGTCATTTCCTGTTTTGTCTATGGCATCTACAGGAGCATCTTGCTGGAAAAGTAGGATGTGGGACTTGATCCATGGTGATTATCCACTCTGCCTTTTCACCTTCATTCTCACAGTAAAACTAATAAGGGCTGATCCTATTGCCTCTCCCTTGAGTGTGGCTGTTCCGGGAGAAATCAGAGATGCCTCCATCAGGGGGAGGTTTCTAAAACCCTCTCTCTGAAGTCACTTGAAAAGTCCAGTTTCATATGACTAGAACCTCGAAGTCACAATGCCTTTGCCCGTGGTGATTACTCCATTTTCTTTGTTGCTTGCCCATCTTTGAGACATTTGTTTGTTTATGTGTCCATTTGAAGAGATTCCATAGGCTAAAGAATCAGGTGGGCTGTAATCTTAATGGAAGCAGATTGCCAGGCCCGGATCTTCCATGGTACTGGTGGGTGGGTTCAAATCATCAACTGTTGGGTTACTCAGTTGAGAGTAGACCATTTGCACCACTCAGGGACCTTTGTTTGCCCCATCTTTACGTGGCTGGTGTACCATAATGGACTTGGCCATTGTATCCCATGAAAGTCCTCCACCCTGGGTGCAAATTTATTGTGCATTCTAACAGGGCTGGCTTACCCAATAAGGAAGGTAAACATAAGCTTACTTGCACTGGTTTACTTATCTGTAGTGAACACCTTCATATTTTTTCACCACATCAAAGATTCTACTTCCAGGTATGGCTGGCATCTGTCTCTCTCCCAATTCCAGAACACCATCCTGGAATCAAAGTCTCTTCTCAAATTTACAATCCCTGACAGGGACGGAACACCCAGTAAGAAAGGTAAGCATGAGCTCTGATTACTCACTAATCTGTAGTGAACAGTTTCACACATTTTCAATCACAGCTGTGGTGAAACCCATGTGGAATTGTTCACTACAGATTAGTAAGTCATCACAAGTCAGTCCCTGCTTACCTTGCTGCTTGTATAATCCATTCCTGCATTAAATCTCAGGTCGTACATGCAAGTGGGCCCATACCTCTTCTATGTGTGGAAAACAGAAACCTAAACCCTGTTCAGTAGACCCTCAATCACAGTCTCTCAGTGTTTTAACCCCAAGGATTGGGTTTAGAGTTTAGAAGGAGCTCTGGTAGCACAATGCCTAAGGCACTTGACTGCTAACCAGAAGGCTGGCAGTTCAAACCCACCAACCACTCCTCAGAAGGAAGGTTGGGCAATCTACTTCTGTAGTGATACTGCCTTGGAAACCCAAGGAGGAGTCGCTGACTCAACGGCACATAACAACAACATTGAGTTTAAGGCCTTCAAGGAGCTGGGTGTCAGCAATTTTCTAATAGGCTTGTATTCTAGTACTTTTGCAACCTGTATGACATGCCAGAACTGTTTAATATAAGCCCTGGTTATTACCAATATTACCCCTACAGGGCAACATCTGGATTTGGAACAAGCAGGTGGAAAGAAAGTGTAGTTTAAATTTGCTCAAAGAAATCTCAAATAGGTGGTCAAATGAAACAGAGATCCTAATGAGTAGTAAATGAAGGAAAATGGAGTGTTTAGATAAACAGCATCTCTTACTGCTACTTCTCCATTATTAAACTTACTCATATTTTCCAAAATTTAGTTTTTAGAAATGTTCTACAAAGCCAACACATGTTATGCAGCATAAGACCATTAACCATCTTACAAGAGCATGACAAACCCTGACTAATATGGCCATACTTTTTCTTTATCCTTCTGGAATCCATAAACACAAAATGCTTGTTACCACCTACAACTCAGACGACTAAAAGAAGAAAAAGCTACATTTTCTAGTAGAAAAATTAGATCTCATAAAGAAATGTTATTCGTGATTTGCCACTAATAATTCAGAGATGAATTTGTCTGAAGTGAGAATGCAGAAAATAATTGATTGCATTATCAAGATTAAGATTCACAGTCAACCATTTTTATAGCTTCAGATCAGATTACCGAAAGTCAGATAGCTGACTCATAGGAGGAAAACCTGAAATGATGCAAAGCTCTTTGACAAAGAAAACCATCAGTCTTCCTTCTTCATACTCAGATACTGCCCTTTGGTGGAAATGGAAGATGGTTGTAATTTAAAATAAAATAATCAAAGTGATTGTGTTCGCGGGTCTCTAATACATGCTTTCAGTTGAGGTAAACTAAAGGCCACTTTGCCACTGACATTAAGCAATCAATAAATTGTGTGTCCAGAAATAAAGTGTGCATTTCAAATAATGCTATCTATCACATACAGTGTTGCCGAAACCGAGATTCCTAGCAGTGGTTGGAAATATCAGCAACAGTCAGCCATTGGCATGTTGTTGAAATGGAGTATTACCCTCCCTCTATGTGCTATTAAGTCAAACCTGCTGTTTCCTGGAATTGTGTAAATGCTATATATTTGCTGCCTTGTAAATATGGCCTTGGGAGGTGTCACCACGTGGTGTTCCCTGAAATTCAATCTTAGAGCCATCAGGTTCACCATATTAGAGTGATGAAATAGCTGCTGCTACTTCCCACTCTGTTGCTTTATCCAAGTGGATGGCCAGATAGTGATATGCTCCATTTATGAATATAGCTAGCTCTAAGAGCCATTAGCCATAGAGAAAAATGACCAGAATCTTAGAATAGGCCCATTTACTCAACTTCATGAATTTTTACATGCCTGCAAACATCCGACAGTTTACCTTATGATAACAATAATTGTAAAGTGTGTAGATGCAAGGCATTTTTTGCTTTTACTGATGCACACACAAAGCCATCAATTTCTTTAAACTTTCACAGTGTTCCTTCCTGAAGGGGAAACAATGAGGCACTCACAGTAGCGTTAAAGCATGAATGGGCTGACTTCATAAGAGCCAGAACTCTGACCCTCAGTTCTTACGTATATAACCAATTGTTTCCCATGTCCCCACTGCTGGACCAGGGCATTGGGAATATAGTCCCCACTTTAGAATGTGGGCATATAGGTGCTTTGGATTTAAGCAGAATGGGGTTTGGCTTTAAGTCAAGCTCCACTGCTTACAGTCTATGTGAATAACCTGATTTTCTTTGAATTTCATTTTTAAAGTGGAAATAATGGTCCACTCTTACAGGGTTGTTTTGAAGGCTACATCATATGTTGTGGAAAAATATGCTCCTCAAAGCAGTGATGGAAATCAGACAGTATACATGTGCATCCGTAAAGTCGTGGACAATGTATCCATCCTATCACTGTGACAATGAAACTTAGCTAGTCACTACAGGCCATCTCTTCTGTTCTACACTGGCTGATGCACAAGTCCTTAGCGTATTACAAATAGTATAATATTATTAGCAAGAAAAATTATGGTAAATGGAGTTCCTGCTGCACGCAAGGCATTGCTCAGGGCTTTAAGTATGCACTTGTATCAAGCTTCCTGGCCTTTGCTGTAGACACAGCAATGCCCAAACTTAATTCAGTCAAGAGAGCCATAGCTATTCTTGAGGAAGGGGTACATTTCATTTCTCTATTGTCCTTAGCTTGCCTACATATAGTACATACCCAGGGAAGACCCTGAACAAATCCTGGGAGGTGGCAACTACTGTTGGAGGAGGGAGATCTTATAAACATTAAAAACTCCAAAAAAGGTACAACTTATGAGTGGCTTTCATATTTGCACTGTGTTTGTAGTTTAGGTGGCCAAACTGAAAGGATAACCATAAAAACTGGTTCGTTACTGGAAGCTCTGAGGTCTGGGAGGAGAGACAAACAAAACTATACTGTAGGCATGCTCCCAAAACGTATGAGATGCTGGTAGGAGGAAATGTCCCACAACCAAGAGATCAATATTAAAATGAAATAAATAAACAAACAAAACCCCATGAAAAAAATGATTTACCATAATAGTATATAGCAGCAGACACACAAAAAGGAATATTTGTATTTCAAGTACTAGAAATAATGTTGTTGTTGTTGTTATGTGCCGTTGAGTTGGACCCGACCCATAGTGACCCCTCCCTGGGTTTCCGAGGCAGTATCTCTATGGAAGTAGATTGCCCCATCTTCCTTCCAAGGAGTGGCTGGTAGGTTTGAACCGCCAGCCTTCTGGTTAGCACTCAAGTGCCTTAGGCACTACGCTACCAGAGCTCCTCTAGAAATAATAGTGGCATCTTAAAATGACTGTAATATAATAAAATCTTGAGAGTATTAATAGCTAAAAAAAGCAAGACATCATAAAATAAATAATAGGCTTCCTTAAGAAAGAACCTTGTTATCCCAAGGTTCTAACATATCAGTGCTCAATAAATGTAAGTTCATAATACATAATTATAAAGCAAGCCATCATGAATAAATCAGTAAAAACTAAAAATTGCAGCATCTGAACTCCAAGAACTTAGATAATGGAAGTTCTTATAGACTAAGAGACAATTTGAACAGGACAAAAGAATACTTCATGATTTAAAATTGGGAGTGGTAGGCATCAGGTTTGAATCTTCTGCCATATTTATTCAATCTGTAGATGAGCATATAATCTGAGACATTGGACTATATGAAGAAGTACATGGCATCAGGATTTGAGGAGGACATTAACAATCTGCAACATGCAGGTGACACAGTCTTGCTACTGAAAGTGAAAAGGATGTGAAGCAGCAGTCAAGAAATTAAATGACATGTTACATTGGGCAAATCTGCTGCAAAAAACTCTTTAAAATGTTAAAGAGCAATGACATCATTTTGAGGACTAAGGTGCACCTGCCCCAAGCCATGGTATTTTCAGTTGCTTCACATGCATGCAAAATGAATAAAGAGGCTGAAAATGAATTGATGCCCTTGAATTATGGTGTTTAGAGAAGAATATTGAATACACCATGTGCTGCCAGAATAATGAATAAATCTATTGAGTAAGAAGTACAGCCAAAATGCTCCTTAGAAGTGAGGTTGGTAAAACTTCCTGTTACTTTGGATGTGTTGTCAGGAGGGATCAATCCCCGCAGAAGGACATCATGCTTGGTAAAGTAGGGGGTCAATGAAAAGGAAAAAGACACTCAATGAGGTGGAGTGGCACAGTGGCTGCAACAATGGCCTCAAACATAGCAACCATTGTGAGGACAGTGACGTGCAGAAGTTACGTTCTGTTGTACATGGGGTTTCTATGAGTGGACAGCACCTAAAACAAGAAACAATTCCTGGCCCATTACTTTCCATATACCTTTAATTAATTTTTTTATTTCCAGATACTATTGTCCTAGGTTTCTTTACTGTTTTTGTTGTTGTTTATTTGTTTTACTATATTGTTATGATGATCCTGGTGGCTCAATGGTTAAATGCTCAGCTGCAAGTAGGAAGTTCAGCAATTCAAACCAACCAGCCATTCCACAGGGAAAAAAATTGTGGCAGTCTGCTCCTATAAAGATTATAGCTTTGGAAAACCATGGGGCAGTTCTCCTCTGGCCTATAGGGTCATTATGTGTTGTAATTAACTATATAGCAGTCACTTTTTTGGGGGGTTATATTGTTATTATGAATAACATTGGACTAGAATGTTAAGGTAGAAATCTCTTACATTGTGTCATCCTTATAATTGAAATGGAAAGAATTGTCCTTTGAAGAAGTTTTGGCTGCTTTCAATTCCAAGTCTACGATTTGCAAGATGAAGTGGATATCTGCCTTTCCAACAAGTTATTTAGGTTTAATGAGGCCAAATATGTGAAAGCAACTTGAGAAGCAAAGCACTCTTGAATTGCCAGATCTAATCACTAGCTACCATTCAAATAGCAGTTCAGAGCCTTCTTGTCTAGGCAGCAATTCTTACTCACTTTAGGTGATATTGATGACAATAGTGACTAACTCTTGTATATGTATGCAGACACTGTTCTAAATGATTTACATATTTAATTTATTTCATACTCACTACAATCCTAGGATATAGGTTATAATTCCAACATAACAGTTGAAGAAACTGAGTCACAGAGTTGTCAGTAACTTGCCTGAGGTTATGCATCTACTACTAACTGGTGGAATTGAAATTTGAATCCCAGCCTTCTAATTAGAGTGTTTTGTTCAGAACTGTAATGTCAGTATGACTAGTGCCTATCATGTTTGTTATGAAACATATGATGTAATTAAAAGAAAATGTTGCAGAAATTACTTCTTTTCTCTCCAGTATGTTTATAAATTACTTCAGGGGGAGGAAAAAAAAATCTTCTATTTCATTTATATCCCACTTGCTAAAAGCCCACTGAATTAAGCCCACAGCCATTAAGTTGATTCAGACTAATAGAGAACCTGAAGAAAAAGGTAGAACTGCCCCATAATGTTTCCAAGGCTGTAAATCTTTGTGAAAACAGTCGACTTCATCTTTCTCCTGTGGAGCAGCTGGTGGGTTCGAACCACCAACCTTTTGGTTAGCAAACAAATGCCCCAAGAGCTCCTTCCATATGCCAAAGTGTGTGCTCATCAAATACTTCATAAATTAACTAAATCAAAGGAAAATACTGTCTGACATTGAGATACCTGGTGGGGGGGGGACAATCTCAGTCTATGAGACAGAGAATTGAATGTTGGAAGTTTGTTGGGTAGCAATCTGGAGGACTTCAGTGAAGGCATGAAGGAAGAAGAACTCAGCAGGGGGAGAAGAATAACTACAATGACCTCAGCAAATGCCATGGAAAACTCAGAATCATCCCACTTGAAGCAAGGTGTTAGGACTTTGTACCTCTGCCATCTGTCAGTCATTAGATATGGCTTCTCTGTAATCTTACTCTTGGGTGGTGACTAACCTTGAGTTCACTCTGGCTAAATAAATGCAAAGAGACTCAGCTGTGAGACATTTGCTGCGAACACTCCTGGCAGCTGGGATCATTAGAATCTCTAATGGTGGTGGCATGCCACTGTGACCTCTCCACTTGACCTCTTGCACCACAGGCATCCATTTGCTTTCTATACTAAGTACCCATCATGTGGAAACAGCTTCTCTGGGATTCTGGTTGGTCTTTTGCTGGGAATCCTGCAAGAGTGATTATGGAATGTCCTAGAAGCAGTGCCTAAGGCAATTTGACTGCTAACCAGAACGCTGGCAGTTCAAACCCACCAACCACTCCTCAGAAGGAAGATTGGGCAACCTACTTCTGTAGAGATACTGCCTCAGAAACCCAAGGTGGGGTCGCCAAGAATCAAATTGACTAGATGGCAGTGAGTTTGATATTTTGGAAAGCACTACAACTAGTCTCAGATGAGCAACTAACACTCATCACCTCCTTCCTTTCTAGAATTCTCTTAGCCAGAACTTCTGTTTACCTGGTGCAGTAACCCAAATCCTCATTCTCAAGGACTCTGAGGGTGTGGTGACAGTGCTTTTTTCTGATGTGGCTTCTCTCCTATTCTATAGACCATTAAAATTGGGTGAAGGAGTAGAAATAGATGACCCATTGAACCAACTAGATGTTAAGCCTATTTTTCCCTTTCCCATCATGTGACAGCAAAGTTATCTCATCATGATGATCAGGGTCAATTACCGCAGCCAGGAAATTTTGCCTGCAGGATCAAGACACAAAAACCCCAAGGAATGAGGCAGCAGTTGCAGGTTAATGCTGTGCTTCTTGGTTGAGGCATTTTCTGTTTGAGAACCAAAAACATTGTCTGGATTTCTATGGCTGCTATAAAACATACCACAAAGTGGGTGACTTTAAAGAACAAGAATTTATTTTCTTACAGTTCTGAGGCGAGGAGTCTAAATTCAAGGCATGTTGTTGTTGTTATGTGCCATTGAGTAGGACCCGACTCATAGCAACCCCTCCTTGGGTTTCTGAGGCAGTATCACTATGGACAACATCACTATGGAAGTAGATTGCCCCATCTTCCTTCCACGAAGTGGCTGGTGGGTTTGAACTGCCAGCCTTCTGGTTAGCAGTCAAGTGCCTTAGGCACTATGCTACCAGAGCTCCTATTCAAGGCATGTTGTTATTAT
>NW_006921616.1:8788571-8792348 GCF_000298275.1 Orycteropus afer afer | reverse complement strand
TGTCTTGCAGTCTGTCTGTCTGTCTGACTGGTTGTCTCTGTCTGCTCTATAGGAAATCTTTCCTTGTCTCTTTCAGCTTCTGGTAGGTTCAGTGATCCCTCAGCATTTCTTGGTTGCTTGTAAACGTATCTTATGGCATTTTCTGTCTGTAATACCCTCTCTCCATGTCTCTTCTCTCCTTTTATATGATATCACTCAGAAGAATGGGACCCTCTCTACTTTCATATGACATAAGTGACAATGTCTTCTAAAAATAATCAAGGTCTCGTATACAGGTACAGTGGCTAGGACTTCAAAATATCTTTTTGGGAAACACAGATCAATCTCTAACAGCTTCTGTACCTTTAATGCCCAGAGTTGTGGCGTGAGAAATGTAAGTTCCTCAACTGACTCCTTAGAAGTGATGTAAGTGGGCTACTTCTACTTCAACCTGGGTTTCTGAACCCATGAATCCTACTTACTGGTGACATTGTAGGTTATGGTAGTTGTGATTTATGGTGGACATATTTTCATGAAGGATGACACCTTGTCCTCACAGGGTATCATCTCTTAGCTGTCCCTTCACTACAACTCCAACAGGTCGTTCCATGGCTCTGTTAGGCTGGCAGATGATGGACAATGCCATTGCGATAAAACCATGGATCACTGTTCCAGGTCATTGATGCATATCCTTTGTTATAAAGTGGGTCTTTTGCTCTGGTGCAGTGTTGCATGGAACCATGTGTCAGTAGAGAAAATTTGTAAGCTCTCTGCCAATGGTGCTGATGGATGCCTTGTGACTAAGAGAGGCAACACCATATTTGGACTATATTGTACATTGTATTTATTGTTGTTATGTGCTGTCAAGTTGGACCTAACTCATAGCGACCCCTCCTTGGGTTTCCGAGGCTGTATCACTACGGAAGTAGATTGCCTTAGACACTATGCTACCAGAGCATATTTCAGTCAAAATAAATCTCTGGCCCTTCTGGGTTGGAAGGAGTCTAAATGAACCTATTTGCCACAAAGAGATTTAAAATAGTCTTTTAAAATCCGACAAGCTAGTCAGGGAGGGAGTCAAGAAAATTAAACATTGCAAGGCATCTGTCTGGTGTAATAAGTTCACATAAGTAAGAGTTAATCACTTGGGGCCCAGGTTAGGGAGGACTCTTACCTAAGAGTGAGAAGAAGAGAAAATTGCTGCCCTTGGTTCTGGGGTCCTCAGACTAAGGCTGCATTAGCATAGTTCTCGAAAGTTTAGTAAGAAGGGTAGCACGGACTCACAAACAGGTGTAAGAAGCAATATAAAGTGTTTTATGACAGAAACAAAAAAAGAATGACTGTATTTCAGTGAAGAAAGACTTACAGCTCACAGGTACCAAAACAAGCGTGGTGACTAAGGTAGCATTGGTGCTCAGTGTCAACAGTTTGGTAAGATTTTGACTAAGGAAGGGATAGGATTAAGAGCACTCATCTTAGTCAAAGGGGGCACTAGGTTTCAAACACCTGCATCATGAAATGACTCAACTTGAATGAGGATAAAAAAGAAGTGATCTTATTTTGGACATCCTGACTCAATCACATCTAAATCACATTGCTTCTCTCTCTCCACTTGACCTCGCCAAGCCAATATACGTCTTTCTCAGAACTGAAAAACACATACCTCCTAACTTACGGTATATCTCCCTATCTGATTTTATCAATGCTTTCGCTGTGCTATTATTTTAAAAAATCTTATCAGAGTAATATAATAATCTTACTTTTTTAATAAGATGCAAAAGGAAAAAAAAAAAAAAAAAGGATTTTGGCTATTAAATACTGGGGAAAAAACCTTTTTTTTCCCCTCCTCTGATCTGGTAAACAAAGATCCTGGTGTGAGTTTCTCATTCACATGTTCCTGCATCCGATTGTAAGTACAAGAGCGCCCTCTATATCTCATTTTCTGTGTAGAATTCCATTGTTTGCAAGTGAGAATGAGCGAGAAGGCAAAGTCTAGCAGATTTACAGCCTCAAAATAAAGCAGGAACAATAAGGGAAACTTACTCATATAATCTTTAAGATACTTCATTCTGAATATTTCCTACTTGTGAAATAACTAGATATTCTGGTCTTCTAAGAATACAGATGTCAGAAATTGGTTCCTGAGGAAACATAAACTTTGCACAGCATATTTGAATATTACTTATGATATTTATAAAGCCATATTTGAATTATCAGAAATATAAAAAATTCCTTTCTTAAGAAATTATGACCTTTCTGTTTTTCAATTGCAATCTCTAAAGTTTGTCACCACTTGGAACTAATGGGAGTAGATTTCAGAAGGCCTGCTCCTATTTTAAAATTTTTTGTCTTTGAGGCCAAGCAGCCCTCAAGTTGCCAGGTCCTAACTGTCATTTGTGTGCTTTACTTAACATCTTGATGTAGAAGCAACACCCTTTTGGAAATGATTTCACCCAAGTAAATTAATAAGTGGTTTCATTTGACAGTTTCCATTTTAATTTACAAATATGTTTCATTTCAGTTCATTTTTAACAAGTTTGATGATATGATGAAGAGCTTTGTTAAATATGACTAATTCTCTTAGTTCTGAACTTAGAGAAATTTCGGTGTGGCTTAACTTAAATGAATCAGCAAGGTTTCCATTAGATTTGAAACTTTACTTTCTGATTAGAGATAGTTTTCATAGCTAAACTCCCTGAGTCCTAAAGAAGCACTTCAGTACTATAAACATTTTAAGAAAAACAAATAATTGATTTATTCAAAAATCATTTTAGAGGCATAATATGTATCATAAAAGAAGTCTGGTGGTATAGTGGTTAAGACAGATAGCCTTGAAAACCCAATAGGGATCACTGTAAGTTGGAACTGCCTTAATGGCAGTGAGTTTGGTTTTGGAATATATATTACAACTATGCTGGAAAGTAGAGATACAAAATCAAATAAGCTGAGAACCTTGCAACTCTCATGGGAAAGTGGGAAGAGAGTGCTCAGACAATAAACAAAGACATGCATAACACTACTAACCAACTGAAGTAACTGATTTTTATAAAACACTTCACTGGGCCAAGAGTAATACAACTTCTATTCAAGTACACATGGACCAGTCACCAAGATGAACATTGTGTGGGGCCATAAAAAAGGTCTTAAAATATTTAAAAAATTTGAAATCATGCAAATTATGTTCATATCACATTGGAATTAAATTAAGAATCAATAACAAATATATCTAGAAATTGCCCCCCCACACACAACCCAATCTGCTATTCATAAGGTTTTCCCCGGCCAATTTTTGAGAAGTGGATGGCTTCTTCCTTCTTCCTAGTCTGTCTTAGTCTGTAAGCTGCATTGAAACCTGTGCACCTTGTGCAACTCTGCTGGCTTCTGAAACACCAGTGGCACAGCCTCAAGCCTCACAGCAACGTACAAGCCCCACAGGATGACAAACTGACAGACAAATTTGTCTCCCTTAGCTGTTGGAAACCTCTCTGCCCTCCCCTTACCTAATTCCTACCTGGAACCTACCACTCTGTGGTCCCTGGATGCTCCTGCTCCCTCCCTTTCCTGGCTCTAGGGGGCTGGGGCCTGCCTTGCCTCCTGCCCTTTTTAACCTGGACATCCTGCCACTCCTGAGGTCCCTGGCTGTTCCTGCTCCCTTCTTTTCCTGGATCCAGGGGGCTTGGGGCCTAGCCTTGCCTCCCACCCATTTTCACCTGGATATGTTGCTGTTCCTGAGGTCCCTGGCCATTCCTGGTCCCTCCTTTTCTAGGCTCTGGGGGCTTGGGGTCTAGCCTTGCCTCC
>NW_006921616.1:8771933-8788321 GCF_000298275.1 Orycteropus afer afer | reverse complement strand
ATCTGGATATGTTGCTGTTCCTGAGGTCCCTGGCCATTCCTGGTCCCTCCTTTTCTAGGCTCTGGGGGCTTGGGGTCTAGCCTTGCCTCCCACCCATTTTCACCTGGATAGCCTGCTGCTCCTGAAGCCCAGCAGCTCCTGCTCCCTCCCTTTCCTGGCTCCACGGGAGCCACCACCTTGCTTGCTGATAGTGAAGAGGAATTGAAGCACTTACTGATGACCATCAAAGTCTTCCTATTCACTATTCGCAAGCAAGGTGGTGTCATCTGCATATTGCAGGTTATTGATGAGTCTTCCAATCTTGATGCTGCATTCTTTCGTATAGTCCAGCTTCTCAAATTATTTCCTCAGCACACAGATTGAATAAATATGATGAAAGGATACAACTCTGGTACACACCTTTCCTGATTTTAAACCATGCAATATCTCCTTGTTCTAGTCAAACAATTGCCTTTTGGCCGATGTACAAGTTCTGCATGAACAGAACCTTCTCCTTCTCCAAGGACTGCTTCCTGATGATACATCCAAAGTAAGCCCCAGGGGGCTTGGAGCCCAGCTTTGCCTCCTACCCCTTTTTACCTGGATATCCTGCTGAAGATGGAAGAATGCAGTCTGCAGTGTGGATTACATCTCAATATAAAGAAAACAAAAATCCTCACAACTGGACCTACAAGCAGCATTATGATAAAAGGAGAAAAGATTGAAGTTGTCAAAGACTTGACATTGCTTGGTTCTACAATCATTGCCAGTGGAAGCAGCAGTCAGGACATCAGATGACGGAGCACATGCTTTTATAAGGCCATCGTCAATTGTAAGAACTTATTTTAACTGGCAATGGCAATGGCATTGGTTTCATTCAGCAAGATTATTTTACTTGGGGATAATTCTACCATAATCAGGTGACCAAAAACCAGAGTCACTGCCATTGAATCAAATCCGACTCATAGTGACACCTCCTTGAGTTTCTGAGGAGGAGGTGTCTCTATGGAAGTGGATTGCCCAGACTTCTTTCTGAGGAGTGAGTGGCTAGTGGGTTTGAACCTCCAGCCTTCTGGTTAGCAGTCAAATGCCTCAGGCACTACTCCACCAGAGCTCCCCAAAATCTAAATGTTTGAGATAAAGAGAGGCTTCTACTCAGGATGTAGGCCAGACTCCAGTTTTGTTGGTCATTCTGAGCTGACTTTCAAAGTTGGCCAGCTAGAAAGCTTTAGGAAGCCTTCAGGCTCTGCTCCCTGTCCTTTTTCCTCTCACAGTGCTCCAGGGAGAGTACTTAACTCAGGCTGCTCCCAAAATATCCATAGTTTAACAAGATAATTGATTCAAACAAAATAATGCTAAGGAATGTCATAATTATCTGTTGCTGTTGTTGTTATGTGCTGTCAGTGGGACCGGACTCATACTGGACCCGATTCATAGAGACCACTCCCTGGGTTTATCACTAGGGAAGTAGATTGCCCAACCTTTTTTCTGAGGAGTGGCTGGTGGGTTTGAACTGGCAACCTCCTGGTTAGCAAGCAGTCAAGTGCCTTAGGCACTATGCTACCAGAGCTCCCCATAATTATCTAGTGATTGTTAAAACATGATTTTGATCTAGTAACTGCTAAAACATGATTTTGTCAATGTCAGTCAATCAGAATTTTTCCATGTAAGTTCTTGAATTTTCTGAACTTAAACCCTGTGAAAATTTCCCCTTCTGGAAGTGCTTTGTTGAATTCTCACTAACCACTGCCTGATCTGGATCTATTCCTTCAATAAAACTCTTTGCTTTAATGTTAGCAGAAATTCTATTTGCTCTTTGACAATTAAAACAATTGGAGCTGTAGAATACAGACTCTGAAACTATTAAAACAACCATTTGTTATCTTTAAATTATTACTAAGTTTGAGACTAAAGTTCTCAATTATGATGTGTTGGAAAGGACTAAGCATTAATTTTGGAATTTATGAATTTTGGAAAGGAATTTGGAATTAGAATATTTTAGCAATCTTTCCATTATCCTTCTGGGGCTTGAAACAATTCTTAATTAGGTTATTTAAATAACATTTTAATGTTTTTTCTGAGGCCTTTTATTGGTACTTAACTTGTACATATGCTAAAGTAGGACACGAAAAGCTAGGTAAATTTAGATAAGCTGAGTAAAAAACTGAATATCAGCTATCTATTCTTCTTGCTTTGATTTTGTAATAGAATACTTAACTTTATAATAGTCTTTTATTTAAAGAACAGTTGGAGTGTAAAAAAGATATTGAATTTATTTACAGTTAAATATGCCTACTTGGGTAAGGGATTTGGCTGCTAGCATGAAGGTTGGAGGTTCAAATCCACCACCGGCTGCTCCTTGAGAGGAAGATGAGGCAGTATACTTGTGTAAGGAGCTCTGGTAGCATAGTGGCTAAAGCACTTGACTGCTAACCAGAAGGCTGGCAGTTCAAACCCATCAGCCACTCCTCGGAAGGAAGGTTGGGCAATCCTACTTCCGTAGTGATAATGCCTCGGAAACCCAAGGAGGGGTCGCTATGAGTCGGGGCCGACTCGACGGCACATAACAACAACAACAACAATACTTGTGTAAAGGTTTGCAGCCTTGGAAATCCAGTGGGGGTCGCTGTGAGTAGGAATCAAGTCAAAGGCAGGGTTTTTTTAATGCCTACTGAAGTATAACGTTTTAAAGCAAATTCTATTGTTTTCCAACAGGTATCAGCAAAGTTTCTAAGTGAAATAAAGGGCTGTTTACAAATATAAATCTATATAAATATAATAAACAATGCTCATACTTACTTTCTAATGTGAGAGAAACTTAATTTAAGCCTCAGCATTTTAAAAATGCATAGAAACTGAAAGCTTATAAAAAGGAATTATAATCTTTTCATGAATACCAGTAGCGTAGTCTATATTTTTCTGGGCTGATAAGAAAATTGCAGCTATTCTTGAAAATAGTTGTTACCCATCATGTGGGAATTGAGAGTTTCAAAGGGAAGATTGATCCAGTATTTTCATCTCTGCAGAAAAGATAGTTACTTGGATACCAGAGAGACTAAAAGGAAAATTCTGCCTTAAAAGAAAATGAAGTATCATTTGACTTCAGTAGGAGATACTGCAACTTTGATGGAATAATTAAATGAGACTTGATACCATGACAAAACATGTCCGTAACTTATAATAAACAATGATTGCTGTAAAAATTTGAGTTGAAAACTTGCTGAGTTGATGTAAGTAATCCAGTCAAGCTATTCAACTTTATTCTATTCTATTATTTTCTCTCTTTCTTTCTTTCTTTCTTTTTTTTTTTTAGTCAGAGACACAGCTTCAAATGGTAATGGAATATAGAAATAATTATAATTACAAAATAATAATGCTAATTATATTTTTCAACTGGAAGACACTCTACTTCCTTTTCTTTTGTTAAATTTTACAGCAGAACAAACTTGTATGGCTCAGACAATACTTGAATGAGCAGTAATTGAATTTCATGCCCCATCAGCCAGCCACATTTAAGAATATTCCCAATTATTGTCAAAGAGCACAAAGCATGCATTTCATTTTATTCATCATAGAACAATATCCTTTAGAGTGGCTGACCTTTATATTTTGAGGAACTGAATAAGGATAGGTACTTTTAAAATTGTCAAGCTTCCGATGGTTGGCCTAACAAAAGCAGACAAAAGAATTAAAATCTACCCTAATATTGTTCTTTCCCATACATGACACTAAAATGCTATCAAAGTAAGTTCTTGTATATTTGCAGCTTTAACTCAAAATCCAACTCACTGCTGGTAGAATCGATTTTGACTCCTAGCAAACCTCATTGGGTTTCCAAGGTGGTGTCACTACGGAAGTAGATTGCCCAACCTTCCTTCCAAGGAGTGGGTGGTGGCTGGTGGATTTGAACCGCCAGCCTTCTGGTTAGCAATCTAATGCCTTAGACACTATGCCACCAGAGCTCCTACAGCATTAACAGTAATAAGGAAATAAAATATTTATGCTTCAACTCAACTCTTGGTTCTCCCAGGGTGTCTATGTACTGGTTCAGAATCATTTCAATTTCAGTCATCTCCTTGGTATCCAGACTGAAAGAAAAGAACACTTTAGCCCTCACAAATAGGTAGGCCAGCATTTGCATAGGTGAAAAACTGGACAGACAGGAATGTGTAGATAAGAAGGACACAGGGAAGGGGTAACTGCAGGGAGGAGGAGGGGGGAGGAGAGCTGTTGCATTGTGAGGATTGTAATCAGTACCATGAAATAAAGTATGTACAAAGTGTTGAGTGTAAAATGAATCCTATTTGTAAATTTGCACCCAAATCACAGTAAAAATTAAAATAAGTAAGTAAATAGCTTCCTGAGTAATTACACTGTAGAGGAGGGAGGGAGCAAGTCAAGGTCAGAGGGAGGGAAGAAAGTCTCAAGAAACGTGGAGCACCATCCAGGACTTAGAGGGACCCTTGCAGATACGATGCGGCAGTTTAGTCGACTATTCCCAAAGAGAATTCCAACACCCCTCCTCTCCAGACACGTTTCTACAACTGGGCACTCATAAGAGATGGGAGCGGGTGTCTTGGGGCCAGATGAATGCAGATTCACCAGTCCACATTCCCATTGCCTCATCTCCAGTCCAATGTACTCAACATATTGCAGTCTCCATAATTTCCTTGTCATGGTGATAGGACCCTCAAACCTCCTCAAACCATAATCTCCTTTGATTCGGATGCTCTCATCCAAATATCTTTACAGCTTAACTTCAAAATCTAGTTCAATGTTTCCTTATTTGTGAGTTTTCCCAGCTCTCTCAAGCAGCATTGGGCATTATCTCTCTGTGTTCTCACATTATCTGAGATAACAAGCACACACACACTTTTAATATCAAATTCAAGTAACTTGATTATAAACCCAATTTTCCTTTCTAGAATGTGTGCAAGCTTATTCAGAAGTCTGGGGATTTTTTCATGCTTAGTCCCCTGACTAAACCTTCAGCCTGACCCACAGTAGACAATGTTTGTCTATTGCACTCAGTTTTTTTTTTTTTTTTTTGAAGTGTTTTCATACAAACTATGGGAGAATCTACTTCTGTAGTGATACTGCCTTGGAAAATCAAGGAGGGGTCGCTATGAGTCCGGTCCACTCGATGGCACACAACAACAACAACAAAAACAACAACTGCCATTTACAATTTTATGTGGTTTTCTGAGCAAATATTACTAACTCCAACACATTTAGAACAAAGTTGACTAAAAAATTGTGACTTGTACAAGATTGCAGGTTACTTGTTGACTGATTATTATTATTATAAGCTAACTCCTCTTTTCTGCATCTCCCAAATTGTCCTATCCCTTTAGTCGCTTTCCAGAAATATCTACTGAGTAAAGTTGTTATATATTCTTCCCGTTTGTGTTATTGTACTTTTACTATATATATTTTTATTATGAGATGAACTTCCAGCAACTCTACCTGCTCCCCAACATGCGATCAAATAAGGCCTGGTGTTTATCCTCAACCACACCTGTGTATTTTATTGTGCATATTTTTTCTTATCCACAGCAGATTTTTATTTAATTTTTTATCATGCTATTGATTTTTTCTTTACATTTTCTTTATTTTGCTATTGTTGAGAATATACACAGCCAAACATCTACCGACTCTAAAGTTTCTACATTTACAATTTAGTGACATTGATTACATTCCTCAAGTTATGCAACCATTCTCACACTCCATTTCTGAGTTGTTCCTGATTCATTAACATAAACTCACTGCCCTGTAAGGTCCCTATCTAATCTTTCCAGTTACTGTTTTAATTTTGATCCCATACAGAGTTCTTAAAAGAGCCCAATGCTCAAGGTGGGCCCTTATATAGTAGTTCAGCTAAATTACTGTTTGATTTTAGGAAGACGTCAGGGGATATTTTTGGTTGAAGGTTTAAAGATTATCTCAGGGCAGTACTTTCAGGGATTCTTCTACCCTCCATACCTCGAGAAAATCTAGAGTCCATGAAAATTTGAAACTCTTCTTTGAATTTTCCCCCTTTTGGGAGCCTTTTTCTGTGGAATCTTTGATCAAAATGTTCAGTAATGGTAGCTGGGCACCATCCAGTTCTGTTTTTATGTCAAAGGAGGCAGTTGTTCATGGAGGCAATTAGCCACTTCTCCTCTTCCTCCTCCTCCTTCTCCTCCTTCCTCTCCTCTGTCTTCTGTTGTTCCATGTGACTGGAGACCAATAACCGTGCTTTGGTGGCTGCTTGCAAGCTTTTAAGAACCTACACACTATGAGTGAGCAACACAGTGGGATTGAGGAAGAGGAAGACATAGAGAGGTACATGGAGGTACAGAAAACAAATATGAACCCTTTTGCATATATAGTACTGTGTTGTCAGCAAAGGCAAACATTGATCTGCAGGTGGATAGATCAGTGGACAGGCTGAACTACTAAGTATGTCTATGCGGAGAGGGAGTGTGCCCAAGACCATGTATAGTGTTGGCAGACAGTGTTTCTTCAAGTGTATTGGTATGTTCTATAAGAATTCCCAGGTATATCAAGTAGACACACGCCCTGGAGAGAACAATCATGGGAGAAGGAAGGGCTGCTTATGCACAGGGAGATAGCTCAGGGTGCAGAAGAGTATGAAGGGATGGACACTGGGAGGAGGTAACTATGGGGAGGAAGTGGGAGGGGAGCTGCTGCATTGTAAATTTTGGTCAATGACATGAGACAAAGTATATGTGAACTGCTGTATGAAAAGTGAATTTACTCTGTAAATCTTCACCCAAATCCTAATAAAAAAAAAAAAAAAAAAAGAATTCCCAGGTGTATAGTAGAGCCGACAAGGGACAAGGTTGTAGTCACTTCTTGGTCACAACCCGCTACCCAGAGGGAGCAAGTAGTGGGACCTGTGGACTTGGGACCATAGTTGCAAGGGACATCAAGCTCAATTGGGATAACATACTACACAAAAACATTGTTCCACATCTTACTTTGGCAAGTAGTGACTGGGATCTTAAAAGCTTGCAAGCAGCCATCTACATGCAATGATGGGTCTCTCCTCATCCAGAGCAATGAAGAAGGAAGAAAACCAAAAACACATGGAAACAATTAGTCAAGTAACTGGTACACTATGTGATTCTTAGCCTGTACATCTTCAAGACCAGAAGAACTAGATGGTGCCCAGCTACTACTGTCAACCACTCAGAGGGGGATCTATGCAGGAGATCCTGCATAGAGTGGGAGAACAATATGGAACAAAACTCAAAATCATTTTTAAAAAAGGTGGGGGGAGGTTACCAGGTTTGCTGGTCTGATAGAGCCTGATAGAACCACTGAGACTATGGCCCCTAGCCGCCCTTCAGGTCTGGAATTGAACCCACTCTTGTGGCTTCCAGCCAAACAAAAGACAGACATATGAGCTGAACATTTACATTAAGTAGATACACTTCTTGGAGAGATCAATCATGGGAGAGTAGAAGGGCTGTGTATACACAGGGAGACAGCTCAGAGGGCAGGTATGCAGGGGAGGGAAGGGCACAGGGAAAAGATAACTATGGGGAGAAAATGGGAGGGGAGCTATTACATTATGGTAAATTGCAGACAATGTCATGAGACAAAGTGCGTGTTAGCTGCTGTATGGAAAGTGAATTTGCTCTGTAAGCTTTCACCTAAATCACAATAAAAATTAAAAAATAATAACAAAGAAAGAAATAAAAAAAAAGTCTATACTATGAAATGAACGAGAAGATAGAAGAGAAGCACTAAACACATTAGGAAGCCAATTAACTGGGCTGTCCGGTGAAATCATGATCCTAAACCTCCACACCAAGAAACCAAATCTAATGAGGTGTTTGGTTGTACATAGCATCTTCAGCAACTACTATTTATTTTTTGGGGTTTTTTTTTTGGTCATTTTGTAAATATATCTATCACACAATTTTTGCCAATTCAATTTTTAGAGGTGTACATCTTGTTGACAACAATTGTAATAATCAGTAGTGCAGCCCAACTCTTAACAAATACGATCTTTCCATTACTGTTACCCTCCCTTTCCCCCCTCCCTCCTACCCTGGTTGTTGTTGTTGTTGTTGTTATGTGCTGTCGAGTCGGACCGACTCATAGCGACCCCTCCTTGGGTTTCTGAGGCAATCACTATGGAAGTAAATTGCCCTGTCTTCCTTCCGAGGAGTGGCTAGTGGGTTTGAACCACCAGCCTCAGGTTAGCAGTCAAGTGTCTTAGCCACTATGCTACCAAAGCTCCTACAATTAATAAATTCTGTGTTCTATATGTTTGCTGCTTCTTGTCTTTTTACATAAGTGAGTTCATACACTATTTGTCCTTTCATGATTGGCTTATTTCGCTCAGCATATTGTCTTCCAGTTTCATCTATGCAGCATGTGTCAAAACTTTATTTCTCCCACTGGTTGAGTAATATTCCATTACATGTACATGTGTACCATATTTTGTTTATCCATTTATCCATCGATGGACATTTAGATTGTTTTCTCCCTTTGACTATTGTGAATAGTGTTGTAATGAACTTTGGTGTGCAAGCCTCTTTTTGAGTCTCTGCCTTCAAATATTTTAGATATATACCTAGGAATGGAATTGCTGGATCTTGTGGTAGTTCTGGTAGCACAGTGAGTAAGACATCTGATTGCTAACAAGAAAGTTGGTGGTTCAAACTCACCATCCACTCCACAGAAGGAAGATTCAGCAATCTACTTCCATAAAGATTTACCACCTCGGAAAACCAACAGCGGTTGTTATGTGTCAGAATTGACTTCTTGATGACAGTGGGTTTGTGGTAGATTTATTTTTAGTTTTTTTTGAGGAACCACCACACTGTTTTCCATAGTGCCTGTCTGATCATTCCATTTTGCATTCCCACCAGCAGTGGATAAGTGTTCCTGTTTCCTTATATCCTTGCCAATGATTGTTATTGTCTGATTTTTTTTTTTTTTTTATCGTAGCCATTCTAGTGAGAGTGCAATGGAATCTAATTGTGGTTTTGATTTGCATCTCTCTGGGTATTTTTTTCTGTGTTTGGTGGTCATTTGTAAGTCCTCTTTGGTGAAATGTCCTCTTTGGTGAAGTCCTTTGCCAATTTCATCATTGAACTGTCTTTTGGTTGTTAAGCTGTCAGACTTACGTATGTATATGTATTGTTATTAGATTCTTCTGGAATATATGGTTTCAGAAGTTCTTCTCCCAGTCAGTAGTATGTCTTTTCCCTTTTTCTGTGGTGGTGTAGTGCCTAAGGCAGTTGACTGCTAACCACAAGTCTGGCAGTTCAAACCCACCAGCCAGTCCTTGGAAGGAAGACTGGGCAATCTACTTCCATAGTAACACTGCCTTGGAAACCTAAGGGTGGATCTCTATGAGTCAGATTTGACTTGATGACAGTGAGTTTTTTGTTTTGTTTTGATGAACAAAAGTTATTAATGTATATTATGTCCCATTTATTTATTTTTTTCTTTTGTTGTTTGTGTTTTTGTTATTATATTAGATAATCTATTGTTGAAAGCTAGACCCTACAACATTGCCTGTCCTTGTACTTTTAATATTTTCATGATTTTATTTTGCACATTTAAGTCCTTAATCCATTCTGAATTTGGTTTTGGGTACAATGTGAGGCAAGATCCAGTTTCATTTTTCTGCATGTGGAAATCCAATTTTCTTAGCACTATTTATTGAGGAGACTCTTTTTTCCCCATTGAATGGACTTAGCACCCTTGTCAAAAATCTCAGCAAAATAAAGCAAACAGAATTCAGCAGCATATTAAAAGAGTCAGGCACTGTTTACTATAAGAATGCAGAGATGGTTCAACACTTGAAAATCTGTCAGTGTAATATACCACAACAATAGAACAAAGGAGGAGAACCACGTGACCAGGTCTGTGGATTCAGAAAAAGTTTTTGATAAAATATAATACCCTTTCTTGATGCAAACCCTAAAGAAGATTGGAATAGAAAGAAAATTTCATGATTTCGTACATGATTCAGAGCATATATGAAAAATCAACAATCAATATTCTACTAATGGAGAAAGACTGAGAGTTTTCCCCTTGAAATAGAGAACAAGACAAAGGTGTCTGCTCTCACCACTTTTATTCAATATTGTATTGGAAGATCCAGCCAGAGAAATAAGACAAGAAAAAGAAATAAAAGGTATCCAGATCAAAAGACAAGAAGTAAAATTTTCTTTATTTGTGGAAGACATAATCCTGTATAGCTTACATATAGAAAATCCCAAAACGTCCACAAGAAAACTTGTAGAGCTAACAGAGGGATTCAGCAAAGTTACAGGGTGCAAGGCCAACAACAACAACAAATCAGTTGGGTCTCCATTCACCAGCAATGAGAAATCTGAAAGGGAAGCAGTTTCCATTTACAGTAACATTGAAGAGAATAAAATACCTAGGAATAAAACTAACCAGGGATGTGAAGAACTTATTCAATGAAAACTATAAAATACTGCTAACAGAGATTATAGAAGATTTAAATAAATGGAAATATGCTCCATGTTTATGCATTGGAAGACTTAATTTTGTTAAGATTTCAATACCACCCAAAGTAATGTATAGACTCAATGCAATCCCAAATCTAACAGCTTTCTTTACATTAAAAGAAAAAAAATAATCCTCAGCTTTACATGGAAAGGCAAAAGGCCATGAATTATTCCTCATTACTCTTCAGTAAATGAAGCATACTATAAGACAAGAATTAGCAATGCATCCTGACTAAGAATTCTGTTTTCCACTTTTATTTCTACCTATCCTCTTTTCAAAGGCTTTGAAACAAACACCACAAAGGAGACAATAATATCAGGTTTTGAATTTGTGTAACCACACTCCATTTCCAGTGTTCTTTCAGCTCTGATGCACTGTAAAGATTAAATCAGTTGAGTTAAAGTAACCTATATTGGACACCTCCTGTGTGCCAAATGTTATTTTGGAATGTTGAACATTCTAAAATACACAAATCAATGAGTCAATCAAAAGTATCTCTTGGCCACTTATTCTATGCTATAATTCGGCTAGGTGCTTGATTAGAAGGATAAACCTGATACTCTTATGGAGCATAGTGTCCAAAGAAAGATATATTCTGAGCAAGTAGTTACTAAAGGTAAGTATCAGTTGTAGAAGAAAACACGGTCAGGTGATGGAGGTCTCACTCAATCTAGAACATCATGAGAGGGTTACCTGACAAAAAATATATCATTCTTTTTCTACATGAAGACAGAGAGAAACAAAGAGAGGAAGAGTGTGCTTGAGAAGCAGTGAGGTGAAAGGACAGGATTTCAGACACAAGGATATGTGACTTACAGGAGCCCAGGTAAGAACAGCATGGAATGGAGCATGGATAATGAAGATGCTCAGTTGTATGTGGTGAGGGCGGCAAGAAAGCAAGTAAGGCAGGAGCCACTCCATAAAAGCGTTGTGTTCCGAATTAAATACAGTGGACTTTTCCTGAAGCTATTGAAAATTTTATGAAACAAGCTGTCATCATGTTTAAAAATGCATTTCATGTCAGGCTATTTCTGGACTTCAGGTTGTGTCCACAAATATATCATGACTTGCAGATCTCTTCATTTTTTCCCCTCATCAACCTATCATTTAAGGTAAAAGACAGTAAACATGAACTCACTTGGGGTACTGTAAAATAAATAAATAAATAAAAATAAAAATCCATTTCTGCTCACTTTTGATACAGAAAGGAGAAGAGTTTGGAAATGGCAGGAAGGCACACTGACTCCTTGACCCCAAACACTAAATTGTGATGTCTGTAATGTGTCAGTCTTAGCACACAGGGTAAATAACCTGTGTTGTAAGTGCTGGCTCTATGCTTTCTTCTAAATTGCACTGTAGGTCACTTGTCACAAGATCTTCTTTCTCTGCAGCCAGTAAGGCACATGCCATCCAAAGGAGATCTAGGCTGACATATGTGTGAAAACTAACTTGGAATTATTTTGTTTTCATTTTCCTAACCAATGATGCACAACTTAATTAAAGACTATTTCTAAAGGAAATTTTATTTATCATTCTCATAGAGGAAATTTAAGTCTTAGTTAGATGCTATTTACAAATGTCAATAAAAAGAAAAAGGAAGATTTAAAATATACTTCCTAGACTAAACTCTCAAAGATATTGTAAAAAAACATCAGCTTTTGTAGCTCTGATTGCTCATATATCCAAACAGCTTTACATTTATTTAACATTTGTTATTCTTTCCCTGTTAACCATTTCAGGCTCAGATTAACATTCTACCCCCATATCTTCTCTTTTCAAAATCTGTAACCTATTTCTGCCATCCCTTATAATATTTATTTTAGGTATGTGTTTTGTTTTCTAAAATGTCTTTAGTTACGCAAATATATTCATTGTATTTGAAGACTTACTTTGCTTTGTAAAACATTTCCTCAGACGTGTTGTTGACACTCTCACAGTTTGAATTATTTGTAGGATGTTGAGGGTAGCTGCATTCTTTCCTAATCATGAAGAGCCTAGTTGTGTTATGAATATGCTTCCATTCAAGAGCATATTCAAGTCCGTTCAAAAATGGACTTGGAAGTGCATTTAAGAGACTTGGCTATGTTAGGTGAATGCTAGTTTGAGACCTATTTTCAGAAAATGTTAAAAACACTTTAAGCAAAGCATGCTATTCACATCAATCAGAAGTCAGAACTACCAATTAAAGTTGTAGCAAAATGTAGCTTTATTAACTACTGATTTATCATTTGAATTTTAGTATATTTAAGTGTAAACACAAATGTCAAAACGCTGCTCTTCAATTTTCTTATGTAAGACTACCCCTCATTGAGTCTGAAGGAAGGCATGCTAAATGGTGCAATATTTAAAGATAGGATCAATAAAATGTGATGACAGGAGAAAGTGATGACATGGAGGTGTGTTTACAAAAGAGTGGCAGGCATTCATCTATTTGAGAAATTAATCTCATTAATTTAGAACCACATCATTTATATTAGCTATTACACTAGTGTCAAAAATGAAATGGAACACATAAACATTGCTATCTTAAGCATTGTTGTTGTTGTTGTTATGTGCCATCGAGTCAGACCCGACTCATAGCGATCCCTCCTTGGGTTTCCGAGGCAGTATCACTATGGAAGTAGATTGCCCCATCTTCCTCCCGAGTGGCTGGTGGGTTTGAACTGCCAGCCTTCTGGTTAGCAGTCAAGTGCCTTAGCCACTACGCTACCAGAGCTCCCTAGTGAGCTTAAATGAACTGCTTTGGCCATTTTGAATCAGACAATCATATAGTCTACAATGTCAGGAATGAAAAATTAAAGAAGAATGGCATTGCATTCATAGTCAAAAGGAACAATTCAAGATCTGTTCTGAAGTACAATGCTGTCATGGATAGAATACTATCCACGCACCTACAAGGAACACAAGTTAATACTACTATTATTCAAATTTACACATCAACCACTAAAACCAAATATGAAGAAATTGAAGATTTTTACCAACTTTGGCAGTCTGAAATTGACCAAACATGCAATCAGGATTTATTGATAATTACTGGTGATTGGAATGCAAAAGTTGGAAGCAAAGAAGCATCAGTAGTTGGAAATATGGTCTTGGTGACAGGAATGACACCAGAGATTGCGTAATAGAATTTTGCAAGACCAGTGACTTATTCATTGCAAATACATTTTTTCAACATAAATGGTGACTGTACATGTGGACTTTGCCAAATGGAATACATGGGAATAAAACTAACTACATCTATGGGAAGAGGTAATGCAGAAGATCAATATCAGTCAAAACAAGGCCAAGAACTCACTGTAGAACAGACCATCAATTGCTCATATTCAAGTTCAAGTTGATGCTGAAGAAAACTAAAGCAACTCTATGAGAACCAAAATATGATCTTGATTATATCCCACCTGAATATAGAGACCATCTGAAGAATAGATTTGATGTACTGAACACCAATGACTGAAGACCAGACAAACTGTGGAATGATAACAAGAACATCAAACATGAAGAAAGCTAAAGGTCATTAAAAAGACAGGAAAAGAAGAAAAGACCAAAACAGATGTCAGAAAGAGTCTGAAACTTGCCCTTTATCCAAAAGTTCCTAAAACAAATGGAAGAAATGATGAAATAAATAATAAAAGAGCTGAACAGAAGATTTCTGAGGGCAGTTCATGAAAGACAAGGTAAAGTATGTTAATGACATGTGCAAAGATCTGAAATTAGAAAACTAAAAGGGAAGAACACACTCAGCATTTCTCAAGATGAAAGAACTGAAGACAAAAAATCAAACATAGAGTTGTAACATTGAAGTACTCTATGTGTGATATATTGAATGATGCAGGAAGCATTCAACGAAGATGGAAGGAATACGGAGTCACTGTACCAAAAAGAATTGACTGATGTTCAGGAGTTAGTGTATGATCAAGAACCAGTGGCATAGAAGGAAGAAATCCAAGCTGCACAGATAGAACACATGACAAACAAGCTCTAGGAAGTGATGGAATACCCCTTGAGATGTTTCAACAAGTGGATGCAGTGTTGGAGATGCTTACTTGTATATGCCAAGAAATTTGGAAAGCAGTTACTTGGCCAACGACTGGATGAGACCCATATTTATCCCCATTCCAAAGAAAGGTGATCCAACTGAATGTGAAAATTGTTGAACAATATCATTAACATCACATGCAAGTAAAATTTTGTTGGAAATAATTAAAAAATGGCTACAGCAGTATATTGACAAGGAACTGCCAAAAATACAAGCTGGATTCAAAAGAGGATGTGGAATGAGGGATATCATTGCTGATGTCAGATGGATCTTGCCTGAAAGCAAAGAATGCCGGAAAGGTGTTTTCCTGTGTTTTATTGATTACAAAAAGATATTAGACTATGTTAATCACAGCAAACTAGCATTGAGAAAATGGGAATTCCAGAACACTTAATTGTGCTCATGAGGAACCTGTGCATAGATCAAGAAACTATTGTTCAAACAGAACAAGGGGATAATGTTGTTGTTGTTGTTATGTGCTGTCGAGTCAGCCCCGACTCATAGTGACCCCTCCTTGGGTTTCTGAGGTAGTATCACTACAGAAGTAGGATGGTTTAAAATCAGGAAGTGTGTGCACCAGGGTTGTATCCTTTCATTACACTTACTCAATCTGTATGTTGAGAAAATAATGCAGGAAGCTGGACTGTATGAAGAAGAATGTGACATGAGGAGTGGAGGAAGACTCATTAACAACCTGCGATATGCAGGTGACACAACTGTGCTTGCAGATAGAGAAGATGACTTAAAACACTTACTTATGAAGATCAAAGACTACAATCTTCTGCATAGATTACACATCAACTTAAAGAAAAGACAGATCCTCACAACTGCACCAATAAGCAGCATCACAATAAATGGAGAAAAGATTGTCAAAATTCATTTTACTTAGATCCACAACCAATGCCCATGGAAACAGCAATCAAAAAAATCAGACATCGTATTGCACTGGGTGAATCTGCTGCAAGGGACCTATTTAAAGGGTTAAAGAGCAAAAATGTCACTTTGAGGACTAAACTGCACCTAACCCAAGCCATGGTCTTTTCAGTTACCTCATAAAAGTGAAAGCTAGATAATGAATAAGGAAAATTGCAGAAGAATTGATGCATTGGAATGGTGGTGTTGGCAAAGATATTGAAGGTATGGATTGCCAGAAGAATGAATAAATCTTTCCTGGAAAAAGTGCAGCCATAATGCTCTTTAGAAGCAAGACTAGCCAGACTTCATCTCATGTACTTTGGTCATGCTGTCAAAAGGGACCAGTCCCTGGAGAAGGATACCATGCTTCGTAGAGGAGGGTCAGCAAAAAAGAGGAAGACCCTCAATGAGATGGATAGACACAGTGGCTACAAAAAGGGGCTCAAGCGGAGCAGGGATGTTGTGGATGTGAAGGACCAGGTAGTGTCTAGTTCTGTTGTACACAGGGCTGCTAAGCGTTGGAGTCAACTCGAAGGCACCTAATAACAACAACAGCAACAACAACTACATTAATTTGTTTTTCCTACACTGTAATCAAAATCTCCAAATGAAGAAATAGCATAACTATTTCCCATCCTTAGTATTTAATTTTATATAAAATATTGGTTTTAGAAACTAATTTTAAACATAAATATTATACCTATGCTTGTGGAGTTGATTCTGACTCACAGTGACCTTATAAAACAGAGTAGAGCTGTCCCATTGGGTTTCCAAGGCTGTAATATTTATGGCTGGAGAACTCTAGATCTTCCTCCCATGGAGCTGATGGATGGGATTGAACCACCAACCTTTTGGTCAGCAGCCAAGCACTTAACTGTTTGTGCCACAAGTGCTCTTTCTTAGAAAAATGATAAGCTTACAATATATTAAAATGACAAAAAAAAAAAAA
>NW_006921616.1:8762754-8768093 GCF_000298275.1 Orycteropus afer afer | reverse complement strand
TTTCTGAGGCAGTATCTCTATGGAAGTAGATTGCCCAACCTTCCTTCTGAGGAGTGGCTGGTGGGTTTGAACCACCAGCTTTCTGGTTAGCAATCAAGTGCCTTAGGCACTACCTTTCAATTAGCAGCCAAGTGCTTAACCATTGCATTCCCAGGGCTCCTTATAAGTGTGATATGGAGTCCTAAAGAGGGTAAGCTTGTCTGTGCTCTTCCTGGTAAAAGTGATACATCTCAGATGCAAGAAGTCTGTAGGATCTGCTGATCAGACATGGCCCTCAAGGAGTTGCAACTGGAGCTGGCTAATGCTTTCCAGTCCTCTTTGCACTTCTCAGACACACAAGTGAGGTCCAAAGGGATGTAGGTGGAAGTGATGTATAGCACTGGCCATTAGTTCCCACACCTGGTCATCTATTATGTGTTAAAGTGATGGCTTCACAAAACAGACTGTTTCGGGACTCCTGTGGCATGTTTTGGAGGAGAGTTGGCCAAGCTGCTCAGATCTCATTGTATTTTATTTTATTTATTTATTTTTTTGAGTGAGGAATACACCTGCATTTCATTAAGCTAGAGTCCCTGGTCGGTACAAGCAGGTAATGTACTCTGCTGCTAAACGAAAGGTTGGAGGTCTGAGTCCACCCAGAGGTGACTCGCAAGAAAGGCATGGTTGTTTACTTTTGAAATATCAGCCACTGAAAACTTCATGGAGCACAGTTCTACTTTGATCTGCAAGGGGCTGTGCAGTACAGTGAATTATTCAATATGGCCCTTCTAGCCTTGTCTTTGTAACTCTCATCAAATGACTCAGTGAGACCATGCAGATCTGGTACTTGTGGCCCACCAAGGGGATAGCATAGCTTGCTAATAATGTAAATAAAGTGTATGGCAATCTTGTAGAGATGGGATCGTGCAAATGAAGTGAACCTTAATGATGGGATTTATCAATTTTACCATCATGCTAGGCTTAAAATGAGTCAACCTCGTGGAGGCAAGGGGAACTCATAAACACCAAGAAGAAGAAGAAGCAGGAGCACAGTGTGTCTTTGGGCCTAGGGTCCGTATGCTGAGAACCTCCTTGACTCAGGAGACAAAACTATAATACCGGAAATGGTGAGATGGTGAGAAGCAGCAGCAGAGAAGTAGTGTCAGCAACAGAACCAGGACACTGGCAGGAGATGGTGTGGTGGGCTTCCTGGCTCATGGAACAAGTTGAGTGCCTTCAGGAAGAAGGCTTACTGATGGAGTGGGCTGGCCCTGGGCACTTATAGGCAGTGGTAAACGAGCTTTGTAATACTTTCCCAAGGAAGGCAGGACCTGGTCCAGCCCAAACGGCTCCTTTGGGCATCGAGGATCAGAGAGAGACCTGCCTACAGCACAACGGAGAAGAAGCTGTCCTGAATGAAAAACTGTATCCTGAGTCATTCCTGATGCTGAACTGTAATCTATTACTTCCCCAATAGTCCCCATAATTGTGGGTATGATCTGTGAGTTCTATGTGGCCATTGGAATGAATTATCAAAACCACCAGAGAAGTGGAAAGTGCTGTGTGAAGGACAGTTGATGTGAGAATTAGTTGGAGGGTGGAGACATGTCTGACCTCCTACCCATAGGAATCATCCTTGGGCTATTGATGCAGATAATGATTCTCTCTCCATCTCCTGAAGTTAGAGATCAGATGCTACTGCCACAACACTTTTACAGGTTGCCATGAATTGGAGTTGACTCCATGGCAACTACTTTGAGTTAAGTTACTGAGATTTCTGGGGTGGGTTTTGGAGCTAGAGTCATTATCCTGTCTAGTACCATGGCCAAAATGAATGTTTTGCACCCCTTTCAAAGTACAGATGTTCCCATCAAAATATGGCTTATATCTAACCTCCTCATCTCTACTTGGCCATTTTTTTAAAAGAAAAAAAATATGTTTGCGTGTCCTTTGTACAACTAGGCTTATCTTTCCTCATTCCTATATTCTAAGGAGAACCTATTGAAGGAATCATGCCTCTTCCAATTTAGCCAACCCAGTTTTGTGTTATTTCTCAAAGATTATTGAATGAGCTGTCTATGGATATTCACTGTCATACTTGAATAGGGGCAGCACGGTGCCTGGTCCTGTGCAGAGTGTGACCTCTAGAGGAGCAGTGGATGTCAGTAGCTCTGCTCAATCTCCGTTAGAGAAGACACCTCCTCTAGTTGAATCTGACTCATAGTGACCCCTCCTTGGGTTTCCGAGGTGATATCACTATGGAAGTAGATTGTCCAACCTTCCTTCTGAGGAGTGACTGGTGGGTTTGAACCACCACCTTTCTGGTTAGCAATCAGAAGCACACACAGCTTCTCCAGGGTATTATGCCTTCTCTAGTTGAGATTGAATGGAGTCTGATCCCCCACTGCTCCTCTGAAGGCAACTGTGTAGACAGAACCCTAACAGATTTGCTGAATATTTTTTAGGGCAACATCTCTTTAAATATCTGCCACAAAATATTCTGTGGTCCTACCAAAGATTTTGTATTATCCTCAGGGATCTGTTATCATGAAAACATTACACCTATCTCTTATTTTGCTAGGTTACATTACTAGGGTAAGACCCAAACTCCGTGTCTCCAGAAAGTCAGGCCACTTGTAAATCCATCTTATAATAGTGGATAAAAAGTCTGTTCATGATCTAGAAACAGAGAGGTGTATTTATATTGTTATTTAGCTGAATACCGAATATGTCTTCATTTTCTGATGTTTGGGAAAGGACTGTAGAGGACTATGGAAAAACAGAGCACAGCCAGTGATAAGCCTCAGAAAACACATCTTCTTAGAAAATGATGCCTTATTAGAGTTCGTAGATTCTGCCCTCTGAAATCCTAAGAGTAATACACAGAATCCTTCCACTGCAGAACAGTCTGTCTACTACCTACCCATCTATCCAGCCACTTACCCACCCATCCACCCACCCAACCACCAGTCCATCCATCATCCATCCATCCAACCAACTATCATCTATCTATCTATCTATCTACCTACCTATCTATCTATCTATCTATCTATCTACCTTGTCGTAGGCTCAGGACTTTATGCAGTTACTTTATTGAAAAAGACTATTTCTGAACTTTTTTGGAACATTACAGTTTTTTTCTCATCCAATGATTATAGTCATTAACCCATGAGTGTTTGTTTTATTTTGAATTTATGAAGTGGACTCCCTTGACAAAAGAGGGACCCAGAACAGGTCATCTGAGCACATACATCAGAATGAATAAGAACTTAACGTGTTCTCAGAATTCAGGCTCAAAAACCATTTCTATAGCAACTGATTTCTGTGGGAGAAATTCCTTGCCTATGTTCAGAAAAAAATAAATAAATAAAAAATGTGAGTATCCGGCTTATAAAGAGCATGCTGCATTTACCTGCAGTACTTTTTCTTTTTAATCCAAAGTGCTCTTTCTACATCATATTTGGAGGTTCTGATTTCTGCTGGATGGAGATGCTGTGCTCTGGTATTTCAAACCCCTATCTGCTGCTGAGAAATTTACTAACTGCTTGGAGTATAAACCTTGAAATAAACCATACAATGGCACCTCCTGAGAAAATAACCTTACAGTTGAAAATATCCCCCAGTTCAACTGCTGATGGTGACAGCTGCTCATGAGTACAAATTGACAACCACAGGCCCCAAAGCACATAAATCCGTTATGGCACTTAGAACAAGATGTAGCACTCTTCCTCCACAAGGTCTTGAAAAAACATAAACACACTGAAATGCCAAAAATTTGAAGCAGAACATGCACTTACTTGTGAGCTAATTGAAAATCCAGATTGAATAATTAAAAAAAAAAGTACAGTCTAGATTAAAGGATTTTTGGGCTGGCACAGGACAGGGCAGTGTTTCATTCTATTGTACATGTTGTTGTTGTTATGTGCTGTCGAGTTGGACCAGGTTGCTATGAATCAGCGCCAACTTGAGGGTACCTAACAACAACAACCAAGAAAAAGTAGTTAAATGCAAGGGATGCTAGATATTTTTTCTTACATGGAATGTTTGTAACTAACTTATAAATTATACTATCAAAACTCTTTCTAGTCTTATTAATTTTTAATCTTATTATTTAAGTCTTATTAATTCAATGTGGAGAATGGCTTACAGGGAAGGGAAAGGAAATCATAATTTTCCTGTTAGGAAACCAGTATGAGGCACAAGCCTCTTCTTTCAAAGATGAGCTTTTCTTAAAAGAAAATTTTAAAAAATGAAATTTTTCTAAATTTCCTTCTCTCTTATATGCTGTACCAATAATCGTATTTAGTTGTCCTTTAGTGGATAGAGAGTGGCTATTTTATCTCATTTTGAGACAGATAACATGATGTATTGCCATCAATTATCATCAGGAAAAGAGTCAGTAAAATGCTGTTACCTCCTTGACACTGTTTAAGGAAATTTCCTGGAGAATCTTCTATCTGGTGGACAACAGAAGACAAATTAGAAGTGACTCAATGGTATATACCAGCAACTGGAAGCAATAATAAATCCTAAATAAACACTAGGGAAATGAGAGTCTTAGATGCAATAATTTCGGGGCCTTTTAAATGAAAACGTATTTTTAGAGTTAAGATATAATCTACAAAGTAATATAGTTTGTGAGTTTTTTTGTTTCAATTTTTTTTTATATTTAAAGCATGATCTTCTAAATAAAAATTTGATGCATGTTGCTGCGTTCTCCTTGGTATTTCAATAGAAATGAAATGTTCATAGACTGTATGTTGCAAGGGAGCCCTGGTAGCGTAATGCCTAAGGCACTTGACTGCTAACCAGAAGGCTGGTGGTTCAAACCCACCGGCCACTCCTTGGAAGGAAGGTTGGGCAATCTAATTCTGTAGTGATACTGTCTCAGAAACCCAAAGAGGGGTCACTATGAGTTGGGTTCAAGTTGAAGGCATATAACAACAACAACAACAACATATATTGCACAGTTAGCTCTGAATTTAATAATATAATTTATTATAACCTTTCCATTAAATTAGAGAGATTTTTTTTTTTTTTTTTCTCCACAGAGTTCACCATCTGTGAATTAGATCCTGCTATTTGGTTCTAACATTGTTATTTGAGTTTCTGGAAATAATCAGTGATTTTTTGGACAAATAAACAAGAAATCTGAAGAGGTAGAATTTTGCTATGATTACAAAAAGCTAATGCAATTGGCCAGGGAAAACCTTATGAATAGCAAAGAAACACTGTTTGGTACATTACCGTGCAACTTTAGGAATAGTCCATTTAGGCTAAAAGGCTCGCAAAATAGGACTGGGAAAGAGCTGCAACATCTGAGTAAACCCAGCCTTACTCATGGAAAAGAGAAAGCTTTC
>NW_006921616.1:8749654-8760118 GCF_000298275.1 Orycteropus afer afer | reverse complement strand
TGCTTGGTAGGGTGGAGGGTCGACGAAAGAGGGGGAGGCCTTCAACAAGATGGATTGATACGGTGGCTGCGATGATGGGATCAAGTACAGCAGGGATTGTGAGGCTGGCGCGGGATCGGGCGGTTTTTCGTTCTGCTGTGCATGGGGTCGCTATGAGTCGGAAACGACTCGACGGCACTTAACAACAACAACAACAACAACACAACTTCATACATAACCAAGCAAATTTATAAGTGGAGCTTTTCTGAATTTATTTAAAGTTTACCTTTGGGAAGATGTGAAAATACATGATGCCATTTTATAGAAAACTGCAAGTTCAATAGGAAGAAACAGCAGACTGAATCACACCCTTTAATTAACTAATGATTTTCATTTTCTGCCATTTAAAAACTTGAACTCTACTAACTATAGAAAGAATTTCATTTCCTGATTTTCAGAATAATCAGATTAGAAAATAAAATCTTATTTTCCTAAATTGTCTCTATAATTATAATACTAATGACTGTAAAATAAATTATTTATGTAGAATAAATAATTTGAATTTTTAGGCTATTTAAAAAATTTGTAAACACAAATGGTTTTGCACTAAATTGCATCATGAATAAATTATTATTTTTTCATTATTTTATTTCGGAAATTCTTAGATGGGTAGGTGGATAGTGTAAAAAATGTGCTCTTTTTCATCGATTTTCTGGTCAATTAATAAAATTTATCCAAAAAGAGCAAAAACAATATAGCAGTAAATACCAAAAGCAGCAATGTCTGCGTGTGTCAATGTCTTCACAGACTCATTGACATTATATAATAATAACAGTTTTCCATATTTCACCATGAGCAATAATTTAACTATTGATGGGTGTTTACAAAACAGAAATTCAAACAGTAAATGTTAATAAGATAAAGAAATATTAATAATGTACTAAAGTTCTCAAACCCTTATATATCATAGGCAGTTTGGAAGTAGTGTTTCCTCACACTTCTGACTTTACTAAGCACCTTCCTAATAGACCAGAGCTTAATCATTTTTACCACCCATAAAGTAATTACACGAGATTAAATCATTTGCTTTCAGGTAAAGAACATTATCTTCCATAGTGTAGAAGTGGAGGCGGTAAGAGCAAAACGGGTTCCCTAGGGTGTGTTCTGCCTCTAGACTATATGTAACTAGACATTTCACCAGAACACTCTCTTTACTCTTCTCATCACCTGACCTACAACTTTTGGGACACAAGCCCAAGCCACTTCCTAGAAGAAATTGTGTCTCAATATAGATGTAGGTATGTGACATCTAGTTACAGGGATCTCCAAAGCACCTTAAGACAGGTTGCCTGAACTTGTAGAAAATGTAGAAGCCATTTTTTGATTAAAACTAATTTCTAATTCAGGAGCTCTGGTAGCGTAGTGCCTAAGGCACCTGACTGCTAACCAGAAGCCTGGTGGTTCAAACCCACCAGCCACTCCTCGGAAGGAAGGTTGGGCAATCTACTTCTGTAGTGATACTCCCTTGCAAACCCAAGGAGAGGTCTCTATGAGTCAGGTCCAATCTGATGGCACATAACAATAATAACAACAACAATTTATAGTTCAGGACAGAGATCAGCTGATGTGTTTAAATACATTTCTTCCAAAATACATTCTATTAATGACCATTAAGGATAAATTTCTGATGCTTCCTAGGAAGCAGTCCAGTATTCAGAATTTACAATGATGTGTGTTAATTTAGATGTGACAAAGTAAGCTCAGGAATCAAGTGACAGTTAGGGACAGGGCATGAGGAGGGAGCATGTGGCTCTCAGCCCAGATAGTAGTCTCTAGGAAGACATCCTATATCTAAAGGAGCTCTGGTAGCATAGTGGCTAAGGCATTTGACTGCTAACCAGAAGGCTGGCGGTTCAAACCCACCAGCCACTCCTTGGAAGGAAGATGGGGCAATCTACTTCAGTAGTGATACTGCCTCGGAAACCCAAGGCGGGGTCGGTAAGAGTCAGGTCCGACTTGACAGCACATAACAACAACAACAAAGATCATAAGAGGAAATGAATAAACAGATCTTAAGTTTATTCACCACTTAACACTTAGACTTTTGCTTTTTACCATGCCTGAGCTTCACAATAACGTGTGCAGGGGAAATCACTCTATTTCACAGATTTAAATGACCCGGAAGCTTGAAGTGAGTTGAACACACAGTACAGGTGTGGTACTACAACTTTCCTTTCTGTCTCTATTTCCTCATCTCCCCTTCTCTCCTCCCCTTCCTCCCTCCCTTCCTTCTTTAAGTAGTAAGTTGGAGCCTATTTTCTTTATATCAAAGTGTAACACAAGAATTTAAGATTGTCAAATATTGCATTTAGCCACTTGGTAGTTAGTTTTCTTTTATATCTTTTGTTCTCATTTTTATTCCGAATAGTGAAGTCCATTATAACTTTTTATGCATGATAGTGTTTTTTTAATACATGACTAAGCTTTTAAATTAATGCAACATTTTTCAAGTGTGTTATTCATTATTACAAAAAAAAAAAAACCACCTCAATTCTGACTCATAGGAACCCCCTTTGGATTTCCAGGGCAGTAAATCTTTAAGGAAATAGACTGACCAGTCTTCCTTCTAATGAGTGGCTGGTGGGTTTGAACCACCAACCTTCTGATTAGCAGTCAAACGCCTTAGGCACTACACCACCAGAGCTCCCAGAGCTTCATAGGGAAATAAAATTTTCCTTGAGGGGAAATTATAATTAAACTTAAATATCTGTTATCTGGAAAATAATAAAACTATTTTCTAGGCCAGATTTTAAATAAAATTTTTCCACAATTGATTTGAGTAAATAAAATGTCAAGTGTGCCTTGGGTCTTTTGGTTGTATATTATTTTTTATACATATTTGAAACATTTTTCTCTGTAATTTTTTCAGAAAAATTTATTGTGCTTATTAATTTGCATGTAAATATCTTCTATTTTATGCCAAGCAGAGTTTTGGTTAGGCCCAGAGCATTGACTAAAGCAAACCCCTCGAAGCTTACACTCTAGTTGGCAGAGACAGATAGTATATAAGGAAATATATGAAAATTCAGGTCCAACACTCTGCAGGGATAGAAAAGATGAGCAAGTGAAAGTTGTGCTCTCTGGAGCATAAAACATAACAGACATTGACATAATCTCACGCATTTCCACCATCTTTGCAGCAGGTCCATTGGTTTATTCAGTGAACCAATAATGTAGCTCAGTTTACTCTCTAATAATGTTGCTTTTAGGTGCCATCAAGTCAAGTCTGACTCAGGGGACCCAGTGTACAACAGAAGGAAACACTAGTTGGTCCTGTGCCATCCTCACAATCCCTGCTGTGCTTGAGACCATTGTCACAGCTGTGCCAATCCATCTCACTGAGGGCCACTGTGCCAATCCATCTCACTGAGGGCCTTCCCCTTTTCTACTGACCCTCCACTTTACTAAGCATTTTATCCTTCTCCAGGGACTGGTCCCTTTTGACTGCATAACTAAAGTAGGTGAGATGAAGTCTGGCTGTTCTCACTTCCAAGGAGCATTCCAGCTGCACTTCTTCCAGGACTGATTTGTTCTTTCTGGCAGTCCATGGTATTTTCAGTATTCTTTATCAGCACCACAACTCAAAGCATCGATTCTTCTTTGGTCTTCTTTATTCATTGTCCAACTTTCACATGGATGTGAGTCAATTAAAAATATATGGCCTGGGTTAGGCGCACCTTAGTCTTCAAAGTGACATCTTTGCTCTTCAACACTTTAAAGAGGTCTTTTGCAGCAGATTTGCCCAGTCCAATATGATGTCCGATTTCTTGATTGCTGTCTCTGTGAGTGTTGATTGCAGATGCAAATAAAATAAAATCCCTGACAACTTCAATCTTTTCTCCATTTACATTGATGCTGCTTATTGGCCCAGTTGTGAGGATTTTTGTTTACTTTATGTTGAGGTGTAATCCATCCTGAAGACTGTATTCTTTGATCTTCATCAATACATGCTTCAAGTCCTGTTTACTTTCAGCAAGCAGGGCTGTGTCCTCTGCACATCACAGGATATTAATGAGTCTTCCTCGACTCTGATGCTGCATTCTTCTTCATAGAGTCCAGCTTCTCGGGTTATTTTCTCAGCACACAGATAGAATAAATGTGGTGAAAGGATACAACCCTGATGCACCTCCTTCCTGATATTAAACCAAGTAGTATTCCCTTCTTTAGTTTAAACGACTGCATCTTGGTCTATGTACATGTTCCTCATGAGTACAATTAAGTGTTATGGAGTTCCCGTCCTTCACAATGTTATCCATTATTTGTTACGATCCACACAGTCGAATGCTTTTGTGTAGTCAATAAAACACAGATAGACATCTTTTTGGTACTCTTTGCTTTCAGCCAAGATACATCTGACATCATGAATGACATCCCTCATTCCACGTCCTCTTTTGAATTCAGCTTGCATTTCTGGAAGTTTCTTGTCAATATAGTGCTGCAGCCATTTTTGAATTATCTTCAGCAAAAATTTTACTTGCATGTGATATTGATAATGTTTGATAATTTCCACATTCTGTTGGATTATCTTTCTTTGAAATGGGCACAAATATGTATCTCTTTCAGTTCATTGGCCAGGTAGGTTGTCTTCCTCTATCTAATTATAGCATTTTTTAAGTATTTCCTGTTATGTCATCCTCTATCCACTTGCAACTCTGATAACAGAGGCATGAATCTGATAAGAGTAAAGGAGAATTTGGTAATCAAGGATTAAGTGGCAGCCATCTACAATTTGGAAAGTATTTACATCATGCCTTTTATCATAAACCTACTGATAGATTCATATTTGATCTAAGTATGTTGGCCTTAATCTAAAGTATTATTTATAATTATGTATTATAAGGGAAAAAACTTACTGCAATCCCATTGATTATTGAGTGAAATATGGTACACTTTGCCTATCAATTTTGAAAATATTGAACTAAGAGTAGCAGACATTTTATTTTTTTTTCAGTATCCAGTTGAGATTTTTTTTTTTTTTTTTTTGGTCTCCCTTAGATTTGTATTTTGCTATTTGGTTAATGGGAGCTCTGGTGGTGTAGTGCCTAAGACATTTGACTGCTAACCAGAGGACTGGAGGTTCAAACCCACAAGCCACACTTTGGAAGGAAGATTGGACAATCTACTTCTGTAGAGATACCACCTCAGAAACCCAAGGAGAGGTCACTATGAATTGGGACCAACTCGATAACATTTAGGTTTTTTTTTGGTTTATTTGGTTAATATTTGCTGTTTATTACCCAAATTGAATAACACTGGTAACAAAGGATGATACAGGTGACAAAATATTGCTTGGTATTTCACTTTTTCCTCTTTAGTCTTTTTAGCTATTAGAGAAAGGAATTTGGCATGTTGTTGTTGTTGTTATGTGCCATCGAGTCAAACCCGACTCATAGCGACCCCTCCTTGGGTTTCCGAGGCAGTATCACTACAGAAGTAGGATTGCCCAGCCTTCCTTCCGAGGAGTGGCTGGTGGGTTTGAACCGCCAGCCGTCTGGTTAGCAGGCAAGTGTCTTAGCCACTATGCTACCAGAGCTCTTGGAATTTGGCATAGCAGGGTTATAAGTAACATGACTTCTATTTGAGCTAGAATAGCAATAATAATAAACAGAAGTGCAGATGTTGAAGGTAATGTTAGAATAGTTTATGGAATAGAAGCAACTACTCCTCAAGGCCCAGAACTAGGGCATGGGTGGAGCCAAGACTTGCTCCCTCTGTCTCTATTCTCTGCTTCCTCAGGTGTCAGCTTCATTAACTCAGGCAACTTCATGTGTGTGTTGGGGGGTACTCAGCTACTAGCATTCTGGGAGCAGACATGTAGCTTACTGACCAGCGAGTAAAGAGGATTTTAGCATGACTTCCACTTAGACAATTCGTGGGTAAGGGCTCCAACTGCTCGCTTAACATTGGATGACAGATGAAGAGCATGAGGCTTGTGACTGACCAGATATGAACTGGCTCCTCCAGGACACATTATCAGCACCCAATAAATGTCCTTTGGATAAATCAATGAATGAATGTAAATGCCGTTGGCTTGGCTGTAGCTTGACGGAGTAGATGAAAAACTACTTTAATAATGAAGGAATTCAGTTAGGAAGCTTTTGAAATAGTCTTGGCAATTTATAAATTGATTGAGACAAAGGAATGATTAAAAGATGACTTCAAATGTATAAACTTGATGTGACAGGTGCTTTGGATGTCCTAGCTCAAAGCTACTTTGTCCACAGTGGTCTTCACCTGTGATGTGGAAGATGGTTTCTGTTGATGCTAAAAGATTCCCACCTCAAGTGCCATTTGCTCTACTTTTCTGACTGGGCACATTCTCTGCAGTCCTGAAGTGCCAGGGACTTGATGTTCACAGGGGTAACCTTCAACGCACAAGGTCAATAATGTAATGGGCCAACATAGGGCAATTCCAATGTCTTTTCTCAATGTTTCTTAGAGGATCACCAACTGGAATGAGCCTGGCTGCCCACAACAGTAACTTTTATTGGCTGTTCTCCTACCTCTAGCTCAGTTTCCCTGCTTGCTCACTTTTATTCCTGAACTACCTTTCAAATAAACTACCTGCACCCAAGTCTTTGTCTAAAGGTCAGTTTTAAAGAAACACAAGCTAAGACTTTTGTTGTCATTAATAGATGTGAGAGAAATGCAAGAATAAACAAGTTTGAGCCATCAAAGCGATGCAAATCAAAACCACAATGAGATACCATTACACTCCCACGAGGATGGCTAAGATTTAAAAAAGAAAACATGTTGGCAAGGATGTGGAGAAATTGGAACACTTGCTCATCACTGATAGGAATGCAAAATCATATAACCACTATAAAAAACTGTGTGGCAGTCCCTCAAAAAACTAAAACTAGAACTACCATGGGACCCATCAACTCCTTTCCTAGGTATATACCCAAAATATTGGACAGCAGACTCAAAACAGAGACTTGTACACCAATGTTCATTGCAGCACTATTCCGAATAACCAAAGGGTGGAAGTGAACTAAATGACCTTCAACAAATGAATGGAAAAACAAAATATGGTAAATACATACCATGAGGTACTACACTATCAGCCAGTAGGAGAAAAGAAGTCTTGATACATGCTACAATATTGATTGAGCTGGAGGACATTATGCTGAGTGAAATATATCAGTCACAAAAGGATAAGTATTATATAAGCTCATTTATATAAAAAGATTAAAAAAAAAAGAGAGAAATATATAGAGAACAAAAAAAAAAAGAGAAATATATAGAGAACAAAATTTGTCAGTGGTTACCAGAGGTAGGAGGGAAGGGAAAGGAGGTATGTTACAGTGATGGAAATATCACATCAATTAAGGGTAGAGTTGCACAGCCAATTATTGTAATTGCTGTGAATAAATTGCATATCTATGAAAAGCTGGGTTGGCAGAAGTCGTGTGTTAGTCATATTTATAACAATGACCAAAAAAAAAAAAAAGTAGCTACTGAGGCTTCTTATGTACAACCAAACACCTCTTGGAATGGTTTATTGATTTGATGGTTTCAAATCACGGTTTCATGGGATAGCCCATTTAATTGGCCTAATAACATACTTAGTGCTTTTGTTCTACCTCCTAGTTTGTTGTATAGTGCCTGGAGCCTTAAAGCTCACAAGTGGCGAAGGAAGGTATAACAATTGGTCTCTATTTGTCTAGAACAGCAGAGGAAGAAGGAGAATCAGGAATAGGAGGAGAACATGGAATGCGTGGCTAATTGTCTCCATGAGAAACCACCTCCTTTGCCATGAGACCAGAATGGGATGGTGCCCAGTTAACCATGAGGGAACATTTTGATCAAAGATTCCTTAGAAGAATCCTGATCAAAAGGGTGAAAGTTCAGAGCAGAATTTCAAATTCTTAGGGAATCCAGGCTTTCTAGAGCCAGGAAAGTTGGATCTCTGAAACTATTGCCCTGAGGTAATCTTTAACTTAAAGCAAAAATATCCTGTGAGGTCTTCTTAAAGCCAAATAATAGTGTAACTTAACTAGCAAAACATGTCTCCCTTGAGCATTATATTCTTTTAAGAACTATCTCTATGGGGTCAAATTGACAACAGCAACTTTAAAGATTAGACAGACCTTAGAAGGCAGTGAATTTAAGTTACCAGGAGAGGAACAACTCAGAAAAGAAGGCTGAGAAGGTACAACTTGAAGAAGATAATCAATGTCACTAAATGGTACATGTACAAACTGTTACATTGGTATATATTTTGCCGTGTAAATTCACCACAACAAGAACAAATGAATAAACATGTTTGTCATAGAACTACTTGCTTGTGATAATATTACGAAAATGATCTATCACTGAAATTTTATCAGTGTACATGTATATTACATATATAATTGACATTTTTAATTTATAATTTTACAACATAAATAATTATCATTGAATTTAAACATTATTTTCAGGTTGACTCATGTCGTGTTAAAATCCATTCAGTCATTTTTATAAAGGACTGATATTATTAAAGGTATTTGGTATACCTAAAGAAACTAGGCAGATAAAATGGGAGTAATATCTCAAGGATTTCATTGGAATTACTAGTGAAATTTTAGTTTATTATCAGCCATAATTCTAATAATTCATTTCTCCATATAACCTAATATTTAGTTATGGGGGCTTTGCTATTATTTAGAAGGAAAAAAGAGTACTATATTTTTAGGCAAATAACATAGGCCTTCTATGTTTATTTGCTAGCCACTCCCTCACCATGGGAGGTATTTTCATAAGCACTGCTTTGTCAATTTTCTTCATATGTTGCTGTAAAAAGCCAGTTAGCTTTGCATGTTTACAAAAGTACCTCCCAGAGGGAGGAAGATATTGGTGAACAAATGTAGGAGGCACATGGTATGTGTTATTTGTATAAAAATACAGTACATTAAGCACTGATTTCAAGAACTAAGAACATAAACTTTAATTTATTTTACAATAGGGAATACTGTAGCATTCTTAAACTCTTATGCAATAATAACACAAGAAATGTCAGCGTTACTCTTGACTTTCCTAGGAGCTCTGGTGGCCTAGTGCCTAAGGCACTTGACTGCTAACCAGAAGGCTGGAGGTTCAAACCCACCAGCCACTCCTCGGAAAGAAGGTTGGGCCATCTACTTCCATAGAGGTACTGCCTCGGAAACTCAAGGAGGGGTCACTCAAGGTCAACTCAAGGAGTTGGGTCCGACTCGATGGCACATAACAACAACAACAACACTAGGAGATTGGCTTGAGCTGAGCTGACTCTCAGAATTATTTAATGTATTTAATTCACTTCAGTTAACACAAAACAACTAGCTATCAAATGCTCAGTTTTGTGCCAGATCAATACCTACCAAGCTGAGTAAGATGCAGGAAATATGATCAATTCAAAGACGTTCTGGTATATAAATAACTGTACTGCATGATATAAGTACCCTAGGGTAGAAATGCTTTTGCCAAACTTAAAAGGTTCTCTGTCAACTCTGAGACTGGGAAAGACTTAAAAGAAAACTTTAGGAATTAGTAAGACTTCAAATGGTAATGGAAATTTTAAGAAGGGATTCTAAACTAAAGAGCAAAATGAAGGGATTCTAAGTTAGGTAAAGAGCAAAATGAAGGAATTTAACCTTTAATTGATTTAAGGAAACTTTCACAAAGAAATCATCACATCTTAGAAAAGACTGAGTGAAGCGTGATCTTAGACGGATGGGTCTCCGTTGCTGCTCCCACTAAAACCAGAGAAATCAGATAAAAGGATGCCATCCTCTGCTCCCTTCTGTCTAATCATGATCACATCTGACAGCTTCTAAAGTATCAACAGGAGTCAAGCTATTATCTCATTTCCAAATAGTGCTCAGTTACGTAAATCTCAATTTTTCATCTCTGCTTTTATTAGTGTAGCAGTGGCCAGTGATTTTAATGAAAGGACATTTTCTTAGCCATTCAAATATCATTTATTTATGGATCAAAAATCTTGCCCAGCATACCTACTGGCTCCTACACAAGATCAAACATAAATAATTCAGGGAATATTTATGAGTTTATTCATTTGTTTTGCAAACCTTGCTTATCTTTATGTGAATTAATGTGCAACTTAAATATTCATGAGCCAATTTATATTATTGGTTTATTTTGTGATAGCCAGATGTTATTTTTTTCCTCTTTGTAATCAGTGCTTATCTTTTTAGATTCAAATTCAACCTCTGAGTGTGATTGCCAGAACTGTATATCATTAAAAAGTTGAATAATAAGACTTCATAAGAAAAATAATTTAACTTTTTTTGTGTCCTCTTAAGCAAGACAGTACCACTGGAAATCCTACCTTTTACCTCAGAATAATTTAAAATCTATGACACCTATGTATATGAAGGTAAAATTTTAAATAAATATTGACTGTATTAAACACACTAGAAAGTAAGATTTTTTTTTTTTTTTTTT
>NW_006921616.1:8742451-8749174 GCF_000298275.1 Orycteropus afer afer | reverse complement strand
TTTTCTTTTACTTCAACTTCAGAGATGCTGTGTTGTTTTGCCTGGTTGGTGATTTTTAGTATGTAGAGGTCCTCAAAGAAGCGGCTTCTAAGGGTGTTGACTCCCAGGGGTGGGTTGGACATGTTTGGCGTCTCGTGTTCTGGGACCTGTAAGACAGGCTGGGTTGCAACAATTAGGGGAGGGAAGTGAGAACAGGGAAACAGTGGAGCCTAGGTGGCCAAGGTATCTTATTAGTTGGGTGGTCTCCACGAGCGCAAGGGAATCTCTTCCAGGTCTTTGGCTTGAAGGATCATTTGGTTTGCTGTCTGTCACGAAATATGAGTAGATATCTGGTGGACCTGCCACGGTGAAGGTTACCCTGGGCTCCTGGGTGGTGATCTGCGTTGGGCCAAACAAGCCAGGGCCTCCTCACAGGTCTTCTTAGTACTGTAGTCCCACTTTGGCTCTCGATCGGGACAGCGTCCGCGCCTGCTGGGTGATGATTGTTTGTGAGCTGTTCTTGATCTGCATGGGCACGGGCCTGCTCCAGCACTCTTTTGTTCTCCTAGGCCAGGGTGAAGGTGATGATTTGCCGGTGTTGTTTGCTGGGAAGGTGCCAGGGAAGATGGTCGCAGGTGCTGGGGGCAGATCGGAGTGCTGGGGGAATGGGGGGTTCTGGACCCTCCGATGAGGAATCGGGGGCACCAGCAATCCCGCTTCTGACACCAGTGTTAGAGCTCCATCGGCAATCAGTGACCATGCCACACACCAGGGTACCTGCCAGGAGATTTTATTTAAAGAGGCGAAAGGGCACCTGCGCTGAGGCAGGACAGAAGGAGAAGAAGAGAAGAAGAGGAACAAGAGGAGGAAGAAGAGAAGAGGAAGAAAAGAAGAAGAAGGAAAGTAAGATTTTTTAAAAAGTCAAAGTTTTTAAAAATTATTTATTGAAAACAGCAACTATAAACCAATTATATGCATGTTTACATAGATATATGGTTTATGAACAATAACTATTTTCTAAAACAAAAAATAGTGGGAAGAGTAGCATTGTTTAACATTTGGCAAATTTCTTTCATGTCTGGCTTAATAGAAAAGATTTGATATTTCATATCTTCTTCTGCACTTGGTAGGTTGTCAAATGCTGTTTTAGCTTAAGTATTTGAAGAAAATCCAACTCAGATAGCTATGTGGATGGGAAAAGCAACAGTGTTTTAAAAGTAGAGTGTCAGCGAAAAGGGGGAAGACCCTTCATGAGATGGATTGACACAGACGGTGCAGCCATGGACTTGAGTATCCCAAGGATTGTGAGGCTGGTGCGGGACCAGGCAGTGTTTCATTCTACCGTACACAGCGTCACTATGAGTTACAGCCCACTCGACGGCACCTAACAACAACAACGACAGCTATTTATACTTAGTTTTCTCTACTACACACCAAAAGTGACAAGTAGTAATTTCTTTAAAGTTAACTGCAATGTGGAATTTTATCAATTAACCTTTTGTTTTCTGATACTTTAAAATCCATTGGTCCATTTTGCATTTTGAATGTATCTTTACCAATGCATGGTTTGGAATATGCATTGGTCATTTGGGAAATATTTATTCACTGGTTCATTGTTGTATTTGTTGGGTGCTGTTGAGTTGGCTCTAACTTATTGTGACCCTGTGCATAGTAGAAGGAAACCCTGCCTGGTCTGCACCATCCTCACAATCCTTGGATGCTTAAACCCATGTGTGCACCCTCTGTGTCAATCTATCTTATTAAGGGTCTTCCTCTTTTTCACTGGCCCTCCATTTTACTAAGCATAATGTCCTTCTCCAGAGAGTGGTCCCTTCTGACAACATGACCAAAGTAGGTGGATGAAGTCTGGACATTCTCACTTCCAAGGGGCATTTTGGTTGCACTTCTTCCTGACAGATTTGTTCGTTCTACTGGCAGTCCATCGTACTTTCAATATTCTTTGCCAACACCACAACTCAAATGCGTCAACTGTTCTTTGGTCTTCCTTATTCATTGTCTAGCTTTCATATGCATAGAAGGAGGTTGAAAGTACCATGGCTTGGGTTAAGTGCATCTTAGTCTACAAAGAGACATTTTTGCTTTTCAGCACTTGAAAGAGGTCTTTTGCAGCACATTTGCCCAATGCAATATGTTGCCTGATTTCTTGACTCCTGCTTCCATTGGCGTCAATTATGGAAAAAGCAATATGAAATCTTTGACAACTTCAAAATTTTCTCCATTTATCATGATGCTGCTTATTGGCCCAGTTGTGAGGATTTTCATTTTCTTTATGTTGAGGTGTAATCCATAGTGCAGACTGTAGTATTTAAATTTCATCAGTAAGTGCTTCAAGTTGGTGTCATCTACATAATTCAGGTTGTTAATGAGTCTTCCTACAATCCTGATGCTGTGTTCTTCTTCATATAGTCCAAGTCCTCATATTATTTGCTCAGAATGCATATTGAATAAGTATGGTGAAAGGATACAACCCTGACACACTCCCTTTCTGATTTTAAACCACGCAGTATCTCCTTGTTCTGTTCCTACAACATCCTCCTGGTCTATGTACAATTTCCTCATGAGCACAATTAAGTGTTCTGGGATTCCCATTCTTCTCAATGTTATCTATAATTTGTTATGATCCACACAGTTGAACGCTTTTGCATAGTCAAGAAAACATAATTACACATCTTTCTGGTATTCTTTGCTTTCATCCAAGATCCATCTGATATCAGCAATGATGTCCCTTGTTCCACGTCCTCTTCTAAACACAGCTTGTATTTCTGAAAGTTTCCTGTTAATATACTGCTGCAACCATTTTTGAATTATCTTCAGCAAGATTTCACTTGTGCATGATACTAATGATACTGTTTGATAATTTCTACATTCTATGGGATCACCTTTCTTTGGAATGGGTACAAATATCGATCTCACTGGTTCATGGTTATCTTTTAATGTTATTACTGATTTCAGCAGGAAATATTTAGGTATTGGCAGGGACTGATTAAATCCAGGTTACGTGACTAGGTATATCCTTCTAATAAAACACACACACACACACACACACACATGTTGTTGTTGTTGTTGTTGTTAGGTGCTGTCGAGTCAGTTCTGACTCATAACGACCCTATCTATATACAATAGAATGAAGCACTGCCCGGTCCTGTCCCAGCCCCATGATCCTTGCTATACCTGCGCCCACCATTGTAGCCACTGTGTCAATCCATCTCGATGAGGGCCTTCCCCTTTTTCATTGACCTTCCACTTACCAAGTATGATATCCTTCTCCAAGGGAAGAGTTTCTTCTGACAACATGACTGGGTTCAGAGTACTGAATTAAATTGTATCCTTGTTATGTTATTTGCGGTTGAGTTGGCCCCGACTCATAGTGACCCCTCCTTGGGTTTCCGAGGCAGTATCACTACGGAAATAGGATTGCCCAACCTTCCTTCCGAGGAGTGGCTGGTGGGTTTGAACCACCAACCTTCTGGTTAGCAGTCAAGTGCCTTAGCCACTATGCTACCAGAGCTCCCAGTTGTATCCTTAGATTAATCATATTCGGTGAAAGCTGTTAGAGCCAGAACTTGACAGGATCATCTTGTTTTTTTTTCCAAGTCTCACAAGTTTTCTGCCTTTGACAGGATGTGGTCACTTTCCATCACTCTGTATTTCATAGAAAATATATGTGTTTTCTTTCTTTGAGAGTTTTCCACTTTACACAGGTTCTAGCTTTTGCAGATTTTACTGTAGTGAGGAAGCAGTTACTATTTAGCTGACTGATTTGTGTAAGTAGGATCACTTAAGACTTTCCTGAACACTCAAAACTATCCAGTCAGTCAGCACTGATGATCTAGACCTGGTTGGACCAGGTGACACTGAAGTCTGAGAAATTCAGTCTGGAATGATTGGTCCCTATTGGTGCACATCTACAAATGATTCCTCACAATGCAAAAACCAAAACCAAAAAACCAAACTCACTACTATCAAGTCACTTCTGACTTATATAGACCCCCATTGGGTTTCCAAAGCTGTAAATCTTTACGGAAGTAGATTGCCCCATCTTCCTTCCATAGAGTGGCTGGTGGATTTGAACCGCTGATCTGGGTAGCAGCCACATGTCTTATCCACTACGCCACCAGAACTCCTTCCTCAGAATGCGGCCTTGTGAAAAATGTGGGCACTTCCCCCCCCCATAAATTCCTATTCTCTTATTCATGCCTGATCTTGCCTGTCTATCTATGTATCCACGCATAAATTAGGATTTGCTGCTGCTGCTAATGTGGTATTGTGTATGCACTAGTGTTTGCCTTTATTGTCTGTACCTCTTGTGAACCTGTCCATGGCTTCCTTTTCCTTAGTGATATTGTGCTAGTTACGTGCTTTTGTTATATGAGAACTTTTGAGAAAATAAATGTAAACTGCATGTGTGAACAATAAAATCTAAAGATATGAATGCCAAATCAATTTTTCATATGTAGAGAAGTATTTAGAATGCTTCAGGTAATTTGGATAATTGAAGTAATTTACGTGGGAAATGAAAAATCAGTGTTGCTTTAAATATTCATACTTTATGTTCAAGTAAAACCCAGTCATTGCCTGAAAACAATTTAAAATATTGAACATATGCCAAGGTCTACTTAAAAAGTCATGAGGTGATAAAGATTAGCATGGTAGGTTGTTCTGGTAAAATGAATAGAGATTAAGGTCAGAAGTTCAGATTTTAGATTTTGGGGGTCAAATCTCTATTCTACCCTGATGTTTGTTGGTTGTACTTTTTAGAGTTAATTCTCTAAGCTTCGTGCAAACTAATTATTATACTGAAGATGTTTGATTAGATTTATGTTTCTGAATAGCGTAAATGATGATTTACAAATAATCTCATTTTTTTCAACTTTAAGAATCAAGGTAATGGAAGGAAGTTGTCTTATAGTCTAGACACAAAATCACAAGGAACAACATAGTTTTTCCTATTACAGGATTTTATTTCTTTTCCTTTTACTGTAAGTAAATGATCAGTTTTCAAGTGCTTATGGGAAACTTAAAGTGAAATGAAAGATGAATGAATCCCATGAATGTAATGAGGAGATATTCCCACAACCATGAGCTATTCTCTGTGTACCTCGTGTATTTAGAACACCCACCTTCATGGCCTTGTTAAAACAATTTCTCACAGATGTAAAGAAATTCTTCCAGGAGAGATCAGAGCGACTTGTGAAAACAGATGAAGCCTCACCTTACATAATTTCAAAGTAAACACATATCAGCATGTCTCCCTGGTGTTTATTGAGTTATTATATCTTTATGTTTCACAGCTTTAGTTATGTACTCTGTCTTCAAACTTATCTTTGCTTTTTGAACCTGTTGTTGTTGTTGTTGTTGTTATATGCCTTCGAGTCGGACCCGACTCATAGCGACCCCTCCTTGGGTTTCCGAGGCAGTGTCACTACGGAAATAGATTGCCCAACCTTCCTTCCAAGGAGTGGCTGGTTGGTTTGAACCGCCAGTCTTCTGGTTAGCAGTCAAGTGCCTTAGGCACTACGCTAGTTAGAAATCATGTGGGAGAAAGTTTCGTAAAAGTATCTTATGGGAGAGATGGGAGCACCCGGGACAGGCCAGGTAAGCAGTGAGCCAGACACGCAGGACAGGTGGGTTTTGGAGCAGTTAGGGAAGGCTGGAAAGTGAATGGAGTTGTTTGGAACAACTAAGGGAGACAAATTTGTCTGTCAGTTTGTTGTATCCCAATACAACAGTGGCTTGCAAGTTGCTGTCAGGCTGGAGGATATGCCACTGGCATTTCAAATGCCAGCAGTGTTACCCACGATGGACAGGTCTCAACAGAGATTCCACACTATGACAGATCTGGAAGAAGGAAGAGGCCATCCACTTCTCACAGAATCAGCCAGTGAAAACCTTATGAATAGCAGTGAAACACTGTCTGATGTATTACTGGAAAACTTTATGAATACCTCTGAAACATTGTTGATGCAGGGCTGGAAAATAAGCCCCTCAGGTTGGAGGGCAGTAACAATATGACTGGGGAAGAGCTGCCTCCTCAGAGTAGAGCCAACCTTAATGATATGGATGGAGTAAAGCTTTCGGGACCTCCATTTGCTGAAGTGGCATGACTCAAAATGAGAACAAATAGCTGCAAACATCCATTAATTATTGGAACACGGAAAGTACAAAGTATAAATCTAGGAAAATTGGAAGTAGTCAAAGATGAAACATATAAAGATTAATATCCTAGGCATTGGTGGGCTGAAATGGACTGTTTTTGGCCATTTTGAATCAGACAATCATATGACCTACTATACCAGGAGTGACAAATTAAAAAGGAATGATGCAGCATTCATCATCATAAAGAATGATTCAAGATCTGTCCTGAAGTACAATGTTGTCAGTGATAGGATAATATCTATACAACTATGAAGAAAATGAGTTAATACTACTATTATTGAAACTTATGCCCCAACTACCAAAGCCAAAGATGAGGAAATTGAAAATTTTTGCCAACTTCTGCAGTCTGAAATTGACCGAACATTCAATGTTGTTGTTGTTGTTATGTGCCGTCAAGTCAGCCCCGACTCATAGCGACCCCTCCTTGCGTTTCCGAGGCAGTATCACTACAGCAGTAGGATTGCCCAACCTTCCTTCCGAGGAGCGGCTGGTGGGTTTGAACCGCCAGCCTTCTGGTTAGCAGTCAAGTGCTTTAGCCACTATGCTACCAGAGCTCCTGAACATTCA
>NW_006921616.1:8739620-8741811 GCF_000298275.1 Orycteropus afer afer | reverse complement strand
TTCCCAAATGATTTTGAGTTTTGTTCCACATTGTTCTCCCTCTCTATCCAGGATCTCCTACATAGATCCCCCTCCGAGTGGTTGACAGTGGTAGCCGGGCACCATCTACTTCTTCTGGTCTCATAGTAGTACAGGCTGTACAGACTGCATGGTGTACCAGTCACTAGGACTAATTGTTTCCATGAATCTTTGGTTCTTTGGTTTTCTTCATCCTTTGCTGTGGATGAGGAGAGACCCATCATTGCATCTAGGTAGCTGCTTGCAAGCTTTTAAGATCCCAGTTGCTACTTGGCAAAGTAGGAGGTGGAACAATGTTTTGTGTAGTATATTATGCCAATTGAGCTTGATGTGCCCTGTGACTATGGTCCTGAGCCCACAGGTTTAACTACTCCCTCCCTCTGGGTAATTGGCTGTAACCAAGAAATGACTACAAACTTGTTCCTTCTCAGATGTACTACACACCTGGGCATTCTTACAGAACATACAAATACACTCGGAGAAACATTGTCTGCCCACCTTGCACATAGTCTTGGGTACACTCCCCACTGCATAGACATACATAATGGCTCAGCTGGTCTGACCATCTATCCACCCATATGCCCATGTTTACCTTCACTGACATTGCAGTACTGTATGTCCAAAAGGGTTCATCTTTGTTGTCTGCACTTCCCATGTACCTCTCTGTCTTCCTCTTCCTCGATCCCACCATGTTGATCACTCACAATTGGTACATTGCCCTTCTCTTCACTCAAATCAATACTTACCTCTACCTATCTAACAGTGTTGCCTACACTCCCCTCCCAACTCCTGGTAACCAACAAAGAAAATTTCCTTTCATATGTAAACCTTTCCTTGACTTTTTACAATAATGGACTAATACAATGTTTGTCCCTCTGTGACTGATTTATTTTACTCAGCATAATATCCTCCAAGTTCATCCACATTATGTGGTCTTTTGCAGATACTAGGTTATTCTTTAGGGTTGCATAGTATTCCATTGTGTGTATGTACCATAGTAGCCTGGTTATCCATTCCTCAGTTGATGGACACTTAGGTTGTTTCCATTCTTTTGCTATTGTAAATAGTGCTGCAATGAAAATGGGTGTGCATATGTCTGTTCTTGTCCTGGCTCTCACTTCTTTAAGATATATACCTAATAATGGAATGTCTGGGTCAAATGGTATTTCTAATTCCAACTTTTTAAGGAATAACCATACTGCTTTCCACAGTGGTTTTACCATTTTTCAGTCCCACCAACAGTGTATGAGAGACCCAGTCTCTCTAAATCCTCATCACTCTTTGTTATTCTCTAACTTGTTGAACTTTGCTACCAGTGCTGGTGCTGATGGGCATCTCGTTGTTTTGATTTGCACCTCTCTAATGGCTAATGATTATGAGCATTGCTTCACATGTTTGCTAGCCACCTGAAAATCCTCCTTGGTGAAATGTCTGTTCAGGTCTTCTGCCTATTTTTAAAATGGATTATTTGTCTTTTTGTTATTGAGGTGTTGGAGTTTTCTATAAATTCTAGAGATAAGTCCTTTGTCAGATATGTCATTGCCAAATTATTTTTCCCAATTTGTAGGTTTTGTTTTGACTTTTTTGGAAAGGTCTTTGGAAGCACATACAAATTTAACTTTTAGAAGGTCCCTTTCATTTAGTTTCTCTTCTGCTGTTTGTGCATTTTGGATTATGCTTGACAGTCTATTTACGCCATATATTAGGGTCCCTAAATTTGCTCCTAATTTTTCCTTGAGTAACTTTATAGTTTTAGGGTTCACATTTAAGTCTTTTTTCCACCTGGAGTTCGTTTTTGTATGGTGTGAGGTACAGATCTTGTTTCATTTTTCTGCATATGGATATCCAATTTGGCCAGCACCATTTATTAAACAAACATTCTCTGCCCCATTTAATGGATTTTGGCCCTTTGTCAAAAATCAGCTGACCATAGGTTGGTGGAGTTATTTCTGGGTTCTCAATTCTATTCCATTGATCTATGTGTCTGTCATTGTACCAGTACCAGGCAGTTTTGACTACTGTGGCTGCATAGAAGGTTTTGAGATCCAGCAGTGTAAGACCTCCTGCTTTGTTCTTCTTCTTCAATGTTGTTGTTGTTATTATGTGCCGTTGAGTCAGCCCTGACTCATAGCGACCCCTCCTTGGGTTTCCAAGGCAGTATCACTACGGAAGT
>NW_006921616.1:8726855-8737077 GCF_000298275.1 Orycteropus afer afer | reverse complement strand
AATCTTGGACAATTTTCTCAGTGGTTTTGTTTTTCTCTTCCTGTTCTTGAATTTCAGTGACACATAGGTTATTCCTTTTGATGGTATCCCACCTGAACCTTAGGCTCTCTTCATATTTGTTTTGATCTTTTCTTCTGATTGATCCCTTTCTGAAGAAGTATGCAGGTATTTGTCTTCAATTTCATTTAATTCTTTCTTCCATTACATCAGTTCTGCTATTTTGTCCTTTCAATGTATTATCTATTTCTGACAATTTAGTATTAATCTTCTGGATTTATATCTGTAGATTTAGAATCATTTATAATTTTTCATTTATTTTGTAATTTATTTCTTGTACTTCCTTCTGAACTCTTCTCGTTTTTTATTGTCTGTGTTTTCTTTGATCTGTCTCTCAATCCTTTGAATATATCTAAATATAATTCTTTTGAATTCCTTACCAGGGAGTTCCAATGCTGCTTCTTCCTCAGAGGTGTGTTCTGGGTCTGTATCCTTCTCCCTTGTTTCCTCACTTTATCTTGCTTCTTTGTGGGCTGTGATGGTCTGCTGTCCCCAAGACATTGTGACATTGTTGTATTTAGATCTCTGTTAACTGTTTGTGAAGAGCAGCTAAGGGAGAGTCAGGCTTTTCTTGGTGGTTCTTTACCTTCAGCCCATTGGTGGAGAAGGAAATGGTGGCTCTCACTCAGTACGTGAAGCTGCAGGAGGTGTGGGTGTAGTTGTGTTGTGTGGAGACTGTTGCTGTCTCCCACTCAGTTAGACAAAAATAACAATTGAATAACCATCAAAAAAGTAAAAGCAATTGGACAAAACACACACTGTTTAATCACACAGGAACAGTAACCAAAAAAAAAAAAAAAAGAGAAAGAAATGGAAAAAAAAAAAAAAACACTGCAATATCTGGGGATAGGGCAATAAGAAAAAAAAGTTAGAGAAGGAGAATAATGAAGGAAAAAAAGGTAAAAACTCAAAAAGAACAACAAGGAACAGGATTAACCACAAGAAAGAAAAGGAAAAAAAAATATATCATCTTTTAGATAGATAGATAGCTACATAGATAGATAGATAGTAACCAGGAACAGGGAAAAGAAAAAAAGCTGAAAACTAGAACCTCAGAAGGGAAGAATAAAGAATAATAATAAAAAGGACAAAAGTGATAATAATAGTAGTAGTTTTAAAACAGACAAAAACAAACAAACTAAAAAAAAAAGAAAAAAAAATGGAGGGAGGATGGGGCAGGGCACCCAGGCTCTCTCCACGCACACAGACTGGGATGGAATTCCTGCCAGCCTAGAAGGTGAGTGGGAGTGAGGGATGGCCACACCTCTGTTCACCAAGAGGGTGTGGGATATAAGAGTAACAAGGGGAATGTTGCACCTTTACAGTCATCCCATCCAGAATGTCCTTGCAGTTCCCAGCAAGTGGAGCCTTTCTTAAGTCCCTGGAATCTGGGGGAATGCTATAGCTTTAAATATTCAAAATGGTCAAACCTCTTGTAAACATTCAAAATGGCTGCACCCTCCAGACAGCAAAAGTCTACAGCTCAGCCCACCTTCCTCTTCGGCGCTCCCCCTTTTATACACCAGCCACCAGAGCAGTCCTCCATGCAGTCCCTGACTAACAGTGTTGATTTTAAGGTTAACTGTTGGGTCCTACCAAGCACTTGGCAATATCCAAGTTGTCTGTGCCATCAGGATCGCTGTATGACTACAGCTCTTTGTGTCTCCTTTTTTTGGTGTTTTCATGCAAATTTTTCTGCTAGTTGGAGTTTAGTCCACTTCTATATCTTTCCCTTCGAAGCTCAGCGGTCCAGGATTATCTTCTTATCTGTGTTAATTGGTTCCCCTTTTCTTTGTTGAAGAGGGTCTGTGCAGTCTTTCTTCTTATTCTGCCACCTTATTGGAAGTCTCCCAATACCTTTTCTCAACAACACAAATGGTGGCTATGCACGTGGACCTTGCCAGGTGGGGTACACAGGAATCAGATCAACTACATCTGTGGCAAGAGGTGATGGAAAAGTTCAATATCTTCAGCCAAAACAAGGCCAGGATCTGACTGTGGAACAGACCATCAACTGCTCATATGCAAGTTCAAGTTGAAGCTGAAGACAATTAAAAGGAGTCCATGAGAGCCAAAGTATGACCTTGAATATATCCCTCCTGAATTTAGAGACCATCTAAAGAATAGATTTGATGCATTGAACACCAATGACCGAAAATCAGAGGAATTGTGGGATGACATCAAGAAATCATCCATGAAGAAAGCAAGAGGTCATTAAAAAGAAAGAAAAGGAAGAAAAGAATAAAATGGATGTCAGAAGAGACTCTGAAACTTGCCCTTGAGTGAAGAGCAACTAAAGCAAATGGAAAAAAATGACAAGATAAATGAGCTAAAAGAAAGAGTTCAAAGAGCAGCTCAAGAAGACAAAGTCAATTATTATAATGAAGTGTGCAAAGACTTGGAGTTAGAAAACTGAAAGGGGAGAATACTCTCAGCATTTCTCAAGCTGAAAAAACTGAGGAAAAAATTTAAGCCTCAAATTGCAATATTGAAAGATTCTATGGGCAATATATTGAATGATACAGGAAACATCAAAAGAAGATGGAAGGAATACACAGAGTCACTCTACCCAAAAGAATTGGTCAATGTTCATCCATTTCAGGAGGTGGCATACGATTAAGAACCAATGGTATTGAAGGAAGAGGTTGAAGCTTCACTGAAAGAATTGGCAAAAAACAAGGCTATAGGAATTGACAGAATACCCACTGAGAAGTTTCAAGAAACAGATACCATGCTGGAGGCCTCACTTGGCTACAACAGAGATTTGGAAGAGAGCTACCTGGACAACCGACTGGAAGAAATCCATATTTTTGACACTTCCAAAGAATGGTGATCCCACAGAATGTGGAAATTATTGAACAATATCATTAATATCACACACAAGTAAAATCTTACTGAAGATAATTTAAAAACAGTTGTAGCAGTATGTTGACAGAGAACTTCCAAAACTGCAAGCTGGATTCAGAAGAGGATGTGGAACAAGGGATATCATAGCCAATGTCAGATGGATCTTGGCTCAAGGCAAAGAATACCAGAAAGATGTTTATTTGTGTTTTATTGACTATGCAAAAGCATTAGATTGTGTGGATCATAATAAATTGTGGATAACATTGAGAAGAATGGGAATTCCAGAACCCTTAATTGTACTCATGAGGAACCTGTACATAGGCAAGAAGAGCATTGTTTGATATGAACAAGGGAATAGTGCATGGTTTAAAATCAGTAAAGGAGTATGTCAGTGTTGTATCCTTTCACTATACTTATTTAATCTGTGTGCTGAGCAAGTAATACAAGAAGCTGAACTATGTGAAGAAGAATGTGGCATCAGGTTTGAAGGAAGACTCTTCAACAACCTGTGATACACAGACGATACAACTTTGCTTGCTTAAAATGAAGATGACGAAGCACTTACTAATGAAAATCGAAGACTACAGTCTGCAGTATGGATTACATCTCAATATAAAGAAGACAAAATTCCTCACAAGTGGGCTAAAAAACAGCATCATGATAAGTGGAGAAAAGATTGAAGTTGTCAAAAACTACATGTTACTTGGTTCTGCAATCAACACCAATAGAAGCAACTGTCAAGACATCAGAAGACAAATTGCATTGGGCAAATCTGCTGCAAAAGACCTCTTTCAAGTGCTGAAGAGCAAAGATGTCTCCTTGAAGACTAAGGTGTGTTTAATCCAGACCATGATATTTTCACTTACTTAAGGCATTTGACTGCTAACCAGAAGGCTGATGGTTCAAACCCACCAGCCACTCCTTGGAAGGAAGATTGGGCAATCTACTTCTGTAGTGATACTGTCTTGGAAACCCACGGAGGGGTCGCCATGAGTCGGATACGACTCAACAGCAGTGGTGGTGGGTAGACCCCATAAAAATGTATAACGAATTGAATTTTTCCCCCATTTTCAAAATTCATAGATCTAATTTAAGAGCTGGAGTATCAACACATGTAAAGTTACAAAAGTAATAACATTTTAACATTTGAGATAGTAATATTCAAAATCTTATACCCCAATAACTGGTTGAAATTTAAACATACTTAAATTCATTGTTGTTGGGTGCCATAGAGTCCTTCCAACTCATAGTGAGTCCTTGTGGAGAGCAGAACTGCCCCATATGGTTTTCACGGCTGTAATCTTTACAGAAAGAAGCAGATCGCCAGGTCTGTTGCCTGAGGAGCTGCTGGGTGGGTTCAAACAACCAACCTTTTGGTTAGCAACCAAACGCTTGACTGTTGTACCACCAAATCTCCTTTTTTCAACTCTGCAAGCTACTGAATGTATAAATGTGGGAGAGATACACTCTTTTTATATTTCCCTGTCTAACAAATAGTGCTAAAATGTTAATCTTTCTCCAATATCCTCTGTCCTCATCTGTGTTCTAGCAGAGGTAATCCTTCACGCCCCCAACACACACAATGTTAACAAGGAAGATGTGCATCCAGTAAGAGATGACCATTTCTATCCTAGCCACAGGGCTAAATTTTGGCCATTGGGATGTACGCAGGTTCTAGACCACTTCCTTAAGAAATGGCTCCCCTTTCTTCTTCCTTAGGCTAGAATTTAGATGTAGTGCTAGTGATACTGCTTTGAGGATGAAAACAACAGTCATGATCTCTGCTGTCCAGGACAGTAGCCACAGGCTGCCTGTAGCTATTGAACACTGGAAAAGTGACAAGTATAACTGAAGAGATGAATTTTAATTTTATCTCATTTTAATAATTTTAATGTAAATTTAAACAGTGATAATGAGTATCATTATTGGAAAACTTTTATATATGTTTGAAACAACTTGGGTATGTTATTACACTTTTTCAACAATTTTGTGAAATCTAAACACAATGCAAGTATTTCCAACGACATTTAGCTCTCTCATTGAGATGCATTCCATCCTAAAATAAAGTTTTGTATATGTTAACTAAAACACATATTAAAGTTAATTTCACCCACTTTTTTTTTATATTGACTACTAGAAAATCCAAAGTTACACATATGATTCACATGTATTTCTATTAGACAGCACTGATCTTAGGGCTGGTGGAGCCACTAAGTAGAAGGAACCCTGGTCTTTGGATGTCTCCATGGAGCAGAACAGTGTGACATCCCCAAACCCCCTACCAGTTCAGACTTTTATGTAGAAGAAACTAACCTTCTAGTTGGTTTAAGTCACTATGATTTTCTGTGAAAACAAACTTACACTAGTTTAGTTTAAAAACGACTCCATAGAGTTGTTAAATGGCGAGGGTTTAGAAAAGAGCCTGCCACATACTGACTGTTCGATGCTTGCAGGTAACTAGTACCATTCATAGTAATATCCCTCTCAACTGAAAGGAGATTTTCTCTCCCCTCTAATTCTATAGATTTTTATATTTCCATTATGAAGTACCAAAACCCATTCAATTTCATGCATTTAATTGCCACTCACTGTGGAGAATTTTGCTAGATGGCATATGTTCTAAAATGTCTGTTTATCGCTGAGACCATGAAGTAACTCTTACACATACTGTGAGATATTAAGCTACTTGATTAATGCTCTCAACATTGTCCAATCACCATTGCTTCCACAGCCATAAGGAAACCATGATCATGTCATCCCCAGCTCAAACCCTTCTTTGCTTTGTTTTCTTTTTATTGCTCTAAGGATAAACACCAAAAAAACACTAATGTGCCCTCCTCCCTCCCCAGGATGATTCCACCCCGGTGGTTTTCTGGGCTGTTCGTCACCCTGACTTTGTATTATTTCATCATTTAGCAATGCTCATTCCTCTCTCCATCTTTTGTGCATGTGTTTCATTCTTCCTTGAATGTGTTCTCCTCCTTCAACTCCTTGTTAAATGCTACTCATCATTCACATTTCGGCTCACATATCAGTCCAATGATCAGTATCGTTAGAGAGTCTGAGATGGCCCCCCCCAGCCTGGGATAGCTCTCCTGCTAACAGTCTCAGAGCACCTTGGTGGCACCCTCCTGCCCCATGTCTCTACTAGAATCTGTGACTGGAATCTTATTATAAATGTAGCACTTTTCATATTACTAAAAAAATTATGGATTGCTGTTTTCTCTGCCCAATACTTCCTTTTCTGCTAAATTGTAACCTCCTAGAGGTTACACTTGGTACATCTTTCCCAATGTTGTTGTTGTTGTTATGTGCCGTCGAGTCGGCCCCGACTCATAGCGACCCCTCCTTGGGTTTCCGAGGCAGTATCACTACGGAAGTAGGATTGCCCAACCTTCCTTCCGATCTTTCCCAATAGCAAGGCAAAATTCTAATAGCAAGGCAAAATTCTAATAAGTGCTTTAAACTGCCATGAAATCTGTACAAAACCAAACCCCCTTGCTGTCATCTCGCTCCGTGATGACCTCGAGTATTAGAGCAAAACCGCTCCATGGTGTTTTCTTGGCCGGAATCTTTGCAGAAGCAGGTCATCGGGCCCTTCTTCTTGGTGCCAATGGGTGAATTTAGAATCTTAAACGTCACGTGGTAGAGGGCAAACTGTTCAAACATTGAGATATATTTAGTGTAAGAATCAGAAGAAGACAAAGATCATTTAAGCAGAGGAGTGGAGAAAAGAAAGTATCTAAGCAGTTATTAAGATGTAACTTGCACTATCTAAGATAGAAGTCAGTATAGTGCTTAAGAGTGGACTCTAGAATTAGACTGGTTGAGTTTGAATTCTGGATCTTCCTTTTACTGGCTGTGTGACCTTTAACAATTTACATGATCTCTCTGTGCCTTAGAATTTCATTTGTGAAACAGACAAAGTGAGCAGCAGTGTATTTTGTTGGGAGAATTAAATGAGTTAATATGAATCTAGTTTACCAGAGTATTTAAAAAACCAAAACTAAACTCATTGCCATAGAGTCGAATCTGACTCATAGCGACCTCTCCTCAGGTTTCCAAGGCAGTATCTCTACGGAAGTAAATTGCCCAATCTTCCTTCGGAGGAGTGGTTGGTGGGTTTGAACCATCAGCCTTCTGGTTAACAGTCAGATGCCTTAGGCACTACGCCACCAGAACTCTTACCATAGTATTTGTTGTTGTTGTTCTTGTTTGCCGTCAAGTCAGCCCCGACTCATAGCGACCCCTCCTTGGGTTTCCGAGGCAGTATCACTACGGAAGTAGGATTGCCCAACCTTCCTTCCGAGGAGTGGCTGGTGGGTTTGAACCTCCAGCCTTCTGGTTAGCAGTCAAGTGCCTCAGGCACTATGCTACCAGAGCTCCTACATATACATATAATTGTTTATTAGAGGCTCTAGTAAACTCCTTAGTGAAGAGAAAGTTTCAATAACTGGTTTAAGTTACGTTTGGGAGTTTATGGATTTTGATAATGTGCAGTATTCTTTCCATTATTATTAGAGTGAATTGAGTGTTCCTTACTCTGTTTATAAAGTGCACTCAAGTGCCTAGATAAAGGCTAATGTATTTTTAAGTGCTCTTGTTATATGGATCATCGATAAGCTCTTGTTCATTTATTAACCTCCTTAAAACTTCTTTAATCAAGAAAAATAATTTTGAACAGCGCACTATTCAGTATTTTAGTAAACCCCAAGGTTTAAGTTGACACTTGATCAATTTTTGAATGAATGTGTTTCTTGAATGATAGCTCCGATGTAATGATCATTATGTATGTTTGGAATCTTTTAGGTTTCAGGGTTTCCAATTCAAAAGCAAAAGTTACTCCTGTGTGAAAAGGATACGAATTTTACTACCAATAATGTCCATCCATTTCTCCACTTTTCTCTAGCATAAGAATACCTACGAGTTTCCCTGCACATAAAAGTTGTCAGTCATCAAAGGGGAAATTGAAACTCATTTCTTTTTTTATTATTAAGTCATACTTTTAGAAAGCATTAAAGCAGGTGATGTTTAAACACACATATGTAACACAACCATTTGTCAGTTAATTCTTTAAACAAATAAAAGTGCTGGGTCCTCACCCATCTTACAAATCATAGCATTGCCCCTGATTTGCATGGCCCAAGAAAGGACTTTAAAAGAGTCTACATTATAAATTGCAGCAGTAATAAAGCTTGAAGACTTCAATTTTCCATTAAAATAAAACCCTCTCTGGTTCCAAGGACTCTTTTCAAGCAGATACTATTTTTTTCACAGTACATCAATCTCAGACTGTGCATATAGTCTGGCAAATAAGTTGAAATTTCTTAAGAGGAAATGCGAATTATTATTAACCAGGACAATAAATATGCATGAGGACTTTGAGTGGAATTTTGTCATCTGTCCAAAAAAATGAGATAAACAACATTCTTGCTTATTTTGTGTGATGACTAACATATTTTGACAGAAAAGCTCATCACCAATCTCTGTCCTACTTGTGCACCTAAAACAAGTATGTTGTTATTAACTGTTTTAGGTCATAGATTCAATGCGTATTTAAGCTATAAATGATCATTTCCTTGTTAATTTATCAAATCTGTCTCAGCTTCTACATAACATATTTATAAATTTTTGGCAATACTTCTTTACTTGTCCAAAGCAGAGAATATTGTTTTCTGTAGAAGATTGTGTAGAGGATTTTTTTATTTAACTTTTGCTTGTGACTTTGTTTCCATTAATTATTTGAAAGAAGTAATACTTCTAAAACTTACATCCCTCTGAAATTATTTTCATTGATTAGAGCAGTGAAACTTATAAAAGACAACTTTCCTCTAGAACAGTAAGCATTGCAAAAATTAAACTAATATATATATTTTGCCAAGTGAACATGTGGGAGCTCTGGTGGCATGGTGCCTAAAACATTTGACTGCTAATTAGAAGGCTGGTGATTCAAACCCACCAGTCATACCTTGTAAGGAAGACTGGGCATTCTACTTCCGTAGTGATACTGCCTCGAAAACCCAAGGAGGGGTTGCTATGAGTTGGGTCCTACTCTTCAGCAGTGAGTTTGGTTTTGGTTTTGGAGATGAATATGTAACATAAAAGTTATTTTAAGTGAATGACTTGCAATTCATCTCACATTTTTATAATTTGTACTGTTGATCATGCACAATTTTTTTATATATCAGGATTTTTGTTATTGATGGAAAAAGCTACATAATCTAATATTTTATCTGTCATATAGAAGCATTTAAAAATGCTTAAATATATATATATCCATGTTTAAAAAGAACCAAATTAATCTTGCTGCAGTCTTAACAAATGCAATTCCTTGAATATCTGGGAAATGAGTTCACTTTATTTTAAGAAACATCTATTACAACTAGAAATAAAGAAATAAAGTGTATAAAATAAATAAAGTGTATAAAATTAAAATGATAAAATTGGGCCACAGATAATTTTGTGAATTATAATTTTTACTTTCTTTCCCCCACATAGCCCAGCACATTAAATAAAACATAGTTAAGAATGACTTGGGAGCTCTGGTGGTGCAGTGCCTAAGTCACTTGACTGCTAACCAGAAAGCTGGAGGTTTAAACCCACCAGCCACTCCTCGGAAGGCAGACTGGGCAATCTACTTCCTTAGAGATACCACCTCAGAAACCTAGGGAGGAGTAGCTATGAGTCAAATCGACTTGACAGCAGTGAATTTGGTTTTAAGAATGACTTGTTTGCTTGATTTGATGTTCAATATTTTTATTAAAGAGGACCTCAGGACTATTTTCAAATATAAATTTTTATAGAGGATAACTAATGGTCTTTGTATTTAGACAGATCTGTATATAAATCAAAGTTCCACCACATAGTTTTATTTCCACTAATAATAATAGTACTTCCATCATAACTGTGAATGTTGAATATAATATGTGAGATGCTTAGGACAATACTAGGGACATAGTAAGCGCTCAATAAATGTTATATATTACTATTATTAACTCTACAAACCAAAAGATTACAAAAGAAACCTCACTGCAGTTACTGTATTGGTTACCTACTGCTGCAGTCAAGTAGATCTGACTCATAGCAACCCCTCCTTGGGTTTCCAAGGCAGTATCACTACGGAAGTAGATTCCCCAACCTTCCTTCTGAGGAGTGACTGGTGGGTTTGAACCACCAACCTTCTTGTTAGCAGTCAAATGCCTTAGGCGCTATGCCACCAGACTCCTTATTAACTCTATAAGTCTCTTTTATCTTGTGTTGGATTGGGTTCTCTAGAGAAACACAAAAACCAGCAAGGTGTATATATATATATATATAT
>NW_006921616.1:8719339-8726508 GCF_000298275.1 Orycteropus afer afer | reverse complement strand
GGATAGTATTACAGGTAGGCCACACCCCTGGGGAAACTCCCCCTAGACTGACCGGCCGCTTAGGACGCAGTCATGTGATCCATCATGGGAACCACCACTCACAACTGGAGTCCAGCCAAGTTGACACATCTTCAACTATCACATATCTACATACTGAGAAAATGTCCTTTATTATGGGTCTCCTTTAAGGATTGAAATAAAGCATTTAGGATTCTGAACAAACAAAAAACGAAAAACAGAAACAACAAAAGAGTTATCGTCCAGTCGATCTCTACTCAGCACCATGTAGGACTGAGCAGAATCACCCTTTAGGGTTTCCAAGGCTGTAGACTTTATGGAAGGAGATTGCCATATCTTTCTCCCACAGAGTAACAGGTGGGTTTAAACTGTAGACCTTCTGGTTTGCAGCCAAGTGCTTAGTGACTGCATCACCAGGAGGGCTCCTTGGCCCTTAACATATAGTATATATTGATATATACAAAGTTAAATGTTAATGTTGTTTTGTTAGGTGCTGTCAAGTCAGAGCCTTATTATATGGCCAAACTAAAAACTAAACCCACTGCCATCAAGCCAGTTCCAACTCATAGTGACCCTCGCTGGGTTTCCAAGGCTCTAAATCTTTATGATAGCAGACTGCCTCATCTTTCTTCAGTGTGGCTGCTGGTGGTTTCAAACTGCTGACCTTTTGGTTAGCAGTCAAATATCTCAACCAGTACACCTCAGAGCTCCTTCATTATATAGCAAGCATTGTGATGTGTAATTAAATAGATATTTTTAATTATTATAGTCCTAATACTGAACACTAAACTGACATGAGACTAGTTACGTATTCAAACTATATCTTTTGCTCTCCACACTGGTATAAAAGTTACTGCATTGGTTACTTACTGCCGCTCTAACAGAAAATACCCCAGATGGGATGGGTTTAACAAATAGGACTTTATTCTCTTACAAGGTTGGAGGCTTTAAGTCTGAGTTCAAAGTGTCAGGCTCTAGGGGCTGGGTGAACGCCCCCAAACTGTGGCTTCAGCTTTGCCTCCTGCACCCAGCCCACTGAAACTGAAGGTTTTTCTTCACTGAGACAGCTGCTGGTTGCTGAGGCTGACAAAGCCAAGGTTGACAAATAAAAAGGCACAGTCCTGATGTTACCAAAAAAACACGGCAGGCCACTAACTCAAGTCCATGGAAAGTCCCAAGATCAGCAGAGCATGGCAGGCTGTTGAACAATGACATGGCTACATACAGGGTTCAAGTGTGCCATAAACTACAGACCACTTCCAAAGCTGCTTCTTGTATACAGGAAGCAGACCACATCCTTAAAGCAGCTAACAGCTGCTTGTGGTAGATCCCACCATGGAGTTGATCGCCAGTCTCACCATGGGGAATAACTACGACCTGCCCAGCCACTCAACCTGGCCCAGCCAAGCTGATACACAAACATAACTACCACAGTCACCTCACAGTATTTCAGTAGAGTTAACACTTCTCTCTAGTTTGCACCTATTCTCCAGAGAGTACGTGTGGGTGGGAATTAAAAGTTACAATCATTACAAAATTTTTAGAGACAACAATTTGGCTGAGTACAGATAAGAGCAGTAAATGTATATTATTGGTACATTTTAATAATCGCAAAATGTTTTCTTTTCTTTTTTTTGTTTTAACTTAGATAAGGAATAGATGAGAAAAAAAAAATATCTTTTCCTGTTTTTCAATCAACTGAAAAAGGCATGAAAAAAGATGCTCATACTGAGAACTCAATGACTAATTTATCAAACGCTTTTGCTTTAGGTAAGAATGTGATTAACAAACCTTTCCCCTTTATTGCTTTTAATAAATAGGTTCTATGTGATCTACATATTTGTTGAAGTAATTACAACGCTCCCTTAGGATTTCATCCGTTAACTTACTTTTAGCAGTACACAGACCAGATTTTTTTTTTTTTACAAGACTCAATCAAATGCAGCCCACCTCTAGGAGACCCTGAGAGGCCACTTGTTCTAATAACATTAATCAAAAATGGTTTATTTTTGTTGAAAATGGGTGTCCAGTGTGACCTTGAATAAAGATTAGTTATAGGATTTGGGCAAATGCTACTTCCCTTGCTATTCGACGTAACCCTTCAATCTGTTTAATTTCTAATAAAAATCCATCCTTTTTTCTTTGTTGCCATAGTTACTGACCTTCCTCCTTCTTTCTGTTTTTCCCTAGATTTGTTGCCATCTAGGAATGGCAAAGAATTAACTAACTATTTTCTGTGACAACTGGTAGATATTGTTCTGCATTACAACTGAAAACAAACACACAAACAAGAACCTTTGCTTCAAAGAGTAAAATATTAGACTTTCATCAACTCCTTGGAGGTTTTGCATGGATCCAACTTAGAACTGTCTGGCCACCTGGAATCCCTGGAGCAGTTACTTGTTGATTGTACAGATATCTTAAAATATGGCTTTGAAACAGATGATGGCCCAACATTTGCTGTTAGGTGCTGTTGGGTCAGTTCTGAGTTGTAGCCTCTATGCACAACAGAGCGAAACACTGCCCAGTCCGGCTCCATCCTCACACCCGTCACTATGTTTGACTTCATTGTTGTAGCCACTGTGTTAGTCTGTCTCCTTGAGGGTCTTCCTCTTCAATTTCCCAGTTAGTGAGCATAAATTGCAGACTGACCAAATAGCCTTTGAGTTTATGTGTGTGTTGCAAAAAGGTCATGATTTTATTTCTTTCTATTTAAAATACATGTTAAGTTTATTTTCAGATTGGTGTTATCATTAAATTGCTCAGTAATTAACAAGGGAAAGTCAAAATGGTTTTGGTTTGGGGAGTCACATTACAATTTTTATTTATCTTTTCATCATTTCCCCATTTTCATTTCACCACTTTAATATTGATGCTTAATTTACTATCCTTTAACACTAATAAAATATTTAGCAACAAAATTACCTAATATAATTTGGGAATTTATGTTTCTTGAATAATTTAATTTTACTCTGACTTGATTCCTAACTGCTTAAAGTAGTGAAACTTTCAGGAGCAAACAGTGTTTGATGGCTATACGAATGGACATTTCTGTCTAAATCTTAAACATACTAAATAGTGAATTTGGAAAGAGACCAAAAAAAAAAAAAAAAAAAATCCAAATACAACCTGTGTCCTTGCTGTGTTTATTATCCATTACTTCTGAATAACATATTCAGACAAACCAAACTCACTGCCATCTAAGAAATTCTGACTCATAGTGACCCCATTGGGTTTCCAAGATGGTAAATCTTTACAGAAGTAGATTGCCTTGTCTTCCTTCTGCTGAGTGGCTGGTGGGTTTGAACCACCAAGCTTCAGGTTAGCAGTCAAATGCCTCAGGCACTACACCACCAGAGCCCTTTGAACAACATACTAAACAAACCAAACTCACTATATCAAGTCCATTCAGACTCAAAGTGACCCCCTTTGGGTTTCCAAGGTGGTAAATCTTTTAAGTAGATTTCCCAGTCTTCCTTCTGTGGAGTGGCTGGTGGGTTTGAACCTCTAATCTTCTAGTTGTCAGTCAAATGCCTTAGGTGCTATGCCACCAGAGCTCCTTAACATACTAGAGGTGAAAAAAAGAGAGATTCGCAAATAACTAAGATGAAAGCCATCTGTGAGGTATTTTGAAGAACAAATGCCAACAACAATCTGTTTGGAGCTAAGGAGTGAAAGATTAATTTAAGCTGAGTTAAATACAGATTGTTCAATTTGACAACTTTATGATTCTTGATTAACATAATTCATTAACAATTATTGTAAAAGGGAGCTAATATTTTGTACAAACAATGTATGCATGGTTTTTAAGTAGAAATTGCTTATCTTTGAAGTGGCCTCTCTGCCACTTATCCTGCTGGTTTGCTGACGTAATCTCACAGAGTTTCCCTCTTTTTCCTTCTTTAGACATGTAGGGTTGGGACCTCTTGAACACGTTGCACTCTTTCCCAACTCAGTGCCTTTAGAAATCTGTTCCTCATACCCATAATGCTTCTCTATCCAGCTCTCTGCCTAGCAAAGAGTGACATACTTCCAAAACCACTTCCTCTAAGCTTTCTCTCACAATGGCCTCTCCCCGCTCCCTGATAGCATTAGGTCTCCTAGGAATGGCCTTATAGCACTCTGCATTTTCCTTTGTAAGATTTTTTTTTGTTTATTATTATTACTGTGCTTCAAATCTCAGAAGGAAGATTGGGCAATCTACTGCCATATAGATAACACCTCGGAAAGCCAAGGAGGGGTCACTCTGAGTTGAATTCGACTCAACAGCATTGAGTGACTGCTTCAAATTGTACGTGAACATGTTTGTGCTATCATTTATTTAGTGGCTTTGTCATCTAAGAGTCTGTAAGCTCCTCATGGAAGCATTATGTCCATCCGTTTTATCAGTGGATTCCCGTCCCTGGCACTGTCCTTACATATGCTAGGAGTTCAGTAATATTTACTGAATAAAAGAATTAGTTTAACTACATTTGATTTATGGTTACCTATTATCTGAGAAATTGTTATAAAATTTGACCAGGTTTGGAGCCCTGCACTTTTATTTTGGCCCATTAGGAATTTTGCCTTTTCCTAAACACCCTCATTTTTAAACCAGCTCTCTAGTGGGTTAGACAGGGTTGGACTAGCAAGGCAATGGTTGATAGCTACTGCCAACACCAACGTATGTGCATCCTTCTGCTCTTAAGGAAGGTGAGAACAGTAGACACATTTAAAGTAAGATTGAAAATGGAGACTGTGAACGTTACATTTTGCTGGATATACTTGCTGAATTAAGAATGTGAGAGAAATATCAAGGAGCTATTACAGGGTCCCTGGCAACACCCTTGCACATTCTGTGGACATCCTGTGGAAACTTTTAGGACCTGAAGACCCTGGTGTGTTAGTCTTCATATAGTCTAGAGTAGAACACAACCTAGGGAAACTTCCTTTTGTCTCTTAAGGTCTTCAACTGATTGGATGAGTCCCACTTACATTATGGAGGCTGATTTAAAGCCAGCCAATTTAATCACATGCAACTACTTCATAACAGCATCTAGACCAAATAAGTGAGGACCATAACCTAGCCAAATTGACACAAACCTGGTAAGTTGTAAAGACTAGTTAATTAGGCTATGTGTGTAAAGTAAGAATCAAGTTCTGGGACTGGAATCCTTTCAGTGCTACTCAAAATAGCCACAGCATGGATTTGTAACACATAGACACACTTTTCTGAAAAGTTGTCTGAATATAAATTAGAACCTCAATCTTATTGAAGGTGAAGAAAGTAAATTTGGGAAGAAACGTTGGGTTCCTCTCTAAAGTGATTCTTTGAAAATATTGACCTTTGTCACAGCAAAACTTACAGCCAAAAGAAAATTAGATACACTGCTGCCGGGCTTTGAAGTAAAAGTTAATTTTAGGGCAATGTTTTTCAAGGTCAAAAGGAGTAGGGAACTGATTGGAAACTAAATTGCAAAGAACAGTCTGTGTCAATGTTAACATAATTTAACTAGCAATCGAATGAGACAGCTGGTGGAAATTTAAACTTTAAAGCCAAGTATGAGGAGAGACCAATTTATGAGGAGAGACCACTTTGCTATGTGGAGAAAGTGAGATTTATTTTAACTGTGTATCACTGAGATTTTAATGACAGTTGTAATCAGCATTTTATGGACGTGGAATGAAAATAAAAATGGCCTACAGAATTTGCTGCTTTTTTTTATTTGTATTACTTGATTATAGTCCTTTACTTAAACAGGCACACAGCAATACTCTACCTTAAATTCTATGTATTCTGAGCCAATCTCATGTATTCTATATGCTATGTAAAGCATTATGTAAAATCCAGCTTATGATTCATCCTTTATTATTTGGAGTTTCTGTGTTAGGAGAGTTAATCATTATCTATGTGAAGAAAACATAGATTCTTGAGCTTAATGAGAGAAAAAGCAGAGAGAAGGGGTGGAGGGTGCAGGGAAGGAGTTAGGAGGGTCCTCATTCCGCGTCAGTGGGTGCGTGGCTCTTAGTATCATCTGCGATAGTGGAGACGCATAGGAAGTGGAGTTAGAAGGAATCCAATTCAGTTCCTGCTTCTATCATTTTAACGATGACGTTTAATGAATCTCTCTTGTCTGAAAATAACACCTATTGCACGGAACCGAAGTAGGAGCCAAAGGGTAATCTGTGTGGAAGCTGAAATTGACACAGAACCTTCTGGCAGAAATGAGTCTTGTTAAAATAGAAGTGTATAATGGCTTGCTTCTGACTCAGTTCCTCTTGGAGCTACAATCTTAATTCTCCTAGTCACTGGGGTTTTCTTAGTCAAAGTCTCTGAGTGGAGCCTAAGGCAAGAGCTGTGTGTTACTGTTTTATTAGGGATTGCTATCCTGAGAAGCAGGGATGAAGGGAAATGAAGGAAGTTAGGAAAGGGCCGATGGGCAATACCAGGGTGCCTTGGAGACAGTGTAGGATTACCCAAAAAACATAGTGAGAGCACGTAAGGCCACTTTCACCTTGCTTACTGGGTAATCTGTCCCTGCTTAGAGACCTGGCCCAAGGAAGGGCTTCATATCCTGGGATGTGCTGCTGTGTCAGTGGCTACTTCTCAGGACAGTCCATCTGTGAGGAAGAAGGGGAAAGGACCAATTCCTGGGCTTGTCTCCTATTGGTCACAGTTTTGCATGGTAGGATATCAACATCCCTGTAACTAACGCTGGGCTTTCTTGAGACTCAGCAAAAAACAGACGTTTTGCCTTGGGGTAAAAGGGAAGCTCTGGGCTGGAGGCCAGTGACCGGCAGTGTGGGTGGGAGGTGAGGTGCTGTTGGTTCTGGCTATGTGTGGGTAAATATGGTGACATTGCCTACAGGCTTTGGATTCCAAAGAAGTGGAAGGATCTGAACTGGCATAAATGACGCCTGATCCTGGCGTGTATGTGGTTAACTGCCTGCAAGTCAGCCCCTGAGTCACGGGGTCCCATGCACAATGACATTGGACCATTGGGAGCCATAGGCTTTGCACTGGCTGATTTTCCAGGGTAGATTGTCAGGTCTCTCTTCCAAGTCTTACTCTGGAAGGTCCTGTGAAACCAGCTTAGCATCACATTCATAAACCTCCACTGACGACAGGCGGTGGGTGTGCATGAGCTGTGTCCGCCAGGAATCAAACCTGC
>NW_006921616.1:8717160-8718109 GCF_000298275.1 Orycteropus afer afer | reverse complement strand
AGGTGATTTCAGGGGATAGTTTGAATTTAAAGTTTAAAGAGTATCTCAGAATCATAGTCCCAAGGAGTCCCTCTGGTCTCAGCTGGTGCAGTTATTCTGACCTTTTTTCTTTTAAGAATTTAAGTTCTGTTCTACATTTTTTCCCATTTTATCTGGGACCATCTTTTGTGACCCCAGTAAGAACAGTCAGTATTGGTAGCTGGGCACCATCTAGTTCTGTTCTCAGGTAGATGAAACCATGGCTCATGTAGGCTACAAGCTTATAGATTTATTTTTCCTCTAAGACTTTGCTTTCCCTTGTAGAACTAATACCATCTTAGTCTGGAAGAACCAATTTAGGCCAGGTAAAATTTAACTATTTCTTGCCCAGTCTATTATAGAGTACAAAACCAAACTCACTGCTGTGGAGTAGGATCCGACTCATAGTGACTCCTCCTTGGATTTCTGAGGTGGTATCACTATGGAAGTAGATTGGCCAACCTTCCTTCCGAGGAGTGGCTGGTAGGTTTAAACCACCAGCTTCTGGTTAGTAGTCAAATGCCTTAGCCACTATGCCACCACTACCCCCATTATAGAATACAAAGACATTTGTAATCTTGCTTAGCATAATAAAAGCTTTTATCTTCTTCCACATAATATAATTCATAGTATAATTTCTATATTTATAAGTTTATATATGAAATAGTTCCAGTATTGTGGTAGAGACAATTGTTCTCAAGAAAATATATGAAATTATCGGCTAGAAAGAAAAAGCAGCATATAGAATATTTTCATCTAGTAAGAAAAAGTAAGAAAGCATTCCTGTAAGCTAAATGAAAGATATATTAAAAGATGCTCTAAATGTATTTCAACTAATCCTATTATTTGGAGAGATAAATTTTCATAACCATTGAGTAGAATATGATTGCAAACAAAGTTTCTAGAAATCTAGAAGTGTGAATTGTATTTT
>NW_006921616.1:8714554-8716345 GCF_000298275.1 Orycteropus afer afer | reverse complement strand
GAAACCCAAGAAGGGGTCACTATGAGTCCAAATGGCCTTGGCGGCAGTGAGTTTGTTTTTTTGGTTTTATGGACTATCAGTAGCTCATTACAAGCAATATCCAGACATAAAAATAAAAGGCATGACTACACTTCCATACCTTGTTTTACTTATTTCTGAACAAATAAATATCAATTCTAGGTTTTTCCAAACTTCTAGAGCTAAAAGAAGAATTTAGCAAAATTGCAGGTACAAGGTCAACAACAACAACAATAAAATCAGTTAGGTTTCTCTACATCAACAATGAGAAATTAGAAAGGGAAGTTAGGGTGACAGTTCCATTTAAAATAGCATTTGAGATAATAAAATACCTAGGACTTATACTATGAAAATCATAAAACACTGTGGAAAGTGATTGAAGATGACTTAAATAAATGGAAATATATTCTGTGTTCATGGATTGGAAGACTTAATATTGTTAAGATGTCAATACCACCCAAAGCGATCTACAGATTCAATGCAATCTAGATAAAAATTCCAATAGCCTTCTTAACAGAAATAGAAAAACAAATTCTCCACTTTATATGGAATGACAAGAGGCATCATATAGCTAAAGCAATATTGAAAGAGAAGAACAAAGTAGGAGGACTCACACTTCTGATTTTAAGATATGCTATATACCTACAGTAATAAAAACAACCTGGCACTGGTAAAACAACAGACACAGGTTGTTGTTAGATGTCATCAAGTTGTCTCTAACTCATAGCAACCTCATGGACAGCAGAATGAAACACTGCCGGTCCTGTGCCAGCCCCACGATCCTAGCTATACCTGAGCCCATTGTTGTAGCCACTGTGTCAATCCATCTTGTTGATGGCCTCTCCCTTTTTTGTTGACCCTCCACTTTACCAAGCATGATATCCTTCTCCAGGGAATGGTCCTTTCTGACAACATGACCAAAGTAGGTGAGACAATGTCTGTCCATTCTTGCTTCCAAGGAGCATTCCGGCTGTACTTCCTCCAGGACAGATTTATTCTTTTAGCAGTCCATGCTACTTTCAGCATTTTTTATCAACACCACAACTCAAAAGCATCGACTCTTCTTTGGTCTCCCTTATTCATTGTCCAGCTCTCACATGCATATGAAGTGATTGAAAATACCATGGCTTGTGTCAGATGCACTTTAGTCTTAAAGGAGATATCTTTGTTCTTCAACACTTAAAAGAGGTCTTTTGCAGCAGATTTGCCCAATGTTATATGTCGTCTGATATCTTGACTGCTGCTTCCATTGGTGTTGATTGTAGAACCAAGTAATATGAAGTCCTTGACAACTTCAATCTTTTCTCCATTTGTTGTGTTGCTGTTTATTGGTCCAGTTGTGAGGATTTTTATTTTCTTTATATTGAGGTGTAATCCATAATATAGACTGCCATCTTCACTCTTCATCAGTAAGTGCTTCAAACAACACATAGATCAATGGAGTATAACTAAGAGTCCAGAAATAACCCCATACATCTATGCTGAACTGATTTCTGACAAGGGTGAAAGTCCATTCAATGAGGAAAAGCGAAGAATCTCTTCAGTAAATGGTTTTAGAATAATTAGATCTCCATATGCAGAAAAATGAGACAGTACCCATATCTTACACCATACGCAAAAACAAATTCCAAATATATTAAGGACCTAAATGTGCAAAATAAAACCATAAAATTATTAAAAGAAAATACAGGGACAGTGCTGTCAGGTCTAGCTTTCAACAATTGATGATCTCATATAAAACAGCAAGAGCAGAAAGAGAAAAAAAAAAAAAAA
>NW_006921616.1:8713244-8714344 GCF_000298275.1 Orycteropus afer afer | reverse complement strand
GAGAGATGTTAATCAAAACCACGATGAGAGACCATTGCACTCCCATAGTATGGCTAAGATTAAAATAAATAAATAAATAAATAAAATAACAAATGTTGAGGCGGATGTGGGGAAATTGGAATGCTCATCCATTGCATTGCTGGTGAGAATGCAAAATGGTACAGCCACTGTGGAAAACACTGTGGGTTCTGCACAAAACTAAAAGCAGAACTGTTGTTGTTGTTGTTATGTGCCGTCGAGTCGAACCCGACTCATAGCAACCCCTCCTTGGGTTGCTGAGGCAGTATCACTACAGAAGTAGATTGCCCAGCCTTACTTGTTATTGATGTTGTTAGGTGCCGTCAAGTCAGCTCTGCCTCATAGCAACCCTGTGTACAACAGAGCAAAACACTGCCCGGTCCTATGCCAGCCTCACAATCCTTGCAATACCTAAGCCCATTGTTGCAGCCACTGTGTCAATCCATCTCATTGAGGGCCTTCCCCTTTTTCATTGACCCTCCACTTTACCAAGCATGATATTCTTCTCCAGGGAATGGTCCCTTCTGACAACATGACCAAAGTAGGTGAGATGAAGTCTGGCCATTCTCTCTGCCAAGGAGCATTCCAGCTGCACTTGTTCCAGGACAGATTTGTTAGATTTGTTAGATTTCTGGCAATCCATGGTACTTTCAGTACTCTTCACCAACACCACAACTCAAAAGCATCAATTCTTGTTTAGTCTTTCTTACTCATTGTCCAGCTTTCATAGGTGTATGAGGTGATTGAAAATACCATGGCTTGGGTTAGTTGCACCTTTGTCTTCAAAAAGACGTCTTTGCTCCTCAGTGCTTTAAATAGGTCTTTTGCGGCAAGCAGATTTTTCCTGTACAATACAGTGTCTGATGTCTTGACTGTTGGGTCCATTGGTGTTGATTGTGGAAGCAAGTAATATGAAATCTTTGACAACTTCAATCTTTTCTCCATTTATTGTGATGCTGCTTATTGGTCCAGTTGTGAAGATTTTCATTTTCTTTATGTTGAGGTGTAATCTATACTACAGGCTGTAGTCTTTAATCTTCATCAGTATGCGCTTCAAGTCATCTTTACTTTCAGCAAGCAAA
>NW_006921616.1:8712210-8712979 GCF_000298275.1 Orycteropus afer afer | reverse complement strand
ACTCTAGGCTTTCTGAAGCTATGGAGAGTAGATGGATCCTTACAATTATTGCTTTGAGAAAATCTTTAAGCTTTAAGCCAAAATATCCCCTGAAGTTTTTTTCAAAGCAAACAAGAGTTTAGCTTAACTACTTCAAATGTCTGCCTTGAGCATTATGCTCTTTTAAGAAATATCTATATGAGATCAAATTGACAACAACAACTGGAAAGATTAGGGGGCAGCAGGTTCATGTTAAAGAACTCTGGTGGTGTAGTGCTTGAGACATTTGGCTGCTAACTAGAAGGTCAGCGGGATGAACCCATCAGCCACTCCATGGAGGAAAGATTCAGCAATCTGCTTCTGCAAAGTTTTACAGTCTTGGAAACCCAATAGGGGTCGCTATGAGTCAGAACCTACTCAATGGCAGTGAGTTTGGTTTTTGTCTTAGTTTGGGTTCATGTTAATTAGGAAGGAACAGCTCAGGTAGGAGAGTGATAATGCACATTTCAAAGAATGTAATCAATGTCACTAAATTGTGCATGTAAATACATACTGTTGTACTAGTGTACATTTTGTTTATGTATGTTCTCAACAACAGCAAAAAATTAATAAGATTTAGAAAAAAAAAAGATTCTAGATTTTTCCAACTTTGAGAATCTTCTAAGATCACCTGATAAAATTCTTGAAAGCCTGAGAATATTGTTGTTGTTGTTGTTAAGTGCCATCGAGTCGTTTCCGACTCATAGCGACCCCATGCACAGCAGAACGAAACACTGCCCGATCCCGCACC
>NW_006921616.1:8706072-8707917 GCF_000298275.1 Orycteropus afer afer | reverse complement strand
GGTGCTGGCTCTTGCTCAGTAAGTGAAGTTGCAGGAAGTGTGGGTGTACTTGTATCTTATGGGGACTGTTGCTGTCTTCCAGTAAGTTAGGCAAAAATTGCAATTGAATAACCATCAAAAGAACTAAAAGCACATGGACAAAAAATACACCCTGAAATCACACAGGATCAGTAACCCCCAAAAAAAGAAAAAGGGGGAGAAAGAAGAAGAAAACATAAATGTGCAATATCTGGGGATAGGTCACTGAGAGGAAAAAGGTAGAGGAGGAGAATAATGAATAAAGAAAACAAACAAAGAAACAAATCAACAGTACAAAAGAAAAAATCCACTTGAAGAAAAGTCAAACCTGATTTGAAATCAAAAGATTTAGCCCATTACTCTAAATACATTATATAACCATTAAGAAAATAAAAACTTTTGTTAGAAAGGCATATGAGCTGAATATATATATTAGGTAGATGTACTCTTTGGAGAAATCAATCATGGGAGAAAAGAAGGGCTGTGTATGCACAAGGAGATAGCTTGGGGGCAGGCGTGCACGGAAGGGAAGGACACAGGGAAGAGAAAACTAAGGGGAGGAAGTGGGAAGAGAGCTGTTTCATCGTGGGAGATAGCAGTCAATGTCATGAGACAAACTGTAAGTGAACTGCTGTATGGAAAATGAATTTGCTCTGTAAACTTTCACACAAATCACAATAAAAATTAAAAATAAATAAATAAAAACTTTTTTTTTTTGCTATTAATTTAGTACAGTACTTTTGTCAGAAGAGTATTTGGCTTTAATTAGAGTTAGACAAATTTAAAGTAACATAATAGAGAACTTAATTTTTCTGTAGTATTGCCAAATTTGATGACTAAAGTTTTACTTTATCTGTAGCTGGAAATTATTTAGTAGGTGTCATTTGAATTAATTAGGAACCTAAAACTTTACTGTCATGAATAAATAGACAATGAGAATTTATAGAAGGGAATTTTAAAGTGCATTGTTCTTATACATAGGAAAATTATAGCCAAGCTTATAATTATCTAGCATAGCAATTACATTTTCTTCAACATTTAAAATAAATTTACCATGGAAAAAGTAATTGGTGTGATTTAAAAAGAACTACTTTATATATGAACATAGGTGCTTTGTATGCGTTGCTGGCAGCTTGGGGAGGTGCAGCTCTGCTACTGTCCAGAATCCACTCTCATAAAAGTAGTTTTGAAAGGTGAGAATGTTGGTATTCCTTGAGAAACAAAATAACCTATATTGGCTTCCATTAGACTGTGAGTACTAACTGGGACTGTTTTATCATCCAGGGCCAACTCTGTGACTTGGAATCCTCACAAACTAATGGATATGTCCTTTTGATGCTCTGCTATATTCATCAGGGAAAAAGTAAACCATTCCTATTTTTAAGTAGAAAGCAATGGATGTGTTAGCAATGCCTGCCTTCATTGTGAAAGTTTAACACATGTCAGTTGGTCTATTGAAATGGCTAGGAAAAAGTGCCAATAGATGGGTTAAACAAGTGGAAATTTTTATTGTGGCCATTTGGCAAACTATGGAAATAAAGGGGATTTTTAACCTCTTTCAGAAATGCCATAAAAAATGGAACTTTAGTAGTGCACCTTCTAGAATTCCAATTACTCCCCTCTGAGACCATTTGAGCAATTTCTTTGACTAACACTTAACACTGTTGACTTATAGGACAATTTAGTAAACAAAGTGTATAAGGAATTTGGTTTTGTTTAACTACATTACAAAATAGTCACACAATTTCCAAGAGCAGCACAACTTCAGGGCTGTTAAGGAAAAACTGAAGAAAAAGTAGATAACTATTAATGTAATTACATCATCAT
>NW_006921616.1:8704253-8705133 GCF_000298275.1 Orycteropus afer afer | reverse complement strand
TATTATTTAACTATTTTGTGCTCTGGTAGTGTAGTACCTAAGGCACTTGACTGCTAACCAGAGTGTTGGTGGTTCAAACCCACCAGTCACTCCTCGGCAGGAAGGTTGGGCAATCTACTTCCATATGATACTGTCTCAGAAACCCAAGGAGGGGTCGTTATGAGTTGGGTCCGACTTGATGGCACATAACAACAACAACAATAACAACTATTTTGTGTATTAACAAGGTACATATGGCAGTAAAGAATGCCTAGGTATGAGTTGGGAATGATGCTAGCTGGAAGGGTTAAGGTTATGTGTCAACCTAGCTGGGCCATGATACTCAGTGGTTTGGCAGTTATAGAATGATGGTAATCGACAGCTATGTAATGATGAAATTTGGCAGTTATATGATGATGTAGTCATCCTCCATTGTTGTATAACATCAATTTTCATGTAGACTTTGTCTTTGCAACCTAACTGTGTCAATAAGTGAGGAATAGGTGTATTATACTCTTGGTAATGATCTAACAGCCAACTGAATGGAAGAAGTCCATATTTGTGCCCATCCCAAAGAAAGGTTATACACAGAATGTGGAAATTATCAAGTAATATCATTAATATCACACACAAACAAAATTTTGTTGAAAAGAATTAAAAAATTGCTTCAAAAATGTTACAGAAGCAACAGGAAAAAAAAAAAAAAAAAAAGGCTTCAACAGTATATTGACAATGAACAGCCAGAAATTCAAACCAGATTCAGAAGAGGATGTGGAACAAGGGATATTCTTGCTGATGTCAGATAGATCTTGGCTGAAAGCAGAGAATACCAGAAAGATGTATACCTGTGTTTTATTGACTATGCAAAGGCATTCAGCTGTGTGGATCATAACAAATTATG
>NW_006921616.1:8693869-8703273 GCF_000298275.1 Orycteropus afer afer | reverse complement strand
TGAGGATGATGCTGGACTGGGCAGTACTGCGTTCCCTTTTACACGGGGTCACTATGAATCAGAACTGGCTTGAGGATACCTAACAACAACTCACATGCCATCTGTCTTCCCAGTTTGTGCTTGCATGTGTCTTGATCTGTGTTGCTCCTTATAACTCAGAAGTGATTGAGTTTAGGACACACCCTACACTGATATGGCCTCATGAATATAATATAGAAAACCCTATTCCCAAAGGAGATTATGTCTATAGATATAAGGGCTAGGATATCAGGACATATTTGGGGGGCAATGAGCTTGGGGTATGTAGGTCCCTCTTTTATGACACATAATTAAAACTTTAACAGTACAAATTTAAAGGAAATATATGGGCATGATGAAAACACATATATTATTCACTCATTTCGATAAAAAAAAACGATCCAAAACTTCAAACAAGAAAAACATTCAGGAGCAATGCCAAATCCTACAGAGATTTGGGAGACGACAGTAAATACTAAGAGTCAAAATCTCTCAAAAGTAACTACTGAAGTAGATTGCCCAATCTTTCTTCTGAGGAGTGGCTGGTGGGTTTGAACCACCAGCCTTCTGGTTAGCAGTCAAATGCTTTAGGCACTACACCACAAGAGCTCCCTAAAGTGTATTAGTTACTATTAATGTCCAAAAAGAGGTTCGATGGCTTAGTGGTTAAGGCATCTGGTTGCTAACCAGAAGGTTGGTGGCTCAAACCCACTAGCTGCTCTGCAGAAGGCAGATGAGGCAATGTACTTCCATAAAGATTTACAGCGTTGGAAACCCAATAGGGGTGGCTATGAGTCAGACTTGACTAGACGGCAGTGGATTTTTGGTTTTAGGTTAATGTCAAGACAGTGGAGAAAATAGCACAAAAGGAGATAACTATTTAAATCATTAGAATGTAGGCAAATGTGCAGGCATAATTAACAATAATTATTTTCTTTCAATTAGAGCATCAGTGTTAAGAAAGTCATTGCATATTCAAGTCCCATGCCCAGAGGTTGGGAGTTAAGGATGTGGGGTCAGGAGTTCAATGATAATTAGTATTTATAGAGAACAAAATGGTGAAAGTCAGCAACCCATGCCTTAACTCCCATTGCACATTTTGGTCACAAGGGAAATAATTTAAGTAACTAAACAAATACACTTAATTTAAATCCCATGGAACATTTGGAGGCCTCTGGGTTAGTAAGCACTGTTTGCGTTGCCAATATGTTTATCTTTGTCCATTCTGTGATTACTTAGGTCCTATTTATTTGGATCCAGAGTACAGACTATTCTGTTTCCTTTTAGAACTCTGTTAACCCCAAATTATAGTCCCATTATTTTTCTAAACATGTCTGAAGGAAATTGCTGTATTTCTAGTAGCAAATTGTAAACCTGAGTTTCTCAGGTCAAAATTCTAAATGAGGTGGACAAAATTTTGGCATGTTCCACCATTACCATATGTTCTAGTACATGGCAAGAATAAATATTTGTTGAAACATAAACTACTTTGTAGCTTTTGTTGGCCTTTTGTTCTACAAAAAGGAAGGAAGAGTGCTGTTACATTGTGGGGATTGCAATGAATGTCACAAAACAAAAGTGTATGAATTGTTGAATGGAAAAACAATTTGTTCTGTAAACTTCCACCTAAATCATAACAAAACAAATAAGTGAATGAAATCAATGGGGGAACAAAAGATGTTTGAGGTCAGTACAGATTCTCAGATGTGAAGGTTGATTTATCACCTAACCATTCAATCTATGTTAAATTTAAAATAGTTTTTTACATTTAGATAAATGTTATATATGTCAGAAACTTTAAATTAAGCCTTTATTTAGTTGTTTGGGTTATTTTTTTCTTTTTTTTTTTTTTAAATTACAGGGAACCTATGGCTTTGGGGCACAGATCAACAAACATATTGAAGTTGCCAAATACTTTGATAAGGTTTTAAAGAGGTAACTTTATACTTGTTTTTGATCCAGAGTGAAGGATTTATTAAACAGCATTTTCATTGCTGTTTTGGCTTTTTCTTTTATGAGATAGTTTAATGGCTCTCTACCATCTTTGCTGGATATTCTTACCGTCATCTATCTAATCTATATAATACTTTGAGAGAATTTTAAAAGTATACTACATTACAGTTATCATAAATATTTTTATTAATGATAAAATTTAAGTCAGTTGAGTCTTAAAGCCTTTTTCATTTAAATTCTGTATCTTTCAGGCCAGGGTTTAAAAACACAATTTGATGATTACTCAATCTTTAAATTTTTTAAACAGTGAAAACTTTGTGGTTACAATTGCTTTCTTGATTTCCTTGGCATTGAATCAAGCGTATTGGCATTGTTCCTAGCTTTTTTCAAACTGAATGTTAGAGCAAATTATTGGTTTTCTGGACAGTGGAAGGGAAGAGAAGATAGGCTTTAAATTATATGCTAAATTTTGATAAATTGTTGTATAGGCACTAAACAGATATTAATGAAAAATCTGAGAATTTTTCTATCATTATATCCAACCCCTCTTCAAGGCCCAGTCAACCATTTACCTGCATGTGTTAACTCATGCTAATAAGAGCAAGTTAGGAAACAAATGCGCTTTGTCTATCTCCTAAATGTCTCTTCCTTACTAGTCTCTTACCTTAGCCTTTGCTGGCTTCCTTCAGTCTTCAGCAAAAATTTGAAATAAAGGAGCTTATTTGTTTTTAATATTGCACACTCTTTGATAGTTTATTTTTCTCTATGACATAAGCTTTGGTAAGAGATTTAAGACAAATTGTCTTTTATTCTGAGTCATTGTGAATGACATCCAGTTACTCCAATCAGAGACCTTGACTTCATCCATAAGGTCATGGATCACCACGTTTCCTCAACTCTGGCTATGGGGAAGTTCAGAAATGAACTGCCATTGCTTTAGTAAAATCCCCTCCCCCCTTCTCTCCTCCATTCTGCTCTCCTCTGAGCAATTATCCATTTTTAAATCCATTCTTAATTCTTTTAAAGTAAATTTTCTCTAGAATAAGACTAGTATTACCATTTTGCTGTTTAAAATACTTTAAAGCATGATCACTAGAATGGATGGCTGAAGGTCATCGAGGATCTTCTGAATAGACCTCAAAATTATCCTTGGAATTAAGAATACTTGTAAAATTTTTCCTTAGATTTAGCCTGAGTTCACCAATATCTACTTGTGGTAATTTCCACTAAGACTTAAACATATCTCAAAAGGATTTGAAAGAGATCAAGAACTCTAAAAGGATGGTTTTGTGTGTATGTGTGTTTCTTTGGTCGTGGAGATTTTTATTTCAATATTGCTTTATATATAATGTGATTGATTATTTTGTTTAGTGGATAATTAATCTAGTCATCATTTATATATTCAAAAGTATTTATTGAATGTCTTATATGCATTCAACTGAGTTTTCTACACTTTAGTTAATTCATTCATCAGTTAATATTTTCCAAGTATTCCAATAAAAGCTAAGAGTATAAATTGAATAAGACAGAATCCCACTCTAGAGGCTAAATTCTGTGGCTTGAAAGCTTAGTGGGAGAGAGACAAGAGTATAGATAATTACAATTCTGACCAGCAAGAGAAGAAGTGAGGGAAAATTATACAATTTGAAATACTTGTCAGAAGGTTACTTGAACAAGAATCTGAGCAAGAGAGATTTTATACCTTCATACATTCATGAGCAATACTAAAAAAGTAATCAAAATGAAACTCATAACAATCAGAGTATCTCATTCTTCCTTAATGATGTGAAGAGGATACCAGCACCATTGCACGTCAGTTAGCACATGTATTTATTACGTCTTTAATCTCTCTTAAACATGTATCATATATTCATTTTATGATATTTGCAATCCTTTTTGAGTTATACTAATATTATAGGCATTTATTTATCTTAGGTAATTTGATGTCCTGGGAGAAACTGAGCACAGACTATCCACAGCTTTTTTCATTATAGTAAATTTCACTTTTTTTTTTTTTAAGCGTTTACTTTTTTATGTTTAGTTTTTTGGTTTGCTTTTTGCTTTTCATAATATTCCTTAAATAGTTCAGAATTTGAAAGAGTATGAAGTGAAGCTCTTAATTTTTTAAAAAAGGTATAATTAAAAAAATATATATTTCAGGAGCCCGAGTGGTGTAGTGAATAATTGCTTGAATGCTAACTGAAAGGTCAGCAGTTAGAACCCACTAATCACTCCATGGGAGAAAGATGTGGCAGTCTGGTTCTGTAAAGATTCCAAACTAAAACCCAAACCACTGGCATAGAGTCATTTCTACTCATAGTGACTCTACAGAACAGATCAGAACTGCTGAATAGGGCTTCCAAGGCTGTCATCTTTAAGGAAGCCAACTGCCTCGTCTTTCTACCCTGAAGCTACTAGAACATTCTAACTGGGGATCTTGTTAAAATGTAGATTCTGATTCAGTAATCTGGGGTGGAAAAGCAAATTCTGAGCAAGGGTAGAACCAGAGTGAACCAATTAGAAGTCCTACTAAGAACATTCTTACTCCAGACCTCTTCCTCTTTGGGCTCTGAACTTTATCCTGAAGCAGGGCAGGGCATGGGGTGTGCATGGGTAGCTATTGGAAAGTTTCTTACAAATACTGCGGACAATAACTAGCAATGACTTTTTGGTCATGTTGATGAGTTAGAAATAGTGAGGGATACCAAATGATGAAGAAATAAAAGATACAAACTTACCATTTTCTGCTTCTGCACTGTCATTATACAAAGACATATGGGAAAAGCACACAATGGGTGGCATCTGTATATATTAAAGGTAAATTGTTTGCAGGAACAGAAGCATCAAGAAGAAGGACATGATAAGTAGTCATGGAATGTCACCCTCTGGCTGTGCTAAGGTACTTTGTTATTGCACTAGAATATACAGCTTAAGGATTTGCTAATGTTCCACAGTGCCACCTGCGTGGGGTCATTTTAGGAGATGAACAAGGCAATTAAACAGGCAGAACATGTCTCCATGAAGCTTACAAAAAAAAAGAAAAAAAAGAACATCAATTATGTTTTGATGCAAAATGGTGACCTTGCAGAAAAACTGAAGATGTATCACAATAATTCAAAGGCTATAAGTAATAATCTAAAACATGCTACTATTGTCCCATTCCTTACTTCACTGTAACTTTTTCCCAGGTACGTCTATTACTTGAATTGCCACATGCATATAAGCAGCATGTCCTCCTTTAGTGCATTCTCTCAGACTTGTGGATTTTATGAGTTTGGTAATTGCGAATCATGGAGTCACAAGATCTGCAGTATGAATACAGATAATGCTTATCTGTACAAAGCCACTTCTTAAAAATTATCCAACAGCCTTAAATTGTCTGCAATTTACTTCAGGCTAAAAATAGTTACGTAGCCGTATAGAATATGGATGAGTATTTACTCGTATTTTTAATAATACTTACATTTACACACAGATTGCTCCAAAGATGTTAAACGAACACTCAGCCATAGAGCACTTCTTAAGAAGAAGAACAAAGTGGGAGGTCTCACACTCCCGGATCTTAAGAACTACTATACGGCCACAGTAGTCAAAACAGCATGGTATTGGTACAATGATAGACAGATCGACCAATGGAACAGAATCGAAAGCTGACATAGACCCATCCATCTATGGACAAATGATCTTTGACAAAGGCCCAAAACCCATTAAATGGGGAAAGGATAGCCTCTTTAACAAATGGTGCTGGCAAAACTGGATATCCACCTGTAGAAAAATGAAAAAAGACCCAAACCTCACCCCATACACAAAAACAAACTCAAGCTGGATCAAAGACTTAAATGTAAAACCCAAAACTATAAGATTCATCAAAGATAAAATAGGGGCAAGTCTGGGAGCCCAAATTTATGGCATAAATAGACTGTCAAGCATAACCCAGAGTGTGCAGGAGATGGAAGAGAAGCTAGATGACTGGGACCTTTTTAAAATTAAATTCTTGTAAGCATCGAAAGATTTCATCAAAAGGGTAAAAAGAGAACCTACAGATTGTGAGAAAATATTTGCCTATGACATATATGACAAAGGACTTATCTCCAAAATCTACAGAAAACTTCAACACCTCAACACCAAAAAGACAAATAATCCAATTCACAAATGGGCAGAAGACTTGAACAGACACTTCACCAAAGAAGATATACAAGCAGCCAACAAACACATGAGAAATTGCTCATGATCATTAATCATTAGAGAGATGCAAATCAAAACAACAATGAGATATCATATCACCCCAGCAATAACAGCAAAGTTCAACAGATCAGATAGTAACAAATGCTGGAGGGGTTGTAGAAAGATTGGAACTCTTGTGCACTGCTGGTGGGATTGTAAAATGGTGCAATCATTGTGGCAAATGGCATGGCATTTCCTTAAAAAACTGAAAATAGAAGTACCATTTGACCCAGCAATTCCATTACTAGGAATATATCCTAAAGAGGTGAGAGATAGTGCATGAACAGACATATGTACACCTATGTTCATTGCAGCACAATTCACCATAGCAAAGAGATTTCCATCCTAAATGCCCAACAATGGATGAGTGAATAACCAAATTATGGTATATCCACAAGATGGAATACTATGCCACATTAAACAACAATGAGACATATGCGAATCATCTTACAACATGGATGAACCTGGAGGACATTATGCTGAGTGATATAAGTCAACTGCAGAAGGACAAGTACTGTATAGCCCATTACTGTAAAAAGACAGAGAAGGGTTTGCTTGGGAAAGGGAACTCACCTAGTAGGTTACCGGGATGGGGAGGGAAAGGAAGGGATTAATTTAGGGCTAATTGGGGCTTACACGCTGACATGGGTAGGGGGAGGGATATACGGGAAGGTTATATGACCACCATGATAAGATTGGGAAATGAGAGGACACCGAACTGTGCACAAGAGATGAACGACAGATGTTAAAACCAACCAATGTGTCCACAATACCACATTGCCATTAACACCAAACACTAGGCTATACAGATAAACACATAAACACCTGAGATGATCAGACAGAGATCAGTGAATAGAGGTATACTCTAGACTCAGCTGAGGCTAATCTTGTACAGACACCAGTGATATAAAATACCTGCAGTCCTTACATAAACAATAGAAGACAGACACAGAGTAATCCCTCACAGACATCCCAACACTGTGGATGAGAGATCCAATAGAGTTGCTACCTCAGGACCATAACACTGGGGGACACCAGCCTCAATTGGCACAACAAAATACATGAAAGCGTTGTTCCACATCCTGCATTGATGAATAGCGACTGGGGTCTTAAAAGCTTTCAAGCAGCCATCTAGGATGCAGCTAATGGTCTCCTACCATTGGAAGTGAAGAAGAACGCGCACACACACACACACACAAGGGCATTTAGAAGCAATCAGCCCTAGGACATGATGGCCCTTGAGACCAGAAGAACTGGATGGTGCCCGGCTACCAATCCCAACCACTCAGGAAAGGATCCAATCTGGAGATCCTGGATAGAGTGAGAGGGAAAATGTGGAACAAAATCCAAAAACTCAGTAATGACCAGAATTATTGGTCAGATGAAGTCTGATGAGATTCCCATTACTATGGCCCTGAAATACATTCGGAGCCTGGAATAAAACTCACCCCCAGGGGTGGGCTCTCAGCCCAATGGTTAGTGAGATGTACACGCAGAGCACTCAACCTAGGATGCCACACCCACACACTCAATGGTAATACATCCCTTAGAGCAATAGACCATGGGACACCAAAGGACCAACATTCAAACTGAGGAAATGCAGGACAAACAGGAGTACATAAATACGAGGGGCACAGGGGGAGTGTTGCAGGGTAGGGAGGGGAGGAGACTGAGTTAGGGTTGGACATGGCGAATAGGGAATGAAACTAAATGTGCGCGTGACTTTGAATGTAAAACAAGCTCTTAAAATAATAATAATAATAAAGAACACTCAGCCATGATAAGCCTCCAGCTGGGTGAGGACAGTCAATTTTTCTCAGGTAGTCTTTACAAACCCTGCCACCACACCAACAGGTGTTAACTCTCTTACTGAGGAAATTGAAAGGCTTGGGAAGGATTTATGATACTTCAATTTGAAAATCAAATGTAAAGATCAACTTTTAAAAAATCTATTGCCAGAGGTAACAAGAAAGGAGTAGGATAAATGGAATCGTCTCTTTTAGAGACTACAGCTTTCTCTCCCTCTCTGTCTCTCCCTCCCCTCCCCCCACCCTCTCCCTCTCCCTCCTCTTCTCTCTCTGTACAAATGTATTATTAGGTGCCATGGAGTTGACCCCTGATTCACGACCACCCTATGGATAATGGAATGAAATGCCGTCCGATCCTGTGCCGTATCACTGATCATGGTTTCCGTTGGCTGATTTTTGGAAGTAATCATCAGGCCTCCTTGTGTCCTAACGCATTGCAGTATGGAAGCTCCACTGAAACTGTTAAAGATCATGTTGTTGTTAGGTTCCATCGGCTAGTTTCTGACTCATAGCGACCGCATGCACAGCAGAATGAAACACTGTCCCATCCCATGCCAGCTCCATGACTCTTGCTGTACTTGAGCCCATTGTCCCAGCCACCGTGTTAATCCATCTCGTTGAGGGCCTTCCCCTCTTTCATCGACCCTCCACCTTACCAAGCATGTCATCCTTCTCCAGGGAATGGTCCCTTCTGACAACATGACCAAAGTAGGTGAGAAGTCTGGCCATTCTCCCTTCCAAGGAGCATTTCAGATGCACTTCCTCCAGGACAGATCTGTTCGTTTTTTTAGCAGTCCACGGTACTTTCAGCATTCTTCGCCAGCACCATAACTCAAAAGCATCAGTTCTTCTTCCATCTTCCTTATTCATTGTCCAGCTCTCACATGTACATGAGGTGATTGAAAATATCATGGCTTGTGTCAGGCACACTTTAGTTCTCAAGGAGACATCTTTTCTCCTTAGCACTTGAAAGAGGTCCTTTGCAGCCAATTTGCCCAGTGCTATATGTCATCTAATGTCCTGACTGGTGCTTCCACTGACATTGATTGTAGAACCAAGCAACATGAATTCTCTGACAACTTCAATCTTTTCTCCATTTATTGTGATGCTGCTTATTAGTCCAGTTGTGAAGATTTTTTTTTTCTTTATATTGAGATGTAATGCATACTGCAGACTGTTTTCTTCAGTCTTCATCAGTAGGTGCCTCAAGTCATCCTCACTTTCAGCAAGCAAAGTTGTATCATCATCAGCATATCTCAGTTGTTAATGATCCTTCCTCCAATTCTGATGCCACATTTTTCTTCACATAGTCCAGCTTCTCAGATTATTTGCTCAGCATATAGATTGAATAAGTATGGGGAAAGGATACAACCCAGATGCACTCCCTTCTTGATTTTAAAC
>NW_006921616.1:8675787-8693499 GCF_000298275.1 Orycteropus afer afer | reverse complement strand
CTCCAGTGCGGCATCCATTTGTTGAAATATCTCAATGGGTATTCTGTCAATTCCCGGAGCCTTGTTCTTCGCCAGTGGTCTCATTGCAGCTTTGACTCCCTCCTTCAGTACCATTGGTTCTAGATCATATGCCACCTCCTGAAATGGATGAAGATGGACCAGATCTTTTTGGTACAATGACTCTGTGTATTCCTTCTTTTGATGTTTCCTGCATCATTCAATATTTTGCCCATAGACTCTTTCAATATTACAACTCAAGGCTTAAATTTTTTCCTCAATTCTTTCAGCTTGAGAAATGCTGAGCATGTTCCTCCCTTCTGGTTTTCCAACTCCAGGTCTTTGAACATTTCATTATAGTAATTTGTCTTCTCGAGCTGCTCTTTGAAATCTTTGGTTCAGCTGTTTTATCTTGTCATTTCTTCCATTTGTTTTAGCTACTCTCCACTCAAGAACAAATTTCAGTCTCTTCTGACATTCATTTTAATCTTCTCTTCTTTTGTTGTCTTTTTAGTGACCTCTTGCTTTCTTCATGGATGATGCCCTTGATGTCATCACACAATTCTTCTGGTTTTAGGTCATTGGTGTTCAGTGCATCAAATCTATTCTTTAGATGGTCTCTAATTTCAGGAGGGATATATTCAAGATAATATTTTGGCTCTCATGGACTTGTTCTAATCGTCTTTAACTTCAAGTTGAATTTGCAATGAGCAGTTGAAGGTCTGTTCCACAATCAGCTCCTGGCCTGGTTTTGGCGAAGATATTGAGCTTTTCCATTGCCTCTTGCCATGGATGTAGTCAATCTGATTCCTGTGTATTCCATCTGGTGAAGTCCATGTGTAGAGCCACCATTTGTGTTGTTGAAAAAAAGGTGTTTGCAATGAATAAGTCGTTGGTCTTGTGAAATTCTATGATGCGAGTTCCAGCATTATTTTTTTACCAAGACCAAATTTTCCAGCTACTGGTGATTCTTCTGTTTCCAACTTTTGTATTCCAGTCACCAGTGATAATTAACACATCTTGATTGCATGTTCAGTCAATTTCAGACTGCAGAGGTTGATAAAAACTGACTCCTCGATCTGTTCTAGTCCCCTTTGCCTTCTCTGTCCTTTCCCTGCTTTCCCACCTTGCCACTTGTGGGGAGTGGTCTGGGTTCCATCTCCTCACCTGGATCCCTGTGGCTGACTCCTCGATCTGTTCTGGTCCCTTTGCCTTTTTTGTCCTTTCTCTGCTCCTGTCTTGCCACTTGTGGGGCGTGGTCTGGGTTCCCTCTCCTCACCTGGCTCCCTGTGGCTGACTCCTTGTTAAGAATCATAACAACACTTAAGTTTGCACTGACAGATGGGACCTGTGCATGAGGTGCATTCGATGGGTTTCTCACCAAGATCTCTTACATGAAGGATGATAATGCTACCATGGAACCACTACTGTACACATATGCATGCACAAGCCCCCCCCATGGATAAGTTCAAGTTCATGTATGCTTTTATTATTTTCATTCATTCAATACCACATCATTGAACATCTGTTAAATGGTTGAATGCCAGATACTTTTCTTGGCATTCTTAGAATGATCAGCAAATAAAACACAAAAATTCTTCCATTGAAAACAGAGGAGAAATTCTATTGTAGACCTACAGTAACTTAACCTAGATATATATGCTTGAATTAATTAAAAAAGATTTTCTTGAGAAATCCCGTTCAATATCATATAGTGGTATTCTATTTTGGTGAAAAAATAGTTTTAAAGATATTTCTCTCTCAAACATTTAGGGTGTCTAAAATGTACTTTGGACATGTTATCAGGAGGGTCCCAGGAGGATATCATGCTTGGTAAAGTAGAGGTTCAGGGATAAAAGAAGGCTCTCAACAAGATGGACTGGCACAGAGCTCTGGTAGCATAGTGGCTAAGGCACTTGACTGCTAACCAGAAGGCTGGCGGTTCAAACCCACCAGCCACTCCTCGGAAGGAAGGTTGGGCAATCCTACTTCCGTAGTGATACTGCCTCGGAAACCCAAGGAGGGGTCGCTATGAGTCGGGGCCGACTCGACGGCACATAACAACAGCAACAACAACAACAAAATGTTCTCTATTTTGCAGTAGAGAGTCAGGGAAAGAATGACAGAGGCTGATATATTTTTTTTCTTGACATATTTTCCTTTTGATCCTTGCGTTTTTGTCTAGCAGTGAGTATAGCTTATACCCAAGTTCTATGCATTGATTCAACTCTTTTTTTCACAATACTATTTTTATTGATCCCAAAGATCAACAACAGTGATATCATTTTACAACTCTCAAAAATTACGTTAGGCAACTTTCACAAAATGGAATAATATAGCTCCATATTGATGATATAGTTAGAATTTTTCAACTACATTTTTGAGATAATAATGTTATGTGGTTACGTGCTATTGAGGTGACTCAGTGTCTTAGCCACTCTATGTACAACAGAACAAAACACTACTTCATCTCGTGCCATCCTCATAAGCATTGCTGTGATTGTGACCACTCTCAGAACCACTGTGCCAGTCCATCTTGTTGAGAGCCTTCTTTTATCCCTGAACCTCTACTTTACCAAGCATGATATCCTCCTGGGACCCTCCTGCTAACATGTCCAAAGTACATGAGACAAACACTTGCCATTCTTGCTTCTAAGGAGCATGCTGGCTGTACCTCTTTCACGACACATTTGTTTATTCTTCTGAGATAATAATAAACCCAAAAGCCACTGCCATGGAGTCACTAACAACTCATAGTGACCCTGGAGGACAGAATAGAACTTCCCCACAGGGTTTCCATGGCTGAAAATCTGTACAGAAGCAGACTGCCTCATCTTTCTCCTGCGGAGCAGCTGGTGGGTTTGAACCACTGACTTTTTGGTTAGCAGCTGAATGCCTTAACCACTGTACTACCAGAGCCCCTTCAAGATAATAATAGCTAACATTAATTGAGCAATTATTGTGTAATCAAATGTTATATTAAGCATCTTAAATTGAATGATCCACTAACTTCTCTACTAATACCATGATGCAAATGATTTATTATCTCCATTTTGTGAATGAGGGTCTAAGGTTCAAAGAGTTTAAATAACATGTGTAACATCATGTTGCTGATAATAATTTGAAGCTAGCCAGGTTCTCAAATGTGTATGATGAAGAATCTGCCTAATGCCTTATTACAATTGATGTATACAACAACCTTTTAAGCCATTTGTCAAATCATTTCCCTCAAGCACATCTCTATTCTCTTTTAGTAGGACTAGTACCAATCTCTATCTCAAAGTGTTGTGAGGGTAAATAAAATGATTAGATTAAGTATTTTTAAAAGTGTAAACCACTCTACATGTGTTAATTCTTCATATTTAATTTTCTCTTGAGTCAAATAGAAATTATGAAAAAAACTAAGTAAAAATAAGACACTGTATCATTGGTTTCATGTTTATTAATCACTCAAGGTACAACCAGGTATTCTCATGATTCTTCATTACAGGAGACATTATACCATTCTGTTTTCCAAGGTGTGTTGCCTTCATTCAAGTTCCAAGTGTGCAAATGTCTACATTTTAAAAATAAAAACATGACTGGAATAGAGATTCTTTTCCATTATCCTTCTACCAAATAAATAAGATCTTCGATGCCCAAAGTTTTTTTTCTCAGAGGAAATGTAAAATTGATTATACTACAGACTTTGATTGCGTGTCTGTGTGAAATATAGGGAACAGCAGTTTAATGATCTAGTGCAGTGTATCCCTTGATAAGAATTACTGTTCTAGCCAGGAAGGTTTGTCTGACTGTGGTCTGGCTTACAGACTCAGAAACATAAATCTTTCTCTTCCTTATACATTATGCATGATTGCCTATCATTACATAAAGGTCATCAAACACAGATTAAACATTTCCTTATCAAAAAGTGAATCTAAAGTTTCTTTGTCCCTAAATTCTCAATTTTAGGTATTGGTTTTATTCCTTAGTAAGCACTTTCAAGTAAGAATGTAATACATCATAACAAGTTTTTTTTTTTTTTTAAACTTTTCCTTGTAATTCGGGTGAAATTTTACAGAGCAGATTTGTTTTACATTCAAGAGTTCATAGATGTTTAGCTTTGTGATACTGCTTACATTCCCCACAGTGTAACATCTCACCTCCCATTTCCTCCCTGGGGTTACCCTGTACCTGTGTGTCTTTTTATTCCCACCTGGCTACATTTCTTCCTGTGCAAATGATGCATTCTGATCTCTCATGGTTGATTGTTCTAAGGAGTGCATCTCCCTGGTGCAAGTGTTGAGCTCATAGGCCTGCCCATTGTTTGGTTGAGAGTTAAGCCATGGAACCAGACCCAAAGGGTGACTCAGAGCCATAGTCTGGGGGTTTCACCAGTCTCTGTCAGACTAGTTGTTTTCTTCTTTTTTTGTGATTTTGAGTTTTGTTCCACATTCTTCTCCCACTCTAAACAGGATCTCTAATTTTGATCCCTTTCCAAGTGGTTGGCATTGGTAGCCAGGCACCATCTAGTTCTTCTGGTCTTGGGGACATAGGTTGAGGTTCTTATGGTCCTTTGGACTATTTCCATGCATCTTTGATTTTCTTCACTCTTCTTTGCTCTGGTCAAAAAGTGACCAATAGTTGCCACTTAGATGGCTGCTTGAAAGCTTTTTTTTTTTTTTTTAATACATTTTATTGAAATATAATTTATGTACAGTGAAATACAGAAAACTAAAGTGACATGGGTCAATGCATTTTTTTTTCAGTGTTCCCTCCCCTTCCCTCCCACTTTTGGTAATCAACAAAGAAAGTTTCCTTTCATATATAAACCTTTCCTTGACTTTTATAATAATGAACTAATACTATATTTGTCCTTCTGTGATTGATTTATTTCACTCAGCAGAATGTCCTCCAAGTTCATCCACGTTATTGCTTGCAAGCTTTTAAGATCCCAGTCACTACTCTCTGACGTAAGATATAGAACAATATTTTTGTACACCATGTTGTGCCAGGTGAGCTTGATGTCCCCCTCAACTACAGTCTCCAGCCCACAGACCCAGCAACCTACTCCCTCAAGAGGCTTATCTGTGGCTAAGAAATTATTCTAACTTTGCCTCCTGTTATGTTTAAACTGCATATGAACATTTTTATAGCACATACAAATATATATGTAAGAATATCATCTGCCAAACCTATGCATGGTCATGGGTATATTCCCATTTGGCTAGCCATACCTGTCTACCTATGTACCCACCTATAGATTAGTGTTTGCTGCTACTGTTCTTGTAGTACTGTGTCTGCAATGATATTTGCCTTTATTGTCTGTACCTCTTAAGTACCTCTCTGTGTCTTCCTTTTCCTTAGTGATATTGTGCAAGTGACACATGTGATATTGGTTCTCCCTTCACCCATATCAAAATGTCTCTTAATTATCTACCTATTTTCCCTCCCTTCTTCACCCCACCCATTCTTGGTAACGAATAAAGGAAATTTCCTTCTCTGTGTAAACTTTTCTTTGAATATTTTAAAATAATGCATTCATATGGAATTTGTCCTTCTGTAATTGACTAATTTTACTCAGCATAATGTCTTCTAAGTTCATCCATGTTTTGAGCTGATTTGCTGAGTCTTCATTATATTTTATTGTTGCACACTATTCCATTGTGTATACGTACTATCATTCGGTTACCCATCATCTGTTGATGGGCACTTAGGTTTTTTCCATCTCTTTCCTAGGGTAAATAGTGCTTCAACGAACTATTTCTGCATATATCTATTTGTGGCCTACATCTCATCCCTTTAGGATATATTCCTAGTAATGGGATTGCTGGATCAAATGCTATTTCTATTTCCAACTTTTTAAGGAAGTGCCATGCCATTTTCCTCAGTGGTTGTACCATTTTACAGTCCCACCAGTAGTGTATGAAAGTTCTAATACCGCCACACCCTCGACAGCATTTGTTATTTTCTGTCTTGTTGAACTTTGCTATTATTGATGGAGTGAGATGATATCTCATTATTGTTTTGATTTGCATCTCTCTAGGCACTTGACTGTTAACCAGAAGGCAGGTGGTTCAAACCCACCAGCCACTGCTTAGAAGGAAGATGGGGCAATCTACTTCCATAGTGATACTGCCTCAGAAACTCAAAGGAGGTCACTATGAGTAGGGTCTGACTCGACGGCATATAACAACAACAACAACAATGGCTAGTGATCATGAGCATTTCTCCATGCGTTTGTTGGCTGCCTGAATATCTTCCTTGCTGAAGTGTCTGTTCATATCCTTCTCCCATTTTTGAATTGGATTGCTTATCTTTTTGACATTGAGGTGTTGAAATTTCTGTAAATTATTGACATAAGTCCCTTGTTGGATATGTTGTTGCTAAATAGTTTTTCCCAATCTGTAGCTTCTCTTTCTACTCTTGAGAAGCCTTTCGATGCACATAAGAATTTAATTTTTAGTTTCTCTTCTGCTGTTTGTACATTTTGGGTTATGCTTGATAGTCTATTTATGATATAAATTAGGGCCCCTAAGTTTGTGCCTATTTTATCTTTGATGAACTTGAAGTTTTGGGTTTTACATTTAGGTCTTTGAGTTTCTTTTTGTATATGGTGTGAGGTATGGATCTTGTTTCATGTTTTTGCAAAAGGATATCCAGTTATGTAGTGGATTACATTAATTGTTCTTGTAATGTTGAACCATCCTTGCATACCTGGTATGACTCCTACTTGATCATGGTATATTTATTTTTCAATATGTTGTTGGATTCTATCAGCTAGGATTCTGTTGAGGATCTGTATGTCTATATTCATGAGGCATATTGGTCTGTAGTTTACCTTTTTAGTGATGTCTTTGCCTGGCTTTGGTATCAGAGTTACGCTTGCTCCACAGAATGAATTTGGGAATACACCATGCTTTTCTTTGTTCTGGAACAGCTATAACAAGACTTTTGATTTAATGTTTATATTATATGGGTTACATAAACTAGTTACAACATGGTTTTCTTCCAACTCCAATATTATGAATTAAAGCACGTACATTTTAGAGTTTCCAGAAAGCTAACGTTGTATTATTGTAAGATATGCAGCATTTTCAATTATTTGGATACTATTTTGCATACTGCTGAAAATTTGTTTATGGCATTTGAATTATGGAGAGGGCAACCTTCTTTATCTATGTCATCCCTTTCCCACTTAAACTTGAATTTTTTTTTAATTCACAGTCAGCCAGAATTATTACTTCACATTACACTTAACCTTTGTGCCCATGATTATATTCTGTCAAACAAGGATATGGCAAAAGACATGCATTTCATGAAATGATGTGTGGTTTGCTTTCTAGAACTTATAAGAATTCTATAAAAAGAATTCCTGTCTTATTGCTTCAATACTTTAGCTTACTATAAAATTCTCAAAGGGATTTTACTTACTCATTTTTGAACTTTTGAAGACCGTGGTACAACATATTTTAACATTATGAATAGCACTCATTTTACCAACAGAGATGGGGTCCAGAGAAACTACACATGTCATTTAACACACCTGTATCATTAATATAACAATTTAAAGACTACAAACACAAGTTTTAGATTTTTTTTTTTTTAAGTAGGTGTTGAAACTCATAGCTCTCTGTTTTAAAACTCATATCCTTTCTAGTTTGTCATTATGCCTCTGTATGTATAAAGACTTGTGTTAGAGGGGAGTATGTAAATAAAAAACTACATACATATCCAATACAATCTGGACTACTATATCTACATATCAATATCTATAATCTATCACTAGATTGAGAGTTCTTGAGGTCAGATATTTAACAAGTCTGTGCTTAGAATTATAATAAAGACAAAGTAAGATATATAGAACAGGTAAATTTCTTATGAACATGAAATCTGAGGAACCACCATGGAAGAAACTTAATATGGGCCTGAAAATAGGAGTAGAAATTTAGCAGGTAGCAGTGGCCAGAGAGGCACAATCTAGAGCTATTTAAAGAAGATAAAGGTAAAGCTTATGCATCTATTACTCAAATTAAAAATATTTCAGATAATTTGACAAAATAAACAAAAAAATTTTTGAGCCACTTTTCAATTTTACCTTGGTTTTAGAACTGGCATAGAGAGTTTGTGTGTGACTACTAACTTACAGAGAGCCCTGGTAGCACAACTCTTAAGTGTTTGGCTACCACAGAAAAGTTTGTGGTTCAAGTCCACCCAGGAGCTCTGGAGGAGAAAGACCTGGCAATCTGCTCCCATGGAGATTACAATTTAGAAAACCCTATGGGATGAGATAGCTCTACTCTGACACACAGAGTGGCTATAACTCAGAATTACCTCAATGGTGTACAACACAACACTAACTGAAAGTTTAGCAGTTCAAACCAGCACAGAAAGGACTGGTAATCTGCTCCTATAAATATTTCAGTCTCAAAAACCCTAAGGAAGAGTTGTACTCTATAACACATGTGATTGCCATAAGTTGGAATCAACTCAACAGGAACGGGTTTGGTTTTGGTTTTAAAATGTAAAGGACATCACTTCTCTGATAAAACTACCAGGCTTTATAAGAAAATGTAATCTTAATCTAGAAAGGAGACATATCCTTATCAGGTAAAAATGTTTTATAAGAATTTCAATTATCTTTAATCCATGATCTGTCTGCCTTTTCCATTATCTTGCCCCACGTTCTCAATGTCTGCAAGTCCAAGATAACAAACAGCAAGAATAAAAGTGATTTTTGTGTCTTCTGCTCCCTGTGTTTACCAAACATATGGCCATATATGAAGAAATTTATGAGAAACCAGGACACTTTTCGACACAGCAAGAAACACACTGGGATCAAACAATGAATGCCACATTTTCTACGATTGAGCTATATTCCCAGACAGACCTCATAATTTTGGCCTCAGAAACATTGCCATAGAAATAGTAGGAGCTGTCCTATGATCCCTCACATTTCCTCTCACCAACCCTGGAATACTTTCTGAGAGCATTTTACCTCTGTGGGCCCTTGGGAATATTTTATGACACATTTAGTCTTTCTTAGATAGCAAACTCACTCTTTCCGATCTCAGCTCCCCTGTTCCTTTCTGTCAAATCCTTAAGGTGAAATAGAAATGCAAATGATGCAACTCTTCACTGGAAAGCTTGTTTCAGCTGTACCCACAAGGCACAGGGGAGACTGAGCTAAGGTTTAAGTCTTTCACATGATGCTGAGCATTATCCTGCTCATAGCACTGGGGCAAGTCATAACCAAATGATCTTTGACTTAGTCAAGATCTAAGGCTATGATATAATTCATAGTTTATGTTCATGCCTTTCACTCAGATCACATAACTCGGGGAATAATTGGCATAATTAAAAGTGCAATAATCTCAGTCAAAACAGTTAACTTTTACACAGGTACTATATTTCTGTGATTTATGGATAACTTTGACAAGCAACATAACTCAACACCTATCAAATTCTATGGATTGATCCTTGCATAATTATAGCAAATGCACTCAGTAACTGTGCTATACATTAAAATTTCCTTTGAAAAAGTGATTTACTATGACTGCTTCACAGAACTGTAATTTTGTAGCAATGTTATGTGGTGCCAGGAAGTAAGATGACCAAGATTTGAAAATGTCAATTGCATAGAGTTGTTTTATAGACTTGTTAAATTTATTCTTTTCTTTTTCATTTGATTTCCAAAGTGCAAAATATTTCCATGATTTCTTTTCCCCTAAAATAAGAGGAACATTTTTTTTTTTTTTTTTTTTTTGCTTTTATGTTTAGGAATGCCTTTACTACCTAAACTTCAGGTGCCTATAAGATAGAGACTTGTCTAATTGAACTTTGTGATGACAGAACTTTACTCAAGACCTGGCATATGGTAGACACTACTTGTTTGTGACTGATTCGTATATTCCCAATTTCCTACAATAATGCACATAACAAAAGAGATCCTGAATAATTAAAAATGGATTTCAGGGACATGACTAACTGTTACTACTTACTTGTAATTTAGAACTTATTGTGAAAATCACAGATTATTAAAATTTTTTTTGTTTTCCAGGAAAGATACATGCCTCATTGATTTTTCTGATCTAAAATTGTTGTTTTTATGTGCCATCGAGTCAGATCCGACTCATAGTGACCCTTCCTTGGGTGTCTGAGGCGGTATCACTATGGAAGTAGATTGCCCAAGCTTCCTTCCAAGGAGTGGCTGGTGGGTTTGAACTGCCAGCCTTCTGGTTAGCACTCAAGTGCCTAAGGCACTATGCTACCAGAGCTTAGCACAGGAAAATTCTGCATCCAAATATTGGGACGTTATGTTCAAATGAACCAATTTCATTTATTGCTTCTTAATATTTTAAAGCGAAATTCTCTGTACTAGCTTGGTTTAACTCAAAACCTTAAGATTCAGAGCTGCTAAAGGAAGATGGAAGATTTAAACTGTGTAACAGTGATATAAGATCAATATGCAAAAATCAATTGTATTTCTATACACTAGCAAAGAAAAATTTAAAAATAAAATTAAGAAAACTATTCCATTTACAAGAACACCAAAGTGAATACAATACTTAGAAATACATTTAATAAACAAAATGCAACTTGCACACTGAAAACTATAAAACACTGTTAAAAGAAAGTAAAAATCTAAATAAGTGAAAAGCTCATGGATTGGAAGGCTTAATATTGTTAAGAAGACAATACTCCCAAATTGATCCATGTATTTCATGAAATCCTTATCAAAATCACAGCAGCTTTTTCAATAGAAATTGATAAGCTCATCATAAAATGTATATGAAAGTAAAGGGCAATCAGAATAGTCAAAACAAGCTTGAATAAGAAAAACAAAGTTAGACGACACACTCCTTGATTTCAAAACTTAATACAAAGCTACAGTAATCAAAACAGTGAGTACTGGCATTAGGACAGACATACAGATGAGTACAATACTTAAGAGTCCAGAAACAAACCCTGACACTTATGGTGAATTGATTTTTGACAAGGGTGCCAAGACAATTCAATGGTCTTAAAAAGAATAGTCTTTTGACAGAAGATACTGGGACAAATGGATGAAACCTACTTCCATCAAGTTGATTCTGTCTTATAGTGACCCCCATTGGATTTCCAAGGCTGTAAATCTTTATAGAAGTAAATTGCCTCATCTTCCTCCCATGGAGCTTCTGGTGGGTTTGAGCCTCTGACTCTCTGGTTAGCAGCCAAATGTCTTACCCACCATGCCACCAAAGCTGGATAACCACATGCAAAAGAATAAAGTAAGACCCCTACTTCACATCATACACAAAATTCAAGTCATAATGGTTACCAGAAGGCTGGCAGTTCAAACCCACCAGCCACTCCTCAGAAGGAAGATGGGGCAATCTACTTCCATAGTGATACTGTCTTGGAAACCCAAGGAGGGGTCGCTATGAGTCGGGTCCAACTTGATGGCACATAACAACAACAACAACAACAATGGATAAAATATATAACTATAAGAGTTAAAACTAAAATTTTTAGAGAAAACATAAAAGTGAATCTTCGTGACTTTATTAAAATTAAGCTTTATTTCTTAGATATGACACTGGAAGCACACACAACAGAAAACAAATACAGACAAATCAGGTGACATCAAATCTAAAATCTTTTGTATTTCAAATGACACCTCACTGCCATCTAATCTGATCTGACTCACAGGAACCCCTCCTTGGGTTTCTGAGGCAGTATCACTACAGAAGTAGATTGCCAAACCTTCCTTCTAAGGAGTGGCTACTAGTGGGTTTGAACTGCCAGCTTTCTGGTTAGTAGTCAAATGCCTTGGGCACTGGGTCACCAGAAGGAAATGAAAAGATAACACATAACACAGCAGAAAATATTTGCAAATCGTGTATCTAGTAAGGGACTGATGTCCTGAATACATAAAGAACTCTTAGTTCAATAATATAGCCATATAACTGAGATGAAAATAGGCAAGGAACCTGGAAAGACTTCTCTCCAAAGAAGATATACAAATTGCAAGACTTACTACAAAGCTACATTAATCAAAATAATGTGGTGTTGGTGAAAGGATAGACCCACAGATTAGTGGAACAGAACAGACAGTCCATAAATAGACCCATTTGCATATAATAACTAATTTTTGATAAAGCAAATATATATGATGGAAAAAAGATAACATTTTAATCTAATGGTACAAAAAATAATTTTGACCCATAACTCACATCTTATGCAAAAATTAACTAAAATGAGTCACAGACCTAAATGTCAAATGTTAAACTATAAAAGTTACAGAAGAAAAACGCTTTGGGTTAGGAAAAGAATTCTTCAATATGATACTAAAAGCAGAATCCATAAAGGGAAAAAAAGTGGTAAATTATGTTTTATCAAAATTAAAAATGTTTGTTCTGTGAAAGTTGCCGTTAAGAGAATGAGAAGGCAAACCACAGACTGAAAGAAAATATTTTGCAAATCATCTTTTTGACAAATGACTTGTATCCAGAATACATATGAACTCTCAAAAGTCAACAACAGGAAAACAAATAACCCATGTTTTTTTTTTTTTTTTTTTGATGGCCAAACATCTGAATAGGCACTTTATCAAGAAGATATATGGATGACAAACATATTTGAAAGTATGATCATCATAGTTTTTCATTAAGGCAACACATATTAAAACAAGAATAAGGTATCACTGTATACCTTTTAGAATAACCAAAAAAAAAAAGAAAGAAAGAAATACCAGGAACTGACAAGAATACAGACTAACTATAACTCTTACATAATGATCGTGGGAATACAAAATAGTACATTCATGTGGAAAAATGTTTGATATTTTCTTATAAAGTTAAACCATCTGACTCAGCAAATTCGCCTTCCTATTCACCACAGTATTGCCTTCTTAAGTATTTACCCAAGAGAAGTAAACACTTATGTTCACCTACATCCTGCATGCAAATGTTTATAGTAGCTCTGCTTCTTATTACCAAAAACTGGAAGCAACCCAGATGTTTTTCAACCAGTAAATGGATAAACAAACTGTGGTACATATTTATTGTGTCCTCTCAGTAAGAAACTATTGGTTCATGCAATGACAGATGAGCTTCAATTATGTTTCGCTAATTTAGATACAAAAGATTACACGGGCAAGTATTATAGGGACAGAAAACAGACCAGAAGTTACCAGGGACTGGGATTGGATCTAAAGGGACAGCATGATGGAATTTTGGAGGTGATAGATCTATTCTGTATCATAACTGTGGTGGTGTACACATTACTCTATGCCTCTGTCAATACCCATGCAATTGCACATGACAGAGTAAATTTTACTATTTGTAATTAAATATACATATATTAAGATAAAGGAGTAGCTATTTTATTCTAGGTTGTGCTTGCCCTTCCTGTGAAGTAATGGGATAATGTGATTCAACTAGATTCATCTGGAAATTACAATACACCATTTCAAAAATATTCTCCTGATACCAACCTACAGATTTTTGTTGTTGTTATTCACCATGGTAGTTAATAGTTCTTTCAAAATGTGTACTAAATGTTGTGGCTTGTAACATAAGCAGACATTATATTTACTGTGTTCTGCAGGCAGAAACTTCTAGATGCTAAAATCTAGAAATTTATGATGAACTCATGTAAGACATAATATGGGTTTTAAATGCTATCTCTGTTTTATTTGAGGCAAAGCCATCTGTGGTTACTTCCATTGCTAGGAATGAAATTTTACTATGGTCTATTGACATAAAGATACTCCTTCGTAGTAGAATCATTAATGATAAGGTATATGGAGACAGATCATTGACCTGACATTGCTCACCAGATGTAAATCAAGGAAAGAGGGAGCGAGAGAGAAAGAAAAGATTTTGTAAATATAATGTGCAAAGAGCTGCCCTATTAAAAAGCCGGTTTTATACAATTAGAGCCACATGGAAAATTGTACATTTACTTTGGCAGAATATCTAAAATGGGAAAATAACAGTGAGTCACAAAATTTGGGAGAAATGAAAGTTTAATGGCTTCCATTTCATGGGTTTCTCACTGATTCTTTCCAAGCAAAGGAAAACAGAGTTTATATCATAGTTTCTCTCCTTAATAACAAATGACCGATCATTCAGTGGGGCTTCTCCATTTGTTGCCATGACAACAGAGTTATGGAAATAGAAAACCTATTAATTACGGCTCTTTAGAAACTCAATTACATGTCTGATAGTATGATGCAGTTAATAAAAAATGATCGTGCAACATATTGCTCCACAAGGCTCAATTTGAGCTCTCTTTCAGAGCAAGCTGTCTTCCTAACCATGCCATCAATTATTATGATATCAAGCTCTGGTGAACCATTTGTGCTTGGTCCAATGATCCACATAGACCAGTGTTTCTTCAGACCACATAAATTTCTACAATGATCTCCACTTACAGAGCTGCTGTTGTACCCAGTACACAATTATTACGAGGTTGATAGCTTTCCTGAAGCTTACTCATCTGCTGCAGAGAATATTCTTGTTCCACTGGACCTTTTGAGATAATGATCAGGCCTATGAGTTCTAACTCCATGTATCTTCACTGCAGATAGTGGTGAAGCACTGGAAATTTTTTCCCAGTTAATTTTTCCTTTAAGAATGGATACTTCTTATGTTCAGATAGACTATTAGCTCTACAACAAGGATTATCTCAGGAAAACCATGTTTGAAAGCAGTGCCAATCACATGATGTCAAGTATACAGTAAGTTTACCCACTTGTTTACCCGATATTTGATAGCACTGAATGCATTTCACTGAAATGATGAGCTTGGTGATCTGGCTCTGTCACTGGGCAGTTTTCTCTTATGGGCCAGGGATAGTGTCTTATTCTATTCCTGGCAAATAATGGTACTGCAATGATGCTTATTACATTAAGGAGTATCATGCAATCAGAGTTTTGATAATACTATAGGATGGGAATGTTTAGTATTGTTGTTCTCATTTCTTTTGTCATCTTCCTGTTGATGGCAAAGAAGAGGAATGAAAGAGAAGGCATACAGAACAGTTTCATAGAGAGAACGTGTTGTTAGGTGCCATCCAGTCAATTGTGCCCAATAGTGACCCCATGTGACACCGTAGAACTGCCTTATAAGCTTTCCTAGGCTGTGATCCTTATAGGAGTCCGTCATCACCAGGTCTTTCTATGGCAGGGCCCCTGGGTAGGTAAAAACTACTGAGCTTTCAGTTAGCAGCTGAGTCCTTAACCATTGTGCCACCAGAGCTCCTTTTAGAAAAACTAAACTCACTGCAGTCAAGTTGGATCTGACTCACAGCGACTCCTCCTTGGGTTTCCAAGGCAGTATCACTACAGAAGTAGATTGTCCAACCTTCCTTCTGAGGAGTGGCTGGTGAGTTTGAACCACCAGCCTTCCGGTTAGCAGTCAAATGCCTTAGGCACTACTCTACCAGGGCTACCCAGGGCTTCTTAGAAAGAACATGTACTACACAAACTACATGGGTACAAAAATTACATATCATCAGGACTATTTTCTGGTTCTTTTATTAACTAGATATGGCCTTAAATAAGTCATGTAATGTAATCTTGTGCATTCCAACATTTTAGGTGGGTATATTAAGAAAGAAGCAAAACTAAAATTTTAAAATATGGTGCTTGCATCTGATTGTTTTCAATACGTTATCTTGCCAAGTTTTTTTTTTCTCTTCTCCTTCTTTCTCTGTACTGGATCTGTGGTGGCGTACTGCCTAAGGCATTTGACTGCTAACCAGAAGGCTGGTGGATCAAACCTATTAGCCACTCCTCAGAAGGAAGATTGGGCAATCAACTTCCCTAGTGATACTGCCTTGAAAACCCAAGGAGGGGTAGTTATGAGTCCAATTCGCCCAGACGGCAATGAGTTTGACTTGATGGGGGGCTGCTACGAGTCAAAATTGACTCAATGGCGATGAGTTTATTGTTATAATTATCATTATTCACCTTATTAATGATCAACAGGTCTCTGTGCAGCACCCACTACCCACTGCCATCAAGTTGATTCCAACTCATAGAAACCGTATAGGACAGAGTAAAACTGCCTCGTAGGGTTTCCAAGGCTGTAAATCTTCAAGGAAGCAGACTATCTCATCTTTTTCCCGTGGAGTGACTCATGGGTCTGAACTGCCAGACTATTTGGCTAGCAGTCAAATCCTTTCATCCTTGCACCACCAAAGCTCCTTTCTGAGCACAGCAAGGGCATTTCTCCCAGGCTCCACCCCAGTGTTTCATGTTCCAAGTTTTTTTTTTTCTTATTCATCTAATCATTCAGCAGTTTTCTAAAGTACTTCCTATTTGAGAAAGATTACTTGGCTGGAATTCAGTGCCTTGGGCCTTTTCACCATATTTGGCCACTGGTAGTTCTTCAACTCTGTCATAACTCTTGTATTCTGGTCAACACAGGGAGCTCTGGTGGCGTGGTGCCTAAAGCATTTGACTGCTAACCAGAAGGCTGGCCGTTCAAACACACCAGCCACTCCTTGGAAGAAAGATTGGGCAATCTACTTCCGTAGTGATACCTCCTTGGAAACCCAAGGAGGGGTCGCTATGAGTCAGATCTGACTCAATGGCAGTAAGTTTCTTTTTTTGTTATTGTTGGTCTGATACCATAGTTCTCACCTTGGTCTTATATCAGAATTATCAAGGAAGCTTTTTTAAAAAAATACCAATCCCTAGACCTTACCCCAGACAAATTAATTCAGAATTTCCGAGGGTAGAATTAGAACATTGGCAATTTTTTTTTTTTTTAAATATTCCAAGTGATTCTAAAACACAGTTAACACTGGTCTATAGTCCAGCAGAGTTAAATAGAGAAGCCTGATCAGTACTCACTGAATTCAACCCCCAGAGCCACAAAGAAATTGAAAGTAATTTTCCAGAAATTTCTGAGTTGCACTTGAGTCAATTCTGACTTATGGCAATACCATGTGTTTCAGGCTACAATTGTACTTCAGGGTTTTCGATGTGCCAACCCATGTAATTCCCAGTAATTCACAGAGTAGAAAGGCCATGTGCTTTGAATTTTACCTGGGTTTAGCAGTCAGCTCATATTTGTCAAATAGGTAACTATGGCTCTTACTCCCCTTCTTAGTCCTTTGAGGAGGCAGTTTTCCTGATATCATCAATCTAATGTGCTAATGGCTAGTAATGGTTATCATTTTTAAGTCCATCCTCACTTAATTAGGGCAATAAGCCCATAAATTCAAATATCCCTGTGGGAAAACAGTAAATGTGTACTGGTTTCCATCCATAAGAATGCAAACTGAACTTGGCTGGCCTCCAAATTTGCACTAAAAAGAAGGCATTAGTTAGCTGTTTAATGGCATACCGGTTTCTGCTGAACTTTTGCTCCTCCTATACAGTCATTTCCATATTAGGTACAGCTGAGTCAATCAAAGACACCACCTTGTTTAAAATCCTCTACAGTCTAACCTTAACCTCCAGGGAATCTGCTTTATATACTGACCAGACAGAATTGTTAAAAAGAGAATTAGTGGGAAGCAAAACTCCTCCTTAAACTGTTTTCTTAACAAGAGTGGGTTGTCTTGCTGCCCTTCAGGCAATTCTAACAGTTACCATTTAGCATGGCCAATTAAAACTTGACAAAGTGTGGGCTTAGACAATATCCAGCATGAAAAAGTAAGGACTACACAACCATTCAGGAGCTCTGGCTGTATAGTGCCTAAGGCCCTTGACTGCTAACCAGAAGGCTGGTGGTTCAA
>NW_006921616.1:8674152-8674758 GCF_000298275.1 Orycteropus afer afer | reverse complement strand
TTTTTTTTTTTTTTTTTTGCTTTTGGAAAGGGACCCTGAAGAACTTAGTGATGAAGATTAAAAACAACAGCCTTCAGTATGGATTACACCTCAACATAAAGAAAATAACCCTCATGGCTGGACCAATAAGCAACATCATGATAAACAGAAAATATTGAAGTTGTCAAGGATTTAATTTTATTTTGATCTACACTCAGTGCCCACGGAAGCAGCAGTAAACAAATCAAATGACATATTGCTTTGGGCAAATCTGCTGCAAAAGACTTCTTTAAAGTGTTAAAAAGCAATGATGTCACTCTGAGGATTAAGGTACATCTGACTCAAGCCATGGTAATTTTAATCAGCTCACTCATGCACTTGTAAAAGTTGGACAATGACTAAGGAAGACCAAAGAATAACTGATACCTTTGAATTATGGTGTTGCAAAGAATATTTACTATATCATGGACTTCTAGAAGAACAGAAGTCTGTTTTGGAAGGATAACAGCCGGAATGTGCCTTTGAAGCAAGGATGGCAAGACTTTATCTCACTTACTATGGATACATTCTCAAGAGGGGCTGGTACTTGGAGAAGGATATCATCATACTTGGTAAGCTAGGTTCACA
>NW_006921616.1:8635751-8661731 GCF_000298275.1 Orycteropus afer afer | reverse complement strand
CCTACCAACTGCTCTGTGGAAGAAAAATGAGGATCAACTTCTGTAAAGATTTACACCTCTGGAAACACAACGGGGATGATGATGAGACAGAATCGCCTTGATGGCAGTAAGTTTGAGTTTTAAAGCTGTTATAAAATAAAACGGATGGTAGGAAACGTTGAGGAGTACAGTGCTTGTCAGCTGGATCGAATGCTGAAAGAAGACAAGAGGAGAATTTTTCCAGTGTTAATGAAGTTAATAGTTTGCATTGCTACTTTATACATTAAAGTGCTCCTTTGTCTTTGGCTGTTTAAAATGCATTTAAGATATAGTTCTGATAATTGTACAATTCGTAGGACAAAGGTTATTATGAAATTTAAGGATGACTTTAAACCAAATCAGTTGATAACACGTTCTCACAAAGTAAACATATTAAATTATCTCCGAAATGTGCACTGTATTAAAAAAAAAAAAAGTACCACCAAAACGCGTCGCTTTTAGCAGTTTCTGAAAGTGTCTTTGAACTCCAAGAACCACTGATCTGTGCAAGGAAAAATCATATTCATCTTCTTGACAATTGCTAGGGTATGTGACTTCAAAATACAGATATTTGGTAAAAGTCAATGAACTGGATTTTGTTGACTCTATGCCAGGAAAACAGTGTCAATGTAGGCTATCAGTCTTGTAGCAGAAATCCCTTGTTATATCAAAATGGAGTTCATAATAACTACTTTATAACGTAGGACTCTCCCAGGTATTATAAAGCTAAGCTATAGCTATTTTATTATATTTGTTAAAAGCAAACTGGGAGGTAGAGAAAAAGCTATGCAGTGTAGTCCATTCAAATATGTCATTCATAAAGTCCTCAATTTTTCACGTTAAAAATCAAAGTTCTAATGATTCTGTATGAATTTCTTCATGAAGCTGGCACAGAGAAGAAGGCACTATTCACGTAACTTTATATTTTGCTTTGTTCAATAGTGTTCTAGAATAATCTGACGATCTTAAAACACATCATATTTATTTTACATATTTATGAATTTTAAAATCTAATTGGTCATTTTGTTTTTCATAGGGCTGTGGATTAGTATTTCCAAAACTATTGGCATAGTCCCTAAGGCATTTGACTTCTAACCAGAAGGTTGGTGGTTCAAACCCACCAGCTACTCTGTGGAGGGCAGATTGGACAATCTACTTCTGTAAAGATTTACTGCCTCAGAAACCCAAAGGGGGTCGCCACTGAATCAGAACAGACTTGATGGCAGTGAGTTTGGTTTGGGTTTTTTATAAGGGTGTGGATTAGTAATTCTGAAATTATGACTCTACCAGATTTGACCAAATAAGTAAACATATTATGAAAAATGTATTTTCTCATCATTAGAAAAAGGTTACACATGAAGAATTAGGGAAGGCTAGAGTGAATCCTGTGAGGCTGGACTGGAATGGGAATGATCAGAATGAAGCAATGGTTTGTAATAGGCAATCAGATGAGTATACGCAGGAGTAAATACAGATTGTGTAAATGCATGGCTTAGTATATGCTATGCATATATACATTTCCTAGAGCTCAGAAGAATGGTGCTCAAGCAGCATTGCACATACCTAGCACTCAGATTTTGTTTTCTAAATATCATCTCCAGTGAAATGATCCAGGGTTTCTTGAAGAAATAGCTTGAGCAGAAAAAACACAATATAGGTCTGGAACATCTTGTGGTACCAGAAAGTAAGAAAATGGAAAAAAAGAAAGGAGAACATCAATAGGGTGCAAGAACCCAGAAACCAAATTGAAGAATCTCCCAATGACCAAAGCTGGTACAACTGGAGAACCAAGATAAATAATAATAGCATTAGGTTGCAATAAATCTACATTGTTGTTGTTGTTGTTATGTGCCGTCGAGTCAGACCCAACTCATAAGGTCCCCTCCTTGGGTTTCCGAAGTGGTATCACTACGGAAGTAGATTGCCCCATCTTCCTTCCAAGGAGTGGCTGGTGGGTTTGAACCACCAGCCTTCTGGTTAGCAGTCAAGTGTCTTAGCCACTACGCCACCAGAGCTCCTCAATCTACATCAGTACCTCCTGATTTAAAGAAATTGAACAAAAATTAAATGGAAAAGGACTGTACTCATTAGATTCAAAAAATAAAAAATAAATAAATAAAGGGAAATAGAAAGGTGATTTAACAAGTATCACCTTAATAACTGGGCAACATCGATTGATGCTAAAGTTAGACGACAACAGTATGATGAAAAGCAATATTTGCATAGTTAACATGTTTTGCCATAATTATGAATTACATAGGAAAAACAATAGTAATTTTACAGAAACCTGGCAGACACCATCTTAATCATGTGATCAAAGTTACCACACCCAGTACTAAGGTTTATTGACAATATGACAGGGTACAGTGAAAGGATGCAACATCACTTTTGGTATTCTTGTATTTGATGCTCATGCCAGGCATTTGTAACATCAATCTCATGAGAAAACATAAGGCAAACCCAGACTGAGGAGCATTTAAAAACTGACCAGAATTCTTCAAAGGTGCTAAAGTCTTGAAAAACAAAAACTGAAGAACTGTCATGAGATATTGGAGGGGACCAAGGAGACATGACACCCAAATACAGCGAGGGCCCTTGGATTTGATCCTGAACCAGAAAAAAGGACATTAGTGTGGAAAGTGATGAAACTCTGATAAAGTCTGTAGCTTTGAATTAAGTGTTTTACATGCCCATGGTTATGGAAAATATTAGGAGCTCTGGTGGCATGTAACTGAAGTTAGTAGTTTGAACCCAGCCAATGGCCCTTTAGGAGACAAGGCCTGGCAGACTGCTTCTACAGCCCAGAAAACTTTGTGGGGCAGCTCTCCTCTGGGACATGGGGTTGCTATGAGTAGGAATCAATACAACAGCACCAAACAGCAACGATGTTTAAGATGTTAATATTGGAATGTGATGGGACTCAGGAGGAATCTCTGTACTGGTTTGGCAAGGTTTCTCTAAGTCTAAAACTTTTTCTAACTAAACAGTTTAACAAAATAATATGGCATTGCATAATACATTGTCATGCAAGCTACTTAGGAGATTTTTTTTTACGCTTAAGTTCAGAAACACTTTATACTCTAATGTTCTAAGCTGAAAGTCAGCAAACTTTCATGGAAAGGGCCAGAAAGTAATTATTTTAGGCTTTGAAGACTATATGGAGTCTGCCACCAAAAATTCACTCTCCTGTTGTAATAGGGAAATAGCTGTCGACATTATGTAAACGAGTGCATATGTATGTGTTCCAATAAAACTGCATTTACAAAAACAGGCATTGGGTTGGATTTGGCCTGTGGGCTGTAGTTTGCCAACCCCTGTTCTAGGCTAACATCAAAATGTGCCATTTGACTGGCAGTTTATCAGTCACCCCAGTATAGTGTGGACATTTCTTTTAAACACCAAGACACTTATTAATAGTAGAAAGCCACACTTATTTTTTATTTCAAATGTAAAACAAAGAAGGAAATTTATGTGCACTTTACTATGGCTAGGAGCTCTGGTAGCGTAGTGCCTAAGGCATTTGACTGCTAACCAGAAAGCTGGTGGTTCAAACTCACCAGCCATTCCTCAAAAGGAAGGTTGTGCAGTCTACTTCAGTTCTCTACTCTTTCCAATTGGTTTATTCTTTTCCTACTTTATATTATGCTATTTTATACTCTATTTGCTATATTTAAATTAAACTGCTAATCTCTTATGTTCTTTCATAATATTAAATATAATAGAAGACGTAAACTGGATTTTTGTTGTTTATCCTTTAAATAATACAAAATATGACACATTTTATTATATTTTAATATTATAATAACCAAAACATTAACTTGGTATTATTCATTTATCATTAAGTTTATATTGCTTTCTCTTCCAATAAAATGAAAGTAAAATTTTTATTAATTATTTACAGGAAGGAATTTATTTAGGATGGCTAATGGAACTATAATGTAATAAAGATATTTATATTATTCATTGTTTGGAAGAATCATTTATAGGGCTGAGAAGGTTCATGTTTGTGTTATACAAACATAAATATTTTTAAAACCATTCAGGCAATGCTATAGAGCATATAACTTAGAGTAGGTCCACCAGAAAGAGACCTAAGGACAATATTTGAATATATATGAAGAGGAAAGGAAATGCCTGTAGGAAAGTGGGGCATAAGCTGAGAAGGTTTAGGCAGCCACTGTAGGTTGACTCACTAAGCCAAGCTACCACTGTGTGTGAACAGACTTCAATCCCACTGGGACATTTTTAAAGCCAATGTGAAAATGCCGACTCATATGAAGCATTGTTAAGGATTGCTATGAAAGACCTTAACTCCCCAGAACCTTTGGTCTGTTGTCTGCACAGGAAATCAGGCTCCAATAGCAGGAAACAGCTCTCAGGCAGAGAGATGTAGGTGCTGGCAGCAGGGACTCAGGCAGAGGCATGTTGCAGGAAATGTTTGAGAGGCTTAGGTGGGACATCACCATGACCTACTATAGTATATTTAACTGATGAGTGTTCATCAGCTTTTGATCCTTAGAAATTTTTCAGTGATATTATTCCTACTCTTTTGGGCAGAGTAAAGAGCAACTCTATTTAACAGAATGTTTTTGTTTTCTTTCCTATTAGTCTAGTATTAAACTTTTTTTTTTTTTTTTAAATACAGGTTCTTGGAATTAAAACAGACGCAATTTCAAGGGAAGTGGAAAAAAAAATTTGATCTGAATGAAGTATAAACAAAACATATCAATATTCATGGGATAAAGTAGAACTTGTAATTTATAACTTTAAAATTCTTATTTATGAAAAAGTGTCAAATCAACAACTAAACTTTCATTTCAAGAAATTAGAAAACAACGTAATCTTTCATTTTAAGAAAAGTAGAAAAACTAAACCAAAGCAAGAAGGAAGGGAATGAGACTAAATCAATAAACTAGGAAGCAGAAAAATGTGAGAGGAAAACATGCCAATAAAAGTCAGTTGTCAACCAAAATTTTCACAAATTCCTTGGTAAACCGATCAAGGAAATAAGAGAAAAGATTCAAGTCAACAGATTCAGACACGAATATCATTACCAACTCTACCAAAACCATTAAGGTTATAAGGGAATATTATGAAAAATTTAGGTCATCAAACTGGGCAACTGAAATAAAAGGGGGGGAACCCCTAGAAGGGCAACAATTACCAAAGATGACTCAAGAAGGAATAGTATAAATCTGTAAGAAGTAAAGAAAGTGAATTTGTAATACATTAAAAAAAAAAAAAAAAAAAAAAAATTCCCAACAGGGAACTGCTTTGGTCCAGAGAGCTTCAATGGTAAATTTTATAGTGCCTAAGGCACTTGACTGCTAACCAGAAGGCTGGTGGTTCAAACCCACCAGCCACTCCTCAGAAGGAAGATGGGGCAATCTCTTTCTGTAGTGATACTGCCTCAGAAACCCAAGGAGGGGTTGCTATGAGTTAGGTCCAACTTGATGGCACATAACAACAACAACAGTAAAAGATAAACAAATAAACAGAAAGTAGCACTAATTACTCACAAATCTCATAATTAAAGGAGAAAATGCTTTCTAAGATATTTTATGAGGCCAGTATTACCCTGATACCAAAGCCAGACAAAGTTATCACAAGAAAATAAAACTACAGACTGATATCTTTCATGTATTTAGGAAAATTCTGTAATGAAATATTAGTAAACTAAATCCAGTAACCTATTAAAAGGATTATCCACCATAACTATGGAACATTTATCCCAGGAATGCAAGGTTGGTTTAATATCTAAAAATCAATTAGTATGAAACATTAATTTAGTGTACCCTGTGCTATGTTAAATATGTTGTAAACTCTAAATCAATTGATAACAAAAAAGAGACATAAACTAATAAGTGATTGGTGGGAATAAATGGAATAATAATAATAATGATCAAATCTTATTTTAAAATAAAGATGAAACAAAGGGAGAAAAAGAAAGCAGATAGGAGAAATAGAAAAACAATTAGCAAGTCAGTAGTTTTAAATCCAACCATACCAATTGTTGTTTGGTGCCATCGACTCACAGTGAAAGGACACTACCTAGTCCTGTACCATCCTCAGAATTGTTGGTATGTTTGAGTCCATTGTTGTAGTCACTCTGTCAATCCATCTCACCATCCTCTTTTTCAATGACCCTCTGCTTTTCCAAGCATAATGTCCCTCCCCAGGGACTGGTCCCTCCTGATAACATGTCCAAAGTATGTTAGAGGAAAACTCACCACCATCTTGTCTAAGGAGCATTCTGGTTGTATTCCTTACTTCTTTCAAGACAAAGTTGTTTCTTATTCTGGAACTCCATGGTATATTTAATATTGTTCACCAACACCCTATCAATAATTACATTAAATGTCAATGTTCTCAAGCCCTCAATTCAAAGGCAGATATTGTGGGATTGAATTAAACAGAAGTAAATAAAAGTCACAGAATTTGAAATTTAAATGATGGTGTGGGGAGTGTGAAAAACTGATAAAAGTTTCAATTCACTAGAAAACATCATAATCCTTTACATATATACACCTAGCAATGGAACTTCCACAAAAAGTTAAAATTTAAAGAAGCACTAACCCGACGCATAATTATAGTTTGACACTTCAATTCTTCCCACTTGGTAATTTATACCACAAGTAGACAAAGGCAAAGAAGACTTAAAAATATTATGACCAAGTTGACTTTCTGGGTACTTGAAGTACCTTCCAGGCCCAAAAGACACTATATAGATGAAAAATGCATATATAGAAAGATGTTTATCATCCGTAATCATTAGAAAAAGAACCATATTGAATTGCAATGAGAAATCACTACACACCTATTAAAAAGATTTATTAAAAAAGAAGAAAAAATGCTGATAATACCAAGTGTTGATGAAGAAGTGAAATAACAGGAACTCTTACAGATTGTTAGTCAGAATGCAAAGTAGAACAAGGACTTCAGCAAACAGTTTGGCAGTTTCTTGTGTTTTTGAATATACTTACCATATGGCTTTTCAATCCACCATCTGGGTTTCTACCTGAGTTAAATGAAAATGTACATCCACATATGAAAAAAAGAAAAAAAAATTCTGTATGTAAATGTATAGAGTAGCTTTACTCATAATGTATTCACATTAAAAATAACCCCTCCCTGAAATGATGAATGGATAAATAAAATTGTGGGACAACTATACAACCACACAATGGAACGCCACTCAACAATAAAAAGTAACAAACCACTGATACATGCACCATGTGCATGAACCTGTTAAACATTATCATAAGTGAAAGAAATCAGACACAAAAGGCTACATACTGTTTGATTCTATTTATATGACATTCTAAACCAAAAAAACAAACTCACTGCCACTGAGTTGGTTCTGACTCACAGCACCCCCCACTGAGTTTCTGAGGCTGTAAATCTTTATGGAAACACATTGTCCCATCTTCCTTCTCCAGAGCAGCTGGTGAGTTTGAACTGCTGACCTGGTTAGCAGCCAAATGCCTTACCTGCTATACCACTAGAACTCCTTATACAACATTCTGTTGTTGTTGTTGTTGTTATGTGCCGTTGAGTCTCATAGCAACCCCTCCTTGGGTTTCTGAGGCAGTATCGCTATGGAAGTAGATTGCCCAACCTTCCTTCTGAGGAGTGGCTGGTGTGTTTGAACCGCCAGCCTTCTGGTTAGCAGTCAAGTGCCTTAGACACTATGCTACCAGAGCTCCCATACAACATTCTAGGAAAGTCAAAATGATAGAAGCAAAAACCATAGCAGTGGTTGCCAGAACCTCAAAGTTGTAGGGAGAGGACTGGCCACAGCAGGCATATGGGAACTTTATGGGATAATCAAACAATTGTGTTGAGGGTTACATGACTATATGTTGTTGCTGTTAGCTGCCATAGAGATGTTCCTCACACCCTTATGGCAGCCCCATGCATCATGGAACAAGATCCTCTCAGTCCTGTGTTATCCTCATAACTGGTTGTAGATCAGACTGTTGACTTATTTTGGGTGGCAGATCATCAGGCATTTCCTCCTGGTCCTTCTTATTCTGGAAGCTCTGCTGAAACCTGTGTGATACCTTCACAACACACAGGCTTCCACTGACAGAAGGCTGCTGACTGCACATGAGGAGTGTTGGCCAGGAATCAAACCTAGGTATGCCACATGGAAAGTCTACCCCTGGACCACCAATGTCCCTACATGACTATCTAGATTTATAAAAGCTCACAGAAATGTACACCTAAAACTGCTGAGATGTGTTTACATCTCAATATCTCTGATATTTAGAAATAATAAAGAGATGAGTGGGGATGACTGTCCTCCGTCTTCACTGTAGGTATCAAGTGATGACTTACGGAGACCCAGCTGGGGCCACGTGTTTGTCCTTCCCACTAGCCGTCAGAAGCACCCTCTGAGGGCAGAAGAGGACAGAGTTCACCAATCACATTCCGCTCTCCTACTCAGATGGTCTCCAGTGCCCTGCTCAAGCCAGAACAGATTATCACCTTCAATTCTTCCGTCTCTAGTTTCCGTTAACATTTTAATGTCATCTTTCCCCTATTGCACCTTCATACTGGCTGAAAAACATTCAAGTCTGTGTCCAAATGGAGACCAAACTGGATGTGGTGATGTCTTTGTTTCAGAAAACACTTTCTTTATCCCCTGTATAGGAGTTTCACATATGTAAAATCAAGTGAAATATAAAAATGTGTTGTATCTGTCTGTAAATATCAAAGCAAACAGAAGGCCATGGAATTTTGTGTGCCATCTAGCCAAAATTCTAATAAATGACATGACATTCAAAGCATTGATAGGGCTGGCAGGACTCTCTGCGGTCGGAAGCTGAACTGGTTTCAAGCCACAGAATTTGAGTTCTCATTTTTTAAAAAATGAGAAAATCAATATACTCCTTGCAGTGTTCTCTTGTGAGAATTAACTGATAATATATATGTAAATTATCTGAAGCTCAGAGAAATTAAGTAATTTGCTTAAGCTATTCTGCATAAATGACACATCTGCTGCTAACTATTATTGTTGTTATGTGCCACCGAGTCAGACCTGAGTCATAGCGACCCCTCCTTGGGTTTCTGAGGCGGTATCACTATGGAAGTAGATTGCCAAACCTTCCTTCCAAGGAGGGGCTGGTGGGTTAGAACTACCAGCTTTCTGGTTAGCAGTCAAGTGCTTTAGACACCATGCTACCCAAGCTTTTGGTACTATTACTAGCCCTTAAAAGATACACGCGTTTGACATGGGGCTCCTAAGAACTGATTTCTCTGTAGGTTTAAATTACACATTACTTTACTGTGATTTCACACGAGAAACTTGAATACAATTCCTGACTGCTTACTTTCCTACACACACACACACACACACACACAGAACCCCTCCCACATACTCATTGCTTTCCTAGAAACATTCCTTGCACTTATTTAATTTGTCCACCAGGTGGCACTGTTAGTCCACAGGCTGTTGAAAATTCCTGCAACAGTTCTTGTAAGACTTTGATATCTTTCCTGTGCTCAGTTAAGCTCAGGCATACTTTGTACGGTATATTTTGGTTCAGTTACTGAGCACTACAATAAAGCAAATATTGCAAAAACCAAGTCACATGAATAATTTGGTTTCCCAGTGCATATAAAAGTTACGTTTACAATAAATAGTAGACCATTAAGTGTGTAATGGCATTATAAAAGTTTGAAATATTTTAGAATTACCAAAATGTGACACAGACACAAAGAGAGCTCACACTGTCTGAAAAATGGCACTGGTAGATTTGCTTGTCCCAGGGTTGTCATAAACCTGCAATTTGCAAACAAAACAAAACACAGTATCTGCGAAGCACAATAAAAACAAAGTGCAATAAATTAGGTATGCTGGTCAATCTGTACCTTATCCACATTTATTCCCATATATGTTAATATTCTTTTTAATGTTCTCAAGTAAAACATTGAGATATCCAACATGTTAAATATCCTTTAAATTGTGTGGCATGTCTATTCACATTTCCTACAGTTGGAAGTCATGCAGACATTCCTATCTTGTTGAAAATTGACACTCTTTCTCTTCTCTAAAGTCATGTTCATAAAGGAATTCTGAGAGAGTGACCTCCCTCTGCCAGGAAGTACTCAATGGGAAGGATTAGCCTGGATGTAGTTTCATTCCTTGATGTTGGGTTTGGTTTCATTTAGTGTGGGCTATTTTCTTTGTGTCTTATTTTCCTTTTGTTTAAGTTGAAAGGTGGAACTAGATGGTGAAGATGTCTTCCTCCTTAGCTTGCTGTTGGGTGCTGTCAAGTATACCCCTCTTCATGGCAATCCCATGCATGATGGAATGAAATGATGGCCCGTCATGTACCATCCCCATGATAGGTTGTGGATTGGGCCATTGTGATCCTAGGGTTTTTGATTTTTGGAAGGAGATCACCAAAACTTTCTGCCTAGTCTATCTTAGTTGGGAAACCCACTGAAACCAAACCCACTTCCATTCCGACTCATAGCAACACTTTAGGACAGAGTAGAAGTGTCCCATGGTGTTTTCAAGGCTGTGAATCTTTACGGAAGCAGACTGCCTCATCTTCTCTCTCAGAGCAGCTGGTGGGTGTGAACTACTGACCTAGCAGCTGAATCCTTTAACCACTCCCCCACCAGAGTTCCCTTCTTAGTCAGAAAGCTCCACTGAAATGTGTTCAGTAGCTCAGTAATATATAAGCTTCCAGTGAGGGACAGCTGGTGGCTGCCTAGGAAGGGCATTGGCCAGGAATTGCTCAAACTGAGTCTTTTGCAGAAAGGCAAGAATTTTCCCGTGGAAAAACCAATGCCTCATTTATCCTTTATTAATGATGGTGGGGACCAATATACCTGTCATCAAACCAAAAACCAAACTCACTGCCATCAAGTCAATTCTGACTCATAGTGACCCCCCTTTTTGGTGGGTTTCTGAGGTGGTAAATTTTTACAGAAGTAGATTGCCCAGTCTTCCTTCTGTGAAGTAACTGGTGGGTTTGAACATCCAACCTTCTGGTTGGCAATCAAATCCCTTAGGCATTATGCCAGAAGAGCTCCTTATACCTGCCATAGTTAGTGGAAATTAATTACATAATCATGTAATATCTAAAAAACCCCATATATTTGGATCCTGGAAGATAGTGAAATGATTTAAAAGAGGGCAAGGTGACCTGAAGACCTAAAGAGAAAGGACAAGGCGGGGGGGGGGGGACAATTTGAAAATTGGAACCAGACATTTATATTAAGCACCTTCTAGTTTTTTCCAGGAGCTCTAGTGGTGTGGTACCTAAGGCACTTGACTGCTAACCAGAAGGCTGGTGGTTCAAACCCACCAGCCTCTCCTTGGAAGGAAGATTGGACAATCTACTTCCGTAATGATGACGTAGTTGTTGTTGCATGCCATCGAGTCGGACCCGACTCATAGCAAGCCCTCCTTGGGTTTCCGAGGCGGTATCACTACGGAAGTAGATTGTCCAACTTTCCTTCCGAGGAGTGGCTGGTGGGTTTGAACCACCAACCTTCTGGCTAGTAGTCAAGTGTCTTAGACACTATGCTACCAGAGCTCCCTTCTGTAGTGATATTGCCTTGGAAACCCAAGGAGGGGTTGCTGTGAGTTGGATCCGACACGGTGGCAGTGAGTTTGTTCTTCTGTTTTTTTTACCTGTCCCCCCCCACACACACACACACATACTCACAATCAGAAAGTTTCTTCCTACCCATAGGCAAATGTATGTAATTTCCTGGCAATAAGATCCTTTCTGAAGGCTCTACTCTCTGTGGTGAGGGTGAGTAGAGTATTGGTAAGCTTGTGAGGAGGGCTCTCACATTTACAAAACACCTGAAGCAAAACCAGGCCCTGCAAGATCTCATCATGCTTAAGACCAGAGAAGCCTTATCTACCACAGCTCCAGGAAATACTGCTGGTAGTTTTACTTGTGACAAAGGCGGACATATCAATCAGGAAGACTGACTGGCCAATTCAATATGAATAGGGAGGAAAGAATAGAAACAGTATTTTACAGGTAGTATTGTACAGACCGGGGAGGGGTGCCAGTGGAACAGCATCATAAACATTTGCGAATGGAAAGGTGTTCCCGAAGCAGCAAGATAAGCCCAAGTATAATGAAATGGCGTGACCAGTTCTGGAAGACACTTTAACTGGAGGCATGTGAAAGTACATTCCAAAATGCAAAATCCTAAGCTTTTCTATAGGAGCTCTGGCAGTATAGTGCCTAAGGCACTTGACTGCTAACCAGAAGGCTGGCAGCTCAAACCCACCAGCCACTCCTCGGAAAGAAGGTGGGCAATCTACTTCCATAGTGATACTGCCTCGGAAACCCAAGGAGGAGGGGTCGCTATGAGTTGAGTCCTCCGACTTGACGGCACATAATAACAACAAGCTTTTCTATGATCACCACAGTACGCATAGCCTTCCCTGTTAGGTTGTTTGGAGCAAAAGTAAAATCAGAATTTATATTTCTCTAAATTAAACATCTTGTATTTTATAAGTAGAAAACTGGTTTTGAGAAAATTTATGTAGATTTACATTACAGCATCTATTTACAGAATGCTCAAGCTTTCAAATTAAGCTGGCTGATTGGCAGCATGCTGTCATTGACATCTACTTTATCATCACATCTCCAATTTTGGATGAAAAAAAAAAAAAAAACTCACTGCCATGGAGTTGGATCCAACTCATAGCGACCCCACCTTAGGTTTCCAAGGTGCTATCACTACAGAAGTAGATTGCTCCATTTTCCTTCAGAGGAGTGGCTGGTAGGTTAAAAATATCAAATTTCCCTGATTCCCCACCTGCATATTTACCTCTATTTAAGTTTATGGCATAGTGCCTAAGGCATTTGACTGTTCACCGGAAGGCTGGGGGTTCAAACTCACCAGCCACTCTCCGAAGGAAGGTTGGGCAATCTATTTCCCTAGTGATACCACCTCGGAAACCCAAGGAGGGGTCTCTATGAGTTGGATCTGACTCGACAGCGGTAAGTTATTATAAATACAAGTTTTTATGGCCATACTAGGCTACCAACTCCTAATATACTGCCTGTTTATCATTTTATATTTTCCAAAGTCTAGCATATTACATTCCATGTTGTTGTTGTTAGGTGCCATCATATTGGCTCTGACTCATTGCAACTCTATGCACAACAGAACGAAACACTGCCCAGTCCTGTGCCAGCCTCACAATCCTTGCTATACTTGAGCCCTTTGTTGCAGCCACTGTGCCAATTCATCTTATTGAGTATCTTCCCCTTTTTCACTGACCTTCCACTTTACCAAGCATGATATCCTTCTCCATGGCATGACCCCTTCTGAACAACATGACTAAAGTAGGTGGGAGAAAGTCTTGGCCATTCTTGCTTCCAAGGAGCATTCTGGCTGCACTTCTTCCAGGACCGACTTGTTTGTTCTTCTGGCAGTTCATGGTACTTTCAGTATTCTTCACCAACACAATTCAAAAGTGTCAACTCTTCTTAGGTTTTCCTTATTCATTTCCCAGCTTTCGCACGCATATGAAGCTATTGAAAATATCATGGCATTAGTTAGGTGTAACTCTGGGTAATTAGTATATGTCAGATGAATGAATGTATAAGTATATATCCAGATTTTGATCTTCTAAGGAAAGAAATGGGAGTTGGAAAAATGTCATCATAGAGTTGTAAGTGAAAACAAACAAACAAACAAATAAACAAAAAAGCAATGTACTTGGTCATTCTAATTCCCTGCCCTGGACTTCACAACTAAATTTTACTAGGGAATAGAATGATTACAAGTCAGGAATAGTCAACAGTAAAATCGAGTGTGGTAGTTAAGGTTGTGCATCAACTTGGAAGGGCCAAGAGTTTGTGTGGCTTGGCAGCTGGATGTAGTTATTCCCCATGATGAGAATAACCGTGGTATAATCAATTCCATGGTGGAATCTGCTGTGAGCAGTTATTCAGTTGTCGGAGAGTTGCCTTCAGGGTGTGGCCTGCTTCCTGTGTATATGGAAACAATCCTGCATTTGGTTTGTGATTCATCATCTTCAGTTCCTGAACTTGAACCAGTGGTATGCTATGTTGCCTGCCAGTCTTGGGATTGTTGCCTTCACAGCCCAGGAGCCACTAATCTGTCATTTTACTATCCAATCTTCTATTGGTCAGCCTCAGCAGCCAACAGCTGCATGAGTCAAGAGAAGTTTCTAGCTTGCTCCAGTGGGCCTAGAAGGCAGAGTTGAAACCTGAGATTGAACGGCCTCCACCTAACCCCCAGAACTGGCATTCTGAACATAGACTTCTAACCTAGTCTTTCCTTAGACCCAACACTCTGATTTTAGACTTCTGGCCTCCTGGACTATAAGAGAATAAATTTCTCTTTATTAATGACATCCACTTTCAGTATTTCTTCAGTAGCAGTGCTAGAGAGCTAATAAAGGGTAATTATTAAAAAGTAGAGGGTATTTGGTGGTGTAGTACCTAAGTCGCTTGACTACTAACCAGATGGCTGTTGGTTCAAACCCACCAGCCACTCCTCAGAAGGAAAGTTGGGCAATCTACTTCCATAGTGATACCGCCTTGGAAACCCAAGGAGGGGTCATTATGAGTCGGATCTGACTCAAAAGCAGTGAGTTTGATTTGTTTTGGTTTATGTAGCTTTTATTTAAAAGCATTACACTGAGAATAGAATACACTTTATTGCATTGTGAGAAACAAATACAAGGTACATCTTATTGGGTTACCTAGAACTTCACGGTGGAAAGGCCATATAAGCAATATGTAGAAAAGACTTCAATGATGACATTTTTTAAGAAAAACATTAACTTTCACATGAGATTTCTTTACTATTTCTAGTGTTTTTTAACCTTCTTTTTAAAATTATGCCTCACAATTTATAACTAATATTGAAATTTTAAAGTCATTTAAAATAGTTCACTGTGATTATATTTATAGATTTTGGTTCTGATTAGGATTTTAATTTACCTTTGTATTTAGTGATTTTGTGATGTGAGATCATATAGAATATATTTTCCTGGGATGGATAAGTCTATAATGACAATGTTTTCTGAATAAGTGCCAAAATTTTTCTGAACACTCATCTTCTGAAGGCACACAATCCTACTCCTGTAGTAGCTACCCCAGTTCAAAGAAAAATGTACACACATAACAAATTCTGTGTAAACTGTTTGAAGGCAAGGATGTTTGCCATTTTTTTTCCTTTCTTATCTCTGCTGCTTACAGCTAAGCCTCAGACTGTAAGCCCTCAAAACATGTATTTTATTGAGTGTATTAGAACCAATTGTCATTTGTCTGTAGGTTGCTGTTTTGAAGGGAAAAAAATAACCATGGTTGAATTACTGCAAATTCTCAAAAGGGAAGATAAATGCAACCTCAAATTGCATACAAAAATAATGTCTGGAGAATCAAAATGTTGGAAACCACAGTGTAAAAGGAGAATGACTCTCAGTTGTAGTCAACTTTAATAAAAAACATTTTATTTGGATCTACAATCAATGCCCATGGAAGCAGCAGTCAAGCAATCAAATGACTCATTGCATTGGGCAAATCTGCTGCAAAAGACCTCTTTAAAGTATTGAAGAGCAAAGATGTGACTGAGGTGTGCCTGACTCATGCCGTAGTATTCTCAACAGCCTCATTATGCATGTGAAAACTGGGCAATGAATAAGGAAGAACTGATGCATTTGAATTTTGGTATTGGTGAAGAACATTAAATGTACCGTGGACTACTAGAAGAGTGAACAAATCTGTCTTGGAGGAAAAACAGCTAGAATGTTCCTTAGAAGCAAGAATGACCAGACTTTGTCTCTCGTACATTGGTCACGTCATGAGGAACCAGTCCCTGGAGAAGGACCTCATGCTTGGTAATGCAGAGGGTCAACAAAAAAGCAAAAGATCATCAATGGTTTGAGATGGATCAACAACAGTGGTTGTGTCAACGCGCTCAAGCATGACAATGATTGTGAAGATGGAGTAGGGCCAGGCAGTGTTTTGTTCCACTGTCCTTGGGTTCACTATGAGTCAGAACTCATTCGACAGCACCAAACAACAACAATACTAAAGAGCAAAGAAAACTGAATTGTGCAAAATTAAGAAAGGATAGTTTTAGTAAAATAATTGAATGTAAATTATTTTCGAAAGGGCACTTGGATGCTCTTTTGCTTTTTCTTTTCCCAGTTTCCAGAAGAGTTTATAATGCATAGTGTCTGTTAGATTACTATCTGCTAATGAAGGAGTGACCCCAAGGTCTACTGGTTTCACACAGATTGCAAACTGATGGTCCTGGTTCTTCCCCTGTAAGTCTAAGTCTTATTCTAAGGAGACATAGAAGTCTGAAAAAAAATGATTGAGTTTAGAAGTCGTTGGTAAAGAAGCAAGAAGAGAAGGAAGCCAGTAATAGAAGATAGGGAAAATGGTGTCTTGTCAATGAAAGATTTTAGTAAACTTATGAAAGGACCTATCAATGGTATTGGTCAATTGGAAATGTCCAAGAAAGACTGGGATAGAATATATATTTTATTTATGTTTTAAGTTACTTCAAGTTCTAAAAGTATCTATGACAATATTTTATTCTTCATTTAATTTATATTAAATGTTCATTTTCCTCATTTCTTCTATATCTGGACATTTCTGATATCTATTTGTGTCTAATCACACATATTCTCTATTAGTGGGTATTTCCCCTGAGATATTCACAGCTTTGTGCTGAAGCCAAGGCCAAATTACAATGCATTTTTTTAAAAAAAAACAATTGTTCTGTAGTTGCAAAGTAATTACTTTTCCAACTTCCACAGTAAATTTTCTTTTAAAGCACTATCTACAGTGTGAAATTGAGTAGACATCTGATGGAGCTCAACCCATTTATTTTTCCCCTCAAAAAATCATTAAGTTTGAGTCACATTGAAAGCTGTACCAACACAAAATAATGCATTTTATTGCTTTAAATTGCTTTTCTACCTATACATTATTGCAGATACAAGAACACCTCACAATATTCCACACTTAACTGGTGCACTTTAAACACACACATGCACACATACACACATAACACTTCAATATCAATAGGCAATAGCAAAACAAAATGACCATTATGACTTATACTTTTGGCTTTTGGGGTTATAATGATCTTATGATCAAAGATATGACTGGCAGTTGAGTTTTTGGATGCTATTCCATTTTTCAACAAAAGTATTTGCTATATTAAAATTTATTTTCCCTTTCGTAAGATTAGCTTAATTATGCAGAGAATGTTAGCACTATGGTTGACTTTTCATTAGCATATTCCAAGAGAGAATGTAATCCAAGCTGAGTTATAAAGGCATTGATTATCTGTCTTCAATGCCACAGAGTCAAGTATAATGTGGGTGTTGTTTGTATTAATATAAATTCCTAGCAGTGACATTGAAATCTGTCCCTATTATTGACCCTTGTTTAAAATAGTCAATGGTCATTGATTTGAGCCAAAAAAAAAAAAAAAAAATATTGGGATGGATTTAGCACTGCTTCCTATGACTTGTAGTCAATATGTGACCTATTGAACAGACATTTAATAATATCACATTTTATGCATAGCCGTCAAAGCACACATTATGCAAAAAAGATAGAGTGGTGGATATATCAGAAATGGCTTAAAGATCCCTTGTCCTTGCTGATTATTTTCAGATGGATTGCCAATACATCTGGAGAGAAATAGTGCATAGGTGTATGTGTGTGTGTGTGTGTGTGTGTGTGTGTGTGTTGTATAGTGTATGTCGCAGAAGCTTCAATATAAATATCATCATGAAGTATCTGGAATTCTTAAATAAATCTCCAGGAAATTAATAGCATTAGAGTATGAGAGACTCTCTGGACACCTATAACCATACCAAGCCAAACCAAACCCACTGCCAGAGTTGTATCTGACTCATAATGACCCTGCCTTGGGTTTCTGAGGTGGTATCATTACGGAAGTAGATTGTCCAACTTTCCTTCTGAGGAGTGGCTGGTGGGTTTCAACTACCAGCCTTCTGGTTAGCAGTCAAATGCCTTAGGCACTATGCCACCAGAGCTCCTGTAGGCAACCATTAAAAAAAAAAGATTTTGCCATTAAAGTGTGTGATACAGAGTAGAACTACCCCTATAGAGTTTTCTTGGCTGTAATCTTTGCATAAGCAGCTGTCCAGGCCTCACTTCCATGGTGCCACCAAGTGTGTTCAAACCACCAATCCTCAGGGTAGTTGGCCTGTGCCTTTGTGACACTCAGGGACCTCTTAGACAGCCATAGAAGTCATGACATCATATGGATGAGCTCTGAAAATCTGGTTACCTTTAAAAATTCATTGAATAGGAATCTGAAAGCTGATAGGCTAATATAGTCTGTTTTCTATTTATCCAAAGATATTTTATCATTTAGTTTGAAATTCCTCCATGTTTAGAGTTCAGATCTTGGAAGGAGAGGTGTCATACATCATGTGGACTTTCAAGAAATTGCTCACTCAGAGTTATCCCTTCTCTAGCTAGACTCCTATCTTCATTCAATACTGACCTGACCCCATAGTTTCTCATTTTGCCTTTTGTATTGTACATCACCATCATATTGCATTTTATGGCCTTGGAAATAATCATTATATTATGTCTTGTCCCAATTTCTTGTTATTCACCCTGTTGATCATACACAACTTCTGGCCATGACCAGATAAAGCGGTCTAATGGAAACCTGAACCTGACTGTTATAACTTCTCAAATTCTGCATAGAACAGAAAAGAAAAATACTCCATCTTCAAGAAAAGCACCTAAAGGTAATTCTAGGCAATAAACAGACTTAAATCTTGTGTCTTCCTTTCTGTTCCTATGGTTTCATATTTTCTTGAAGGCAACCTAATAGGGAAGGAAAATTAGCTAATCTTGAATAAATCTCTTCATTTCCTAAGATTCATATCACTATCATGTAATATAATAAGGGTCTTGATTTACACTGAAGTTCTATTAGGAACCCTGGTGGCCCAGTGGTTAAAGTTCTTGGCTGTCAACCAAAAAGTTGGTGGTTCAAAACCACCAAAACCATCAGGAGAAAAGTCGGCCAGTCTGCTTCTGTAAAGATTACAGTCTTAAAACCCTTTGGAGCAGTTCTACTGCACCCTACGGAGTTGCTATGAGCCAGAATCGACCCCATGACAATGGGTAGGTTTGGTTTATAAAGCTCTAGCGGGTTTGGTTTTGGCCTTTATGTTAGTATTGTTGTTGTTAGGTGCCCTCCAGTTGATTCCGACTCATAGTGACCCTAAGTATAACAGTAAGGAACAGTGCCCAGTCCTGCACCATGCTCACAATTATTGCTAAGTTTGAGCCATTGTAGCAGCCACTGTGTCAATTCACCTCATGAGGGTCTTCCTCTTTTCACTGCTCCTCTATCTTACCAAGCATGATACCCTTCTCCAAGGACTGGTCTCTCCTGATACTATGTCCAAATTACATGAGACAAAGTCTTGTCATCCTTGTCTCTCAGGAGCATTCTGGGTGTACTTCTTCCAAGACTGATTTATTCATTCTTCTGGCAGTCCATGGCACGTTCAATATTCTTCCCCAACACCATAATTCAAAGGCATCAATTCTTCAGTCTTCCTTATTTATTGTCCAGTTTTCACATGCATATGAGGAGATTGAAAATACCATGAAGTGGGTCAGGCACACCTTACTCTTCAAAGTAACATCTTTGCTCTTTAACGTTTTAAATAGGTCTTGGCAGCAGATTTTCCCAATGCTGAGTGTCATTTGATTTCTTTGACTGCTGCGTCCACAGGCATTGATTGTGGATCTAAGTAAAACGAAGTCCTTGACAATTCTGTTATTTTCTCCATTTAGTGGTCCAGTTGTGAGGAGTATTGTTTTCTTTATGTTGAGCTGTATTCTATGATGAAGGCTACAGTGGCATAGCATCCAGCATCACAATGCAAAAGCCACTACCGAATGACAAACTGGCAGACTATGTTGGTAGTTTAATCAAATTTCATCGTGAAATGGGACTACTGTGGTTGGGTATCTATGAAGCACACAGGTAACTGGTGGATAAATTTTTGAGTTTGACCTAAATCTTAATGCATCATGTTCTCGAATATTTAAGAATATTTAATTTGATTGTTCTTGGATGGATTTCACACTGCATCTCAGATATAATAATGATCCTGGTTTCATTCTTTAAAAAAAAAAAAATGGTCCTTAAATTTTTTTTGACACAAATGCAGAGGCATTGCTCAAAAGCCATAGTCCACCACTGTGTTCCACCACTTAGCAACTGTGCCCTTCATTTTTTAAGGATATCTCCTTTAAATGGAAAAAAAAAAACAAAAAAACTTTGAGGTTTAGAAGAGATATTAAATGTATCACCTATTAAATGTGAGATAAATCTTAGTTTTTTGCCATTACTATTATAATTAAGGAGCTCTGGTGACACAGTGCCTAAGACATTTGATTGCTAACCAGAAGATTGGTGGTTCACACCCAGCAGAAAGTTGGCAGTTCAAATCCACTAGCCACCCCGTGGAAGGAAGATGGGACGATCTACTTCCGTAAAGATTCACCACTTTGGAAATCCAGTGGGGGTTGCCATGAGTCAGAATCAGCTCTATGGAAGTGTTTATTTATTTATTTATATTCTAATTACTATTAATATTAACTGGCTGCATCCATCAACTTGTGGTCCAACATTAGTAAATTGGCCACAAATCCTTCCAATCTGATGAGTGGTTTTTAAATTTGAAGAAGCTCTGGTGGTGCTGGGGTTAAGGCATTAGGCTGCTAATCAGAAGGTCGGCAGTTTGAACACACTAGCTGCTCTGCAGGAGAAAAATAAGGCAGTCCACTTCCGTAAAGATTTACAGCCTCGGAAAACCTGTAGGGGTGGCTATGAGTTGAATCAACTCGATGGCAGTGAATAGTTTTTAACTCTGAAGTACTTCCATGTCCCAAATTGCTCTGCCTGATTTTCACAGCAGGAAGTGGTGATGCATCTACAAAGGGCAGAAGGCTAAGCACATCTTCAAAGTACATCAGAGCCAGATTGAAAAAAAAACAAAACAGAAAATGACTAAAAATTTGTGTGAGACAGAACATAGGATAAAGGCGTATTAATTTTCTATTGCCATGTCATAGATTGCCACAAATTTGGAGACTTGAAAGACTGGTCAATTTTTATTTGACGGTTTCTATAGTTCAAAAGTCCAGGTATCTGCGAATCTGGGTCCTCTGCTCAGAGTTTCAGGGGCTGCAGTTAAGATGTTTTCCAAAGTTACAATTTAATCTGAAGTCAAGGGTTATCTTCCAAACTCTTTCAGGTTATTGGCAGAATTCATTTCCTTGTGGCCTCCTTTTCTTGCTGGCTATTATCCCAAAGGGTCACCAGCAGGATAGGACCTGAGCCTTTCCTCATGACACTCTCTAAGGCAGTTCACAACATGGCTGCTGGCTTTCTTCCAGGCCAGGAAGAGCGTGTCTGCTGCTGCATCCTGTCACTCTTAAGTGTTTGCCTGATTAGATCAGACCCACCCATGGTATTCAACTCATTCCAAATCCACTGCCATTAAGTCAAACCAACTCATAATGACCCTATAGGAGAGAATAGAACTGCAACATAGGTTTCCAAAGCGGTAAATCTTTATGGAAGAAGACTACCCCACCTTTCTCCCACCAAGCGAGTGGTGAGTTCAAACTATGGATCTTTTAGTTAACAGCCCAATGGTTGAACCAATGTGCTACCAGAGCTCCTTAATCAACTGATTTGAGACCTTAATCACAACTGAATAACCTCTATTGGCCATAAAACATAATCACTAGAGTGATGTCCCATCATATTTCCAGTTTCTATCTGTCTTCAAAGAAAGGGAATTATTTAGCAAGCAGAAGTCTTGTGGGCTATCTTAGAATTCTGTGTACCAGAACTCTGCTTACATGGCATATTCAGTATGCAATGTCCAAGTCCAAGATTTTATCTAAGGAGAACTCTGTGATTGTGGTTGTTTAGACTAGTGATGCTGGCATGTGGATTCTCAGTTGTCAACCGCTGTTAGATTCCATCAACCTTATTGAAGAGCCAGTCCTCTGCTTCTCCCTATGTGATAACGTTCTGTGAAGACTCACACCTCCCCTCCACCATGTGGGTCTCAACAAAATTTGATAACAGTGCTTTTTTTTTTTTTTTTTTTTGAGAGAGAGAAAGCCATTTCACAATACCATGTGAAAGGAAGCAGTGCATAAATGCTTTTGAATGTTGGTCATTGGTGACATTTTTCTCCTGGGCTACAAGGCAACTTGCCTGGAGGACCAACATGCTGATTTTGGGTTTGTTGACTGCATTTTATTGCTAGACACTAAGCTTCACTTAAGACATCAGGTCAGAAATGTCCCTTCCTCTGTCTGCTTCTGTATTTTTTCAAGACCAATTCCATAATGTGAAATTATTTCAAAGCAGAGTTCTAAAAGAAGAAGAAGAAGAAAAAAAAAGTGAATGCATTTTAAACAGCGTTTAATTCCTACAGGAAATTAATTGCTCAAAAATGGTAATTATCTAAAACATCTTTTTTTAAAAAAGAATCCAGCAATCATTAAGCAGATCTCAATCTTTTGATAGTTAAATGGATGGACAGGATTTAAACAGCATTAGAAAGAATGAAAAAATTTCATAGGTGGCATTAACAAGTTTTGTTATATCAATATTTAAAGATTTCAAAATCAAAATAAATTATGAACAATTAAGCTTGAAAATTTGAAAAGAATGATTACATACCCATAATAATGAAAACTAAAACAGGGGTTAGTGTCCCTATTTTTCACAAAGCATTCTTCATTCTTTGGGTTTCATACATCATTAAAACAACACGTGAAGTCAACAACATTTCTGAGTATTGCCAAGAATTGTTCTATGATTTCCACTTTCTTAATGCTTTTCTTTTAAGCAGAATTCATTCTATTTCTTTAATTTTAAAAGTTGTTCTCATCCATATCTACTCTACTGTTTGCAACAAAATGTTGAGTCTCTTTATCAGATATGCAAATGTTTATTTTAATTTGGTATGGTGTTTTCGATTCAATTAATAGTTCCCTATAAGGCTCAACTGTTTTATGAATAAATTCTGATCTTTCCCTACTTCTTATTTTTGGTGTCAATATGCACTAAGATGCAAGTATTTTAAATCCTGCAGTGTAGTCATTCTTGGAACTTGGGTTGCAAATAATATTCAGGACACAGACGTCATTATCATTTTGAGCTTCTCAAAATGCTTTGGAACGCAAGTAAGAACTTCTAGTTCCTTTGTCTCTTCCATGAATAGCAAATGAAGTTTTAGTTTTAGAATAAGCAAATGGGAAACACAAGTTAGCTGTCAGGTTTGAAAGATGATAATCGACTTGACCTTGCTGCACCTGTTTCCTCTTTGGCAAAGTGAGGTGATTAAATGAGATGATCTTGGAATCCATTCCACCTTTGACATTCTATAATTATATAGAACAGTAATAAGGGTGGGGATAGTGATTTCTCTAGAGCAACCATCTTCAGACTGTGCTTTTTCAGCCATAAGAATATTAGTAGGTGCTAATGAGCTTTCACATGAAGAGTGAGGCTTGTTGTTGTTGTTGTTTGCCGTCGAGTCGGCCCTGACTCATAGCGACCCCTTCTTGGATTTCTGAGGAGATATCACTATGGAAGTAGGATTGCCCAACCTTCATTCCAAGGAGTGGCTGGTGGGTTTGAACCGCCTGCCTTCTGGTTAGCAGTCAAGTGCCTTAGCCACTATGCTGAGGCTTATTGTATATAAACTTGATAAAGACACTCAAACTCTAATCACAGCAGTTCCTCTTGCATTTGTTTCATATACCAGAGATCTCTGCGTGAGTTAATTTAAAAATATGGGGCAGTCGTGGCCCAGTGGTAGAATTCTCACCTTCTTGTGGGAGAACTTTGACACCTGCATTTGATCCCTGGCCAGTGACCTCCTGCACAGCCACCACCCATAAGTGGAGGCTTTTGTGTTGCTAGGATGCTGGACAGATTTCATAGGAGCTTTCAGCTAAGACAGACCAGGAAGAAAGGTCTAGCCATCTCCTGGTGAAAATCAGCCAATGAAAACCCTTTGGATCACAATGGTCCAATCTGTAACTGATGATGCTATGGCACAGGATGGGGTAGCATTTTACTCCATTGAGCATATAGTTGCCATGAGTTGGGGCCAACCCCAAAGGAGATAACAACATACATGGATGTATTTGAATATAGCCGCACACATACATACATATGTGTGTGGGTGTTGCTTGAAAAGTGTAGCACTGTCCAATAGAACTCTCTGTATGGTTGGCAATGCTTTATAACCTGTGCTATAAATGTAGTAGCCTCTCACATGTGGCTACTGAGCACCTGAAATGTCTACACTGATATTAATGAACTGAGGTTTTTTTTTTTTTTTTTTTTTAATTTTAATGAATTTAAATTTAAATGACCACTAGTTTGAATGGCAGTTCTGCAGCTTATTAGCTAAGTACCACACTTGATAGAGTGACTTACTAGCATCCGTGACATTTTAGCTGCTTCTGTGAAGTGAAGACAATACTTCCATCACTTAGGATGCAACAGATGCAATGCTGGAAGATCCACTCACCTATGCCAAGAAGTTTGGAAGGCAATTACCTGGCCAACTGACTGGAACAGATGCATATACATGTCCATTCCAAAGAAAGATAATTTAAAGGAATGCAGAAATTATCAACCAATATTATTAATATTACTAGCAAGTAAAATTATGCTGAAGATAACTAAAAAATGGTTGCAGCACTACATTGGTAGGGAACTTCCAGAAATTTAAGCCAGGTTTAGAAGAGGGTGTGAAATGAGAGATATTATTGCTGGTGTCAGATGGATCTTGGCTGAAAAAAGAAAGTATCAGTAAGATGTTACTGACATCTTACTTGGGTTTCATTGACTATGCAAAGACATTTGATTGTGTAGATCACAACAAATTATGGGTAACACTGGGGAGAACAAGTATTCCAGAACAATTCATTGCATTCATATGGAACCTGTACATAGACTAAGAGGCAGTCAGTCATTTGAAAAGAACTGCACGATTTAAAATCAGGAAAGGCATGCATCAGGATTGTATCCTTTCACCATTCTTATTTAATCTGTGTGATGAACAAATAATCTGAGAAGCTGGGCTATATGAAGAAGAACACAGCCTCAGGACTGGAGGAAGAGTCATTAACAACCTGCAAGATGCAGATGACACAACTTCACTTGCAAAAAGTGAAAAAAAAACTTGAAGTACTTACTGTTGAATACCAAAGACTACAGTCTTCAGTATGGATTACACCTCAACAGAAAGAAAACAAGAATTCTCACAACTGGACCAATAAGCAACATTATGATGAACGGAGAAAAGACTGAAGTTGTCAAGGATTTCATTTCACTTGGATTCACAATCAATGCCAATGGAAACACAATGAAGAAATCAAATGACATATTGTTTTGGGTTAATCTGCTGCAAATGACCTCATTAAAGTGTCAAAAAGCAAAGATATCACTTTGAGGACTAAAGGATACCTGACCCAACCCATGGTATTTTCAATTACCTCATGTGTGTGTGAAAACTGGACAATGAATAAGGAAGACTGAAGGAGAATTGATGTCTTTGAATTATGGTGTCCTTGAAGAACATGGTATACATTATGGACTGCCAGTAGAACAAACAAATCTGTCTTAGAAGAAGAACAACCAGAATGTTCCTTACAAGTGAAAATGGAAAGAATTTATTTCACTTAACTTGAACTTGTTATCAGGAGGGACTAATTCCTGGAAAAAGACTTATGCTTGGTAAAGTAGAAAATCACCCTAAAAGAAGAAGACTTGAGGCGGGGCAAGATGGCGGACTAGGCAGAAGGATTGCACAGACCCTCTTCAACAAAGAAAAGGGAAACCAATTAACACAGACACAGAAGATAA
>NW_006921616.1:8615408-8628500 GCF_000298275.1 Orycteropus afer afer | reverse complement strand
GACTTTTAACCAGATGGATTGACACAATGGCTGCAACAACGGGCTCAAACACAACAATGACTGTGAGGGTGATGTTTCCTGCATTATTCAAATTTCCACACCAACCACCAAAGCCAAAGATGAGGAAACTGAAGATTTTTACCAACTTATGCAGTCTGAAAATGACCAAATATGCAATCAAGATGTGTCAATTATCACTAGTGATTAGAATGTAAAAGTTGGAAACAAAAAAGAATCACCAGTATTTGGAAATATGACCTTGGTGATAGAAATAAAGCTAGAGATTGAATGATAGAATTTTGCAAGACTGATGACTTATTCATTGCAAATACATTTTTCAACAACACAAACAGCAGCTATACACATGGACTTTGCCAGACGGAATACACAGGAATCAGATTGACTACATCTGGGGCAAGAGGTGATGTAGAAGCTCAATATCTTCAGCCAAAACAAGGCCAGGAGGTGATTGTGGAACAGACCACCAACTGCTCATATGAAAGTTCAAGCTGAAGTTGAAGACAATTAAAATGTGTCCACGAGAGCAAAATTGTGACCTTGATTATATCCCTCCCGAATTTAGAGACCATCTAAAGAATAGATTTGATGCATTGAACACCAGTGACCAAAAACCAGAGGAATTATGGGATGACATCAGGAACATCATCCATGAAGAAATCAAAAGGTCATTTAAAAGACAGGGAAGGAAGAAAAGACCAAAATGGATGTCAGAAGAGACTCTGAAGCCTGCCCTTGAAGGGAGAGTAGCTAAAGCAAATGGAAGAAATGTAAAGATAAAAGAACTGAACAGAAGATTTCAAAGAGCAGCTCTAGAAGACAAAACCAATTATTATAATGAAATGTGCAAAGACCTGGAGTTAGAAAAACAAAAGAGAAAAACACTCTTGGCATTTCTCAAGCTGAAAGACCTGATGAAAAAATTTAAACCTCGAATTGGAATATTGAAAGAATCTATAGGTGGTATATTGAATGACACAGGAAACATCAAAAGAAGATGGATGGAATACACAGAGTCACTATACCAAAAATAATTTGTTGGTGTTCATCCATTTCAGGAGGTGGCATATGGTCAAGAACCAATAGCATTGAAAGAAGAAGTCAAAGCTGCACTGAAGGACTTGGTGAAAAATAAGTCTCTGGGAATTGACAGAATACCCATTGAAACGTTTCATCAAACGGATGTTGCTCTGGAGGCACTCACTCAACTATGCCAAGATATCTGGAAGAGAGCTACTGGCCAACTGACTGGAAGAGATCCATATCTGTACCCATTACAAAGAAAGGTGATCCCACAGAATGTCAAAAATATCAAAAAATATCATTAATATCACATGCAAGCAAAATCTTACTGAAGATAATTCAAAAACAGTTGTAACAGTATATTGACAGAGAACTTCCAGGATTCAGAGAACAAGTTGGATTCAGAAAAGGACATGGAATGAAGGATATCATAGCTGATGTCAGATGGATTTTGGCTGAAAGCAAAGAATACCAGAAAGATTTTTACTTATCTTTTATTGACTATGCAAAAGCATTAGATTGTGTGGATCATAACAAATTATGAATTACATTGAGAAGAATGGGAATTCCAGAACACTTAATTGTACTCATAGGGAACCTGTACATAGACCAGGAGGCTGTCATTTGAACAGAACAACAGGATACTGCATGGTTCAAAATCAAGAAGGGAGTGTATCCTTTCACCATACTTATTCAATCTGTATGGTGTGGAAATAATCCAAGAAACTGGACTATACGAAGAAGAATGTGGCATAAGGATTAGAGGGAGTCTCAATAACAGCCTGTAATATGCAGACACCACAACTTTGCTTGCTGAAAGTGAAGATGACTTGAAGCACTTACTGATGAAGATTGAAGACTACAGTCTGCAGTATGGATTACACCTCAATGTAAAGAAAACAAAAATCCTCACAACTAGACCAATAAGTAGCATCACGATAAATGGAGAAAAGACTGAAGTTGTCAAAGACTTCATATTACTTGGTTCTACAATCAACACCAATGGAAGCAGCAGTCGAGATATCAGAAGATGTATTGCACTTGGAAAATCTGCTTCCAAAGACCTCTCTCAAGTGCTGAATAGCAAAGATGTCTCCTTGAATACTAAGGTAAGCCTAACCCAAGCTATGTATTTTCAATTGTCTTTTATGCATGTGAGAGATGGACAATGAATAAGGAAGACTGAAGATGAGTTGATGCTTTTGAGTTGTTTTGTTGGTGAAGAGTACTGAGAGTACCACAGACAGCTAAAAGAACTAACAAATCTGTCCTGTAAGAAGTACAGTTGGAATGCTCCTTAGAAGTGAGAATGGCCAGACTTCATCTCACCTACTTTGGTCATGTTACTGGAAGGAACCATTCACTGGAGAAGGAAATCATGCTTGATAAAGTGGAAGTTCAATGAAAAAAGGAGAAGGCCCTCAACAAGATGTATGGATAGAGTGGCTGCAGCGATGGGCTCAGGTACAGCAAGGATCTTGAGCCTGGAACACGATCATGCAGTGTTTTGTTCTGTTGTGCATAAGGTCGTTATGAGTTGGAGCTGACTCAATGGCACCTAACAACAACAGGAGCAGCAACAATCCAAGCCACGGTATTTTCAATAGGCTCATACGCATATGAGAGCTGGACAATGAATAAGGAAGACCGAAGAAGAGTTGATGCTTTTGAGTTGTGGTGTTGGTGAAGAATGCTGAAAGTACCGTGGACTGGTGAGTTCAAACTGCCAATCTTTTGGTTAGCAGCCTGATGCCTTAACCCCAGCACCACCCAGTCTCCTTAGATTGTATATGCATCTCACTTAATGTTGACACTAAATTCCAACTCTGCCCTAAACATGCTTAAGAAAACATAGTTCCTCAAAGGTGTTAAGTCTATAACCTACATTCCTACATTTAGTCAGAAGTCTGCATTTGCCTGTAGTTGAAAATCAGAAGCTTAAAGCATACTTTTGTTTTAAAATAGTTATACAGTCCTTCTCTTGGAAAGAGCTGTTATTTCTATATTTCCTCAGAGAACTCCAAAACCGAGGTACTAACTCCTGTCTTGGGCCTCTCTTTGAAGCCCTGCAGAGTCAAATAGATTTGTTCAATAGATCTCAGTAGAGTCAGAAGACATTTCCCTAGGTCAGCAACAGCAAAGGAATATTCTCCTCTCGGGAAAATAGTGCTTTTCTGAGGACTAATAAACGTTTGGACTTAGTTTACTTCTATACATATATTAGTAATTGAGAGCATTTTTACAGACACACACTCTCATTGACATTGAGAAGGTATGTCTGAGCAGACAGCTCCAATTGACTTAAAAATGAGAAATGACCCCACAGTGAATTACTGAGTTATCACCTCATCTCCTCCACCAAGATGAATTTTATGTAAACATTCCGGTATCTTCTGAGGAGGCCTGACCTGCAGGGAACCAGCCTGTCTAATGCTGATGCCCTGCAGAACGCCATCAGACAAAGCCCTTCACTTGTTCTAAAAATAGTGAATATAATTAGTCTTGCAAATCAATGTTTCCACTCATCAGGATGACAAAATAACTTGTTACATAGTATGCTTAATTTACATATCCAAGAGTCAACAAAAGCTTCATCCACCATTTATTTGATTATATCCTTTTAGGAGAGAAAAAAAATGTAGTTCACTGGCCGGGTGCCACTCTCCAAAATGTAGCAGGTAATTAGAACCATACTGTTGTCATGTTTTCATAGCAAACGCAATCTGCTTTCAGAGCAAATGTGCCATTATCTTATCTGGAGCTCCTTTATTTATAATTATTATGATGTTTCTGCCTAGGGATAAAATTAATAAAAATATGAGTAAATTCAAAATGGATTTCACAAGAAATATCTTGTGATTACTCCAATGAAACTTTAAAATATAAAATAAAAAATATATATATATCTGATATATATATATATATATATATATATATATATATATATATATATATTAATATATATATATATATATATATATATATCATATACACACACACACACACACACAAACACACATATGAGAAAATCCCTTATTTGTTTTGTGTAATGAAAGACAACAATAACATTCAAAAATATATATTCTTTTTTTCAATACAATTAATACTACTGACATGTTCTTACCTAATTTCCTTTAAGGATTATAAAGGAATAGTAATTTAAAGAGTTTTACTGATATTGGAATTGTACCATTATTAAAATATTTGAGGACCAGAAGAAAAAAATATATCTCAAACTTATGAGAATATATGAAAAATATAAAGAATGGGATGAATTTGTGTTCTGGGTTTCTGCATTCCTCTTCTGATGTGCATGAATATCTTCTTTGTTTTTAAACAAAGACCCTATGATCTGTCTACCTTTCAATCATCATACCGCGTTCAAATGACCTCAAACATTTTATGGGCCATAATTTTTCCGGATCATTTACTTCCCACATCAAAAATGTTGCACATATATAAAAATATGCCAATTTTCCAAAAACAGACATAGTGGTTAAGCACTAGAATTTGTGAAATCACTGGTACCCCTCCATTGTTGCCTTGTTGACAGACCTACTTGGGAAGCAAGTTCATGATAGGAAATTAGCTTTAGTAGCATGGCCTTTAAGGAGCTTGATGTTGCACTGGTTAGGTGCTTGACTGCTTCTGGAAGGTGGGTATTTCAACCCACCAGCCCCGCCAGAGGAGAAAGGTGTGAGGGGAAAAGGCGGAAGTCCCCTTAGTAAAGATTGAAAAAAAAAAAAAGAAAAAGAAACCTGCCTTGGAGATTTCAATTCCTAGTGACCCTATGAGACACAGTAGGACTCTCCCATAGGGTTTCCAAGGCTGTAATCTTTATGCAAACCATGGAAACCTAAGGGACAGTCTATTCTGCCCTACAACTCTTTGAGGTGTAGTTGACTGGATGGCAACAGTCTTGTTTTATTTTTCCAGCATGACCTTGAGGTCAACAATCATAATTTTCACGGCATCAGGGAAAACAGCAACGTAAACCCACTCACTGCCATCCAGTCGATTCAGACAGATAGCGACCCCCATTGGGTTTCTGAGGCTTAAATCTTTTTGGAAACAGATTACCCCATCTTCCTTCTGTAAAGTGGCTGGTGGGTTTGAGCTGCCAACTTTCTGGTTAGCAGTCAAATGCCTTAGGCAGTGCACCACCAGGGCTAATAACACTTTCCTATACAGAAAATATGAATTTAATTACATCTAAAATCAATAAATACTTGTTAAAGAAATGCACTGATACTGGCCTACTGTGTTTCAGACAGTGGGAAAGCAGTGATGACTAAGAGTAAACTGCCTTCTCCCATATGCAGAGCTTATATTCCAGCATGGAAGGAGGAGACCAGAAGTTCATACAGAGTTTACTGTGAATGACAGGGGTCTATAAAACATATGGTAGGAGGATCTGGGCTTATTCAGAATCCTTCAGATACTTTCAGAGAATATTAAATATAAGCTAAAGTTGAGCGGAAAGATGAACAGGAGTTTAAGACAGACATTTAATTTACTACCTTCCTTTGACTTAGATGATTTATTTTTGTCTTATATGAAATGTTGCATTGTTTTATCTTTAGGTTAAGCTACACATTTTGCTTACTTAATAATACTAATAAGTTTACAAATACTTATGAATCATTTCAATTTACTAATTAAAAATGCTAACAAAAATATAGGAGCCCTGGTAGCATAGTGCCTAAGGCACTTGGCTGCTAACTAGAAGGCTGGCAGTTCAAACCCAGCAGCCATTCCTCGGAAGGACGGTTGGGCCATCTACTTGTGTAGTGATAGGGCCTCAGAAACCCAAGGAATGGTCGCTATGAGTCAGGGTTGACTCAACGGCACCTAACAACAACAACAAAAATACATTTTAATTCTGAAGTTGGAGGAATTTATAAATCATCCTAAATAGAATGTGTATTGCACAGTCAAGCCTCTCTTAGGTACATATTCCAAGTACCTGAATGAAAAGGAAAGAGAACCAAAACAAAGCATTTATAATGTGAATGTGTGTGGAATAATTTGTAAAAGGACAGCAAGAAAGGTTTCATAGTTTGAAGAATGTAATCAATGTCAGTAAATCGAACACATAGAAATTGTTGAATTGGCATTTGTTTTGTTGTGTATATTTTTACCACAATGAGAAAAAAAAAAAAAAAATCCTAACACCTATAGAGTTGCCACGAGTCAAAGTCAACTCAATAGCAACATTTATAAATGTTCCATTCTGAAAGCAATTAGATAAATAGTGTTATCACACTAATTTCTAAGGAAAAGTTAAATGACCTAGTTGTCATGTATTTTATAAATGATAGAAGTGGACTATGTGGCCATATGTTACATAGTAAATCAAAAAGTTAGATAAAAATCATTTTAATTAGGTTCAAAAATCAGAATAAAATAGAGAACTTCTAGTCACGATTTTTTTACCTAGATAATGGTTCCTAATGCAGCTTCTCCCTTCTCCCAAATCCCCACTACAGAAACAATTGAGAAATTAAAAAAAAAAAAAGATGAAAATTAATCTAAGAGTAGCAATTAGCTATTGCTAACATCTGGGACTTGAGAAGAGATTCATTAATTATAAGATGTGTGGATCTCAATTAGCAATCATAAGCAGAAGTTAAGTATTCATTCATTATTAACTCTTTACTCTGAGCTAGACATCTTGTTCTTTTTTTGAAAGAAAGGTAGTAATATGATTTTGTTTTTTATCCCCACTCTTCTGGATCTAACTTAAAAACACGATCTCTATACCAATTAGAAGATTGGGAAGCTGGTTCTCCATACTAAGATGGCCAATATGAATAGCCATTTCCAACTTCCTGAAGACGGTTTCAACCCAAAGGCAGAAGGGCAAGGGATGTCACCATGTGTGTATGTACATTGTGTGGGACAGGGCACTGGTTGTCTAATACCCGCAGGGAGCTGTAGTTGTAGAAATAAAGTGCCACACAAATAAATGAAAGCCCAAGAATGAGTTGGGCATTCTTGTTTGTTTTTGTTCTTGATTATTTCAAATTGTCACAGAAAGAAACAATTAAGCAACAGCTAATACTTGTGTCCAGCAAAGACTAACAGATTAAGTGCTTTCTAGTTTAATTAAACCTTTTGATCTATTACACACTAGGACCTCGTAGTCCAGTTCCAACCTTTACCTATAAAAATTAGATGAGGTACATAACAATCCTTCTCTCTGCTATAAATACTTGCTCAATTTTAGCAACACTCAAGGGAACATGAGCAAGGACAAAGGGAGTTTTATACACTCTGACTGTAATACATCCCAACCCATTGCTTCTTATTCCAGAATAAATAAATAAAAATACTTTGGTGTTCTGTTTCTACTTAGGTTACAGAAAGCTTCAAGAGAATGTCACAGCAATCCCACTACTAGGTATATACACCAGAGAAAGAAGAGCCCTGGCATGAATAGACGTATGCACACCCATGTTCATCACAGTATTGCTCACAATAGCAAAAAGAGGGAAGCAACCCCAGTGCCCATCAATGGATAAATAGATAAATAAACTATGGCACATACACATAATGTAATATTCTATGCAATGTTAAAGAATAACAAAGAATCTGTGAAACACCTCGTAACATGGATGACTATGGAGGACATCATCCTGCATGAAATAAGTTAATCACAAAAAAGGACAAATACTGTATGAGACCACTATTATAAAAAGTCAAGAAGAGGTTTGTACATGGAGACAAATAGTCTTTGACCGTTAATCACCAGGGATGTGAGGCAAAGGGAAGGAAAATAAATAACTAGAAAGTGGACACATCTTAACTTGGGTGAAGGAAATGTGATATACAATAAGGGGGACATTAGCACAACATGACAACAGCAAAAGAAGACAGTGGGATTTGCAGAAAAATAAAAGGCAACAGAGATAAATACTTTTACATATACAATCCCGCAGTAACAGGAGTAACAAGCAAGAATCTATGAGCACAGATAGACATGCAAGTAGAACTGATGAGGGAAAGTGAGTGGGAGTACACCCACAGGTATATAGAGGTATGGCAGAGGATAGTTCGACTTATGTATTTGTATGTACTGCATATCTATACATGAGTATAGTACAGCATGCAGGGAGCAAAGCTAGAAAAACTTGTTGTTAGGTGTTGTTGAGTCGTCTCCGACTCATAGTGACCCCGTGTACAATGGAGTGAAACACTGCCCAGTCCTGGGCCATCCTCACAATCCTTGCTACACCTGAGCCCATCACTGCAGCCACTGTGTCAATCCATCTCATTGAGTTGTTGTTATGTGTCGTCGAGTCGGACTCGACTCATAGTGACCCCTCCTTGGGTTTCCAAGGCAGTATCACTACCGAAGTAGATTGTTCAACCTTCCTTCTTTTTCATTGACCCTCCACTTCACCAAGCGTGAAATCCTTCTACAGGGAATGGTCTCTTCTGATAACATGATCAAAACAGGTGAGACGAAGTCTTGACATTCTTGCTTTCAAGGAGCATTCTGGCTGCTCTTCCTCTTCTTCCAGGACAGATTTGTTCATTCTACTGGCAATCCATGGTACTTTCAGTATTCTTCACCAGCACCACCACTCAAAAGCACCAACTTTTCTTTGGTCTTTCTTATTCATTGCCCAGCTTTCACATACATATGAGGTGATTGAAGATACTATGGCTTCAGTTGTTGTTGTTGTTTGTTGTTAGGTGCCATCCAGTTGTTTCCAACTCATAGCGACCCCATGCACAGCAGAACAAAGCACTGCCCAATCCCGCACCAGCTCCACGACCCCTGCTATACTTGAGTTCATCATCGCAGCCACCGTATCAATCCATCTCACTGAAGGCCTCCCCCTCTTTCGTCGACCCTCTACCCTATCAAGCATGACATCCTTCATATTGTTGTTGTTTTGTTGTTATGTGCCGTGGAGTAGGCACACCTTAATCTTCAAAGAGACATCTTTGCTCTTCAGCACTTTAAAGTCTTTTGCAGTAGATATGTCCAGTGTAATATGTTGTCTGATATCTTGACTGCTGTTTCCATTGGTGTTGATTGTGGAACCAAGTAATAAGAAGTCTTTGAAAACTTCAATCTTTTCTCCATCCACTGTGAAGCTGTTCATTGGACCAGTTGTGAGGATTTTTGTTTTCTTTATATTGAGGTGTAATTCATATTGCAGGCTGTAGTCTTCAATCTTTATCAGTAAGTGCTTCAAGTCATCTTCACTTTCAGCAAGCAAAGTTGTGGTGTCTGCATATTACAGGTTGTTAATGACCCTTCCTTCAATCCTGATGCCACGTTCTTCTTCATATAGTCCAGCTTCTCGGATTATTTCCACAGCATACAGATTGAATAAGTATGGTGAAAGGATACAACCCTGACACACTCCCTTTTTGATTTTGAACCATGCAGTATCCCCTTGTTCTGTTTGAATGACAACTTCCTGGTCTATGTACAGGTTCCTCATGAGCACAATTAAGTGTTCTGGAATTCCCATTTTTCTCAATGTTATCCATAATTTGTTATGATCCACACAATCAAATGCTTTTGAATAGTCAATTAAGCACAGAAGCAGCCCTTCCCCAGTCGTATTTTGCGTGCCTTCCAACCTGAGGGGCTTATCTTCCAACACTATATCAGACAATGTTTCAGGGATATTCACAGAGATTTCCAGTAACATATCAGAAGTGTTTCACTGCTATTCATAAGATCTTCCCTAGCCAGTTCTTAGAGAAGTGGATGGATCCTTCTTTCTCTCAAGCCTGTCTTAGTCTGGAAGCTCTGCTGAAACCTGTCCACCATGTGCCACCCTGCTGGTATTTGAAATACTGGTAGGATAGCTTCCAGCCTCACAGCAACACACAAGCCACCACAGAATGGCAAACTGACAGACAAGTGGTGGTGAAAAACTTATTGGCCATAACCAAACTCCTTGAGGCAATGAGCCACTGGACTCGGGAGCTTAGGACTACAGTCTTGGGGGACATCTAGATCAGTTGGCATAACATAGTCTACAAAGACAACATTCTACATCCTACTTTGATGAGTAGTGACTGGGGCCTTAAAAGCTTGTGAGCAGCCATCTAAGATGCAACTGTTGGTCTCTCCCTGTCAAGAGGAAAGAAGATTGGAGAAAATCAAAGATTCAAGGAAACAATTGGTCCATAGGACTAATGGAGCATGAATAACACAGCCTCTACTACCTTAAGACTAGAAAACTAGATGGTGCCTAGGTACCACTACCGAACACTCTGAGATCACAGTAGAAGGTCCTCGACAGAAAATGAGGAAGAAAATTTAGAACCAAATCCAAAATCATAAAAGACTAGACTTACTGGTCTGATAGGGACTGATGAAATGGCTGAGACTGTTGACCTTAGACACTCTTCAAATTTGGAACTGAATCCACTCCCAGGGATCTACTTTCAGCCAAACAATAAACAGATCTATAAAGCCCTGTGGTATTGGCAACAAACACCCAAATCCCAGGCCTCAGGTAAGATTCTAGGAGAGAACAGAAACAGATATTGTTCCCTGTTGGTGAGGAAAAAACATACTCTTACCAAGAATTTAGCCAAAGATCAATTGTGTCTGGAAGAAGCAATAGAATTAAAATTTTCTTCACTAAGAAGAAGAATGGGACACCATCTTAAGCCCAGAATTCTGCAATGACATCAAGCAGAGGTCAGCTACCACTGGAGATAAGTACAAAACACTCACCTGCATAAGACCAAGCCCAGATACTTGTCTGAAAATGCTACGAAAGCCTCTTCCCAAAAGGCCAGGTACCCAGAGGCTGCCTAAGGCAGAGGCTGGCCAGATAATATAGAGCCCACCTGCCTGTGCAACAAACCAACTCTGAGTAGAACAGAACAGTGTGCCTCTGGGCAAGATGAGGCCATACAGAGAGACCTCCCACCCACTCTGTGGTACAGGTGTGCAGAGACTGCTGAATGCTGAAGGTGGAGCAGGGAATCAGAGAACCACATACTGTCAGCTAGTGTCATTATGTTTGCAGAGAAAGATACCATGGACTGCTAGTTGTTCTAAAAATTGGAACAAACTTTCAAATTGTGATTTAGAAATACAGGTTATAAACTTATGGATAAATCTTTAAGGCATTATTGAAATGAAATAAACAGAAACAACTAAAATAATCTGTGCAAACTTGATGCTCAAAAAACATTACTTATAAGAGTGAAAAATTGATAAACTAATTGTATAATAATTTCATTTTACTTGGATCCACAATCAACACCCATGGAAGCAGTAGACAAGAAATCAGATGTTGTACAAGAAGCGACTGGGATCTTAAAAGCTTGCAAGCAGCCATCTAGATGTAATGATGGGTCTCACCTCATCCAGATCAAAGAAGAATGAAGAAAACCAAAAACCCATGGAAACAATTAGTCCAAGAGACTGGTACACCATGCAATCCTTAGCCTATATGACTATGAGACCAGAAGAACTAGATGGTGTCCACCTACCACTGTTAACCACCCAGAAGGGGATCTATGTAGGAGATCCTGGATAGAGTGGGATAACAATGTGGAACAAAACTCAAAATCATTAAGAAAAAAAAAAAGACCAAGTTTGCTGGTCTGATAGAGCCTGATGGAACCACTGAGACTATGGCCCCTAGCTACTCTTCAGGTCTGGAACTGAACCGACACCTGTGGCTTCCAACCAAACAAAAGACAGGCATATGAGGTAAACGTTTACACTAAGTAGATACACTCCTTGGAGAGAACAATAATAGGAGAATAGAAGGGCACAGGGGCATAGCTCAGTGGGTAAATGTGCATGGAGGGAAAGATACAGGGAAGAGGTAACTATGGGGAGGAAGTGGGAGGGGAGCTGTTGCATTGTGGTAAATTGTAGTCAATGTCATGAGACAAAGTGTATGTGAGGTGCTGTATGGAAAGTGATTTTGCTCTATAAATCACAAATCACAATTAAAAAAAAAAACATCATGCAATAGTTAAAAAAAAAAGGAAATCAGATGTTGTACTGAACTGTGCAAATCTACAAAACACCTTAAGTTCTGAAGAACAAAGATGTCACTTTGAACACTTGTTGTTTTTGTTGTGATGTGCCGTTGAGTCGGCCCTGACTCATAGAGACCCCTCCTTGGGTTTCTGAGGCAGTATCACTACAGAAGTAGGATTGCCCAACCTTCCTTCCAAAGAGTGGCTGGTGGGTTTGAACCACCAGCCTTCTGGTTAGCAGTCAAGTGCCTTACTTGCTGTGCTACCAGAGCTCCTCTTTGAACACTAAGGTGTGCCTATCCAAGCCATGGTATTTTTAATTACATCATATGCATGTGAAAGTTGGACAATAAATAAGGAAGACCAAATAAGTTGTTCTTGTTAGGTGCTGTCAAGTCATCTCTGACTCATAGAGACCCTGTGCACAGCAGAATGAAACGCCACCCTGTCCTGTGCTAAGTCTGCGATCCCTACAATACTTGAGCCCATTGCCTCAGCCACTGTGTCAATCCATCTCATTGAGGGCCTTCTCCTCTTTCGTCGACCCTCCTCCTTACCAAATATGACATCCTTCTCCAGGGAATGGTCTCTTCTGACAACATGACCAAAGTAGGTGAAACAAAGTCTGGACATTCTCACTTCCAAGGAGCATTCTGGATGCACTTCTTCCGGGACAGATTTGTTAGTTCTTTTAGCAGTCCATGGTACTTTCAGCATTCTTCGCCAGCACCACAATTCAAAAGCATCAACTCTTCTTCAGTCTTTCTTATTCATTGGCCAGCTCTCACATGCACATGAGGTGACTGAAAATATTATAGCTTGTGTCAGGGACACCCCAGTCCTCAAGGAGTCATCTTTGGTCTTCAGCACTTGGAAGAGGTCTTTTGCAGCAGACCTGCCCAGTGCTATACATCATCTGATGTACTGACTGCTGCTTCCATTGATGTCAATTGTAGAATCAAGCAATGTGAAGTCTTTGACAGCCTCAATCTTTTCTCCATTTATCATGATGCTGCTTATAGGTCCAGTTGTGAGGATTTTTGTTTTCTTTATATTGAGATGTAATCC
>NW_006921616.1:8608525-8611448 GCF_000298275.1 Orycteropus afer afer | reverse complement strand
GTCTCACCTATTTTGGTCATGTTGTCAGAAGGGACCATTCCCTGGAGAAGGATGTCATCCTTGGTAGTGTGGAGGGTTGACAAAAGAGGGGGAGGCCTTCAACGAGATGGATTGACACGGTGGCTGCGATGATGGGCTCAGGTATAGCAGGGATTGTGGGGTTGGTGTGGGATCCGGCAGTATTTCTTTCTGCTGTGCATGGGGTTGCTATGAGTCGGAAACGACGTGACGGCACTTAACAACAACAACAATAAGGGGTTGGGCCCTGTGTCCCTTCCCTTACCTGGTCTGCTGCTTGCTCACTCTGTCCTGGACACCCTGGCTTTCCTTTCCTTTCCCCTCCACTCCTTGGAAGGGAGAATGGCCAGACTTTGTCTCACTTACTTTGATCATGTTGTCAGAAGGGATCATTCCCTAGAGAAGGATATCATGCTTGGTAAAATGGATGGTTAGTGAAAAAGGGGAAGGCCCTCAATGAGATGAATTGACAAAGTGACTGCAAAGATGGACTTAAGTATAGCAAAGATTGTGAAGATGGCACATAAATGGGCAATTTTGTTCTGTTGTATGCAGAGTCACTATGAGTTGGAGTTGACTCGACTGCAACTAATAACAATAACAAAAATTGTATAAGAGTTGAAGAATACATTAATTTTTTTGCTTACGTAAGATGAAAAGGGAGCTCTGGTGGTGTAGTGTCAAAAGCATTTGACTGCTAACCAGAAGTCCAGTGGTTTAAACCCAGTCCTCAGAAGGAAGGCTTGGCAATCTATCTGTGTAGAGATACCACCTGGGAAACCCAAGAAGGGGTTTCTATGAGTCAATCCAACTCCACAGCAGTGAGTTTTGATTTTTTTGGGTTTTAAGATGAAAAAAGATGTATCCATTAAACTTACGTTCTTAAAAATATTTAATGAACAGGAGCATCATCATGATTTGAACTGGTTCATCCCAGTTTAAACTCCTGGTGAGAATTTCCATTTCCACCCAAGTATACTGAATCAGAATCTACATTTTAATAAGATTACCCGTGATTCCTATGTATACACCTACTTATAGGAGTGTAAAATGGAAATTCTCTGGAGAATTCTGTGGTTCGAACCAGAGTAAATGGGTTTAAAGCCCTGATGATAACTTATAAGGACTGTTAAATTATAAAACTTTTATAATTAAAATCTGATAAAAATGAAAAATAAGTCATATGCATGGGAACAATATACTTTAAATATTAAAAATACTATGATTATGAACATAGTATAGAATGTAGTACAGAACCTCCAGCCTCCTGGTTAGCAGTCAAATGCCTTAGGCACCACACTGCTTGAGCTCCCACATATATAGTAGGCAATTTTTGTTTTCTTCTTTAAATTTAAATTTTTAAAAAGGATGCATCCTTTGAAGTATCTTAAGAAAGCGTTTCATTGAAGGATAAGGTATCTGTGACAGCACAAATGCTTTTTGCATTATGAAAATGCCATGTAAACCAGACCTAAATCAAGAATCAGAATATGGCCATCATCACACAAGTCCCTTCCCAGTCACTATGCATCCCCAGGGGGAGCTACTATCCTGTTTCATAAAAGCATAGATTAGTGTCAGTCTTTGAAATTTATACAAATGGCATCATAAGGTATATATTCTTTTTGTCTGACTTATTTTGCTGTATTATTGGTCTTTGAGATTCATCCAAGTTGTTGCTTCTTTTTGCGGGCTAATAATTCTCATTAGTCTATAGTACCATTGTCTGAATATACAATATATTCTTTCCATTCTATTATTAATTAATATTGAGACCTTCTGTAGGTTTGGAATATTATGAATAATGTTCCAGTGGCCATTATTTTGAGTCATTTGTGTAAATATATTTAGGTATTTCTCTAGGGTGTATAACGAGCTCTGGTGGTATAGTGGTTAAGGCATTTGGCTGCTAACCAAAATGCCAGTCGTTTGAACTCACCAGTTGCTCCATGGAAGAAAGATGAGGTAGTCTGCTTCCATAAAGATTCACAGACTTGGAAACCCAATGGGGATCACTATGAGTTGGAAGTGACTGGATGGCAGTGAGTGAGTAGTAGGGTATATATGTAGGCATTTAATTGTTGAGTCACAGATATTCATATATTTAGATTTTAGCAAATGTTCAGTTTTACAAAATGTTTGTGCCAATGTACACTCCTACCAGAAATGTATGACAGTAAGCAATGCTTCACATCATTGCCAACACTTAAGATTGTCTGTTTCTCATATTAGCCATTTGATGGCATGACATAATGATTTCATATTGCACTTCCAGATGATTAATGAAGAGTACCTTTTTCATACTTTCTGCCAGTCACTCAAATATCTTCCTCTGAAGTGCCAGTTCAAATGTTTTGTCCATTTTTTTTTTCTGTTGAGTTGCCTACTTTTCTCTTATGAGTGATACTTCTTTATAGGGTTGTGTATTGTTCCTTTATTAAGTATATCTTGCAAATATTTTCATTTTATTCCTTGCCTTTACACTTTCTTAATGCTTTCTTTTGAAGAAGATAATTTTTTTATTATTTTAATGTAGTTAAGTTTATCAGTTTCCCATTATATTTATTTCTATTTAGAAATATTTGCCTATGAAGTGCTACGCTTGTTCTTAAAGCACTGTTATTTTATATTCCACATTTTTATCTACATTCCACTTAGAACTGATGTTTGTATACAAAGTGAGTGAGGGGTCAAAAGTAATTTTTTCTGGGTGCAAAGCATATGGCTCAAATAATATTTATTGAAAAGACAATCATTTCCTTACTGCCCTGCAATGTCATCTCTGTTAAAACTCAGTTGGACATATATCTTTGGGTGTGTTTCTGGACTCTTTATTTCTCTTCATCAGGTCTACTTATTCATCTCTGTTTTAATAATAAAAGTAATATATATATATATATAAAAT
>NW_006921616.1:8606758-8608425 GCF_000298275.1 Orycteropus afer afer | reverse complement strand
TAATAATTTTTTTCTTGAAATACATATGACATATTTTGATATAAATATTCTCTTAGAGGATACCATTCATTATGTATGAAGTTTGTTTTCAGAATTGAATGGTATATTTTCTCGCTTTTTGATTATTGAAATGCTCCCTCCTATACATTCCTCTTGGCTTGAAGCAGACCAGGTCTCCCCAGGCACCCTAGTTTGGTTGGGGCTTGTATATTTTTTTAACGATACTCTGCCTCGGAAACCCAAGGAGGGGTCACTATGAGTTGGGTCCGACTCTGTGGTGCATAACAACAGCAACAACAACAAAACCCTGATACCCACCTGTTCCTCCCCCTTTCCAGGCTGCCAACTTATAACTGCAGTGGTGACTCTGTACTTGTCTGTTTAGTTTTCTGTATAAATGGAATGCTGTGGAGAAGACCTCTCCCCACACCAGCTGGTTCCCCTCCCCTTTTCCCCTGGTCACAACCACTTGTTTGGAGGCAAGACCAGTAAAGAAGTTTCAATGAAAAAAATATATACATATATATATACATCATCCTATACACATAACCATACAGTACATATGATGATAGTTAAGATTGTATATGTTATTGTTGTTAGTCTCAGAATGAAACACTGCCCAGTTCTGTGCCAGCCTCACTATCCTTGCTATACCTGAGCCCATTGTTGCAGCCACTGTGTGGCCCTCCATATCATTGAGGGCTTCCACTTCTTCAGTGACCTTCCACTTTACCAAGCATGATATCTTCCAGCGAATGGTTCCTTCTGACAACATGATCAAAGTAGGTGAGATGAAGTGTTGCCATTCTCACTTCCAAGGAATATTCTGGCTGCATTTCCTGCAGGACAGATTTGTTAGTCCTCTTAGCAGTCCATGGTACTCTTAGCATTCTTCTCCAACACCACAACTCAAAAGCATCAACTCTTCTTTTGTCTTCCTTGTTCTTTCTCCAGCCCTCACATGCATAAGAGGCTATTGAAAATACCATAGCTTGGGCTAGGTGCACCTTAGTCTTCAAGGAGACATCTTTGTTCTTCATCACTTGAAAGAGTTCCTTTGTAGCAGATTTGCCCAATGCAATATGTGATCTGATGTCTTGACTGCTGCTTCAGTTGGTGTTGATTGTAGAACTAAGTAATATTAAGTCCTTGACAACTTCAATCTTTTCTCCATTTATCGTGAAGCTGTTTATTGAACCAGGTATGAGGATTTTTGTTTTCTTTATATTGAGGTGTAATCCATATTGCAGACTGTAGTCTTTAATCTTCATCAGTAATTGCTTCAAGTCATCCTAGCTTTCAGCAAGCAAAGTTGTGCTGTCTGCGTATCGCAGGTTGTTAATGAACTGTCCTCCAATCCTGGTGCCACATTCTTCTTCATATAATCCAGCTTCTTGGATTATTTGCTCAGCATACAGGTTGAATAAGTATGGTGAAAGGATACAACCTCGACACACTCCCTTCTTGATTTTGAACCATGCAATATCCCTTTGTTCTGTTCGAACAACAGCCTCCTGATCTATGTACAGGCTCCTCATAAGTACAGTCAAGTGTTCTGGAATTCCCATTCTTCTCAATGTTATCCACAATTTGTTATGATCCACACAATCAAATGCTTTTGTGTAGTCAACAAAACATAAGTAAATATCTTTCTGCTATTCTTTGCT
>NW_006921616.1:8605369-8606658 GCF_000298275.1 Orycteropus afer afer | reverse complement strand
CCATTTATCATGATGCTGCTTATAGGTCCAGTTGTGAGGATTTTTGTTTTCTTTATATTGAGATGTAATCCATACTGCAGACTGTATTCTTGAATCTTCATCAGTAAGTGCTTCAAGTCATCCTCACTTTCAGCAAGCAAAGTTGTGTTGTCAGCATATCACAGGTTGTTATTGATCCTTCTTCCAATCTTGATGGTACTTTCTTCTTCATATAGTCCAGATTCTTGGATTATTTGCTCAGCATATAGATTGAATAAGTATGGTGAAAGGACACAACCCTGACACACTCCCTTCTTGACTCTAAACCATGCAGTGTCCTCTTGTTCTGTTCGAATGACAGCCTCCTGGTCTATGTACAGGTTCCTCATGAGTACAATTAAGTACTCTGGAATTCCTGTTCTTCTCAATGTTATCCACAATTGTTATGATCTACACTATCAAATTCTTTTGCATAATCGATAAAACACAAATAAACATCTTTCTGGAATTCTTTGCTTTGAGCCAAGATCCATCTGACATCAGCAATGATATTCCTTGGTCCATGGACCAAAAGAGTTGATGATTTTTAATTGTGGTATTGGCAAAAAATACTGAAAATACCATGGACTGCCCTCTAGAAGAATGAGCAAATCTTTCCTGGAAAATGTGCAGCTGGAATGCTCCTTGGAAGGGAGAATGGCCCGACTTTGTCGTACCTACTTTGGCCATGTTGTCAGAAGGGATCATTCCCTCTTCTGCTATTCATAAGGTTTTCCCTAGGCAATTCTTTGAGAAGTGGATGGCCTCCTCCTTCTTTCTAGTTTGGCTCAGTCTGCACCACATTTAACCCTGCTGACATTTGAAATACTGATGGCACAGCCTCAAGCCTCACAGCAACATGCCATCAGAACACAACAACCAATAGACAAGTTTGTCTCCCTCAGCTGTTCTAAACCTGTCCACACTCCCCTTACCAGGATTCCTGCCACTTGCTCACTCTGTCCTGGATACCCTGGCTTTCCTTTCCTTTCCTCTCCCGCTTTTCCTGCTGCTTAGGGGTTGGGTCCTGGGTTACAGGTGAGGAGAGACAACTCAGGGATGGCCAAAGTAGCAGGTGGAAAGAGCAGGAGAAAGGGGATTAAAAGCCAGGAAGCCAGAGACAAGAGCAATCAGCCGAAGGGATTAGGTGAGGAGGGGAAACTCAGGCCCGCCCAAAGCAGCAGGACCGGAGAGCAGGAGAAAGGGGGTAAAAGCCAGGAACCCGGACAGAGGAGCAGTCAGCCCCAGGGACAACTCAGGGACTCCCAAAG
>NW_006921616.1:8603911-8605269 GCF_000298275.1 Orycteropus afer afer | reverse complement strand
TTTAGCTACTCTCTGCTCAAGGGCAACTTTCAGAGTCTCTTCTGACATCCATTTTGGTCTTTTCTTCCTTTCTTGTCTTTTTAATGACCTCTTGCTTTCTTCATGGATGATATTCTTGATGTCATCCCACAATTCCTCTGTTTTTTAGTCATAGGTGTTCAATGCATTACATCTATTCTTTATATGGTCTCTAAATTAAGGAGGGATAAAATCAAGGTCATATTTTGGCTCTTGTGGACTTGTTTTAATTGTCTTCAACTTCAGCTTGAACTTGCATATGGGCAGTTGATGGTCTGTTCCATCATCTCCTGGCCTTGTTTTGGCCGATGATATTGAACTTTTCCATTGCCTCTTGCCACAGATTTAGTCAATCTGATTCCTGTGCATTCCATCTGGTGAATTCCATATGTATAGTCATTACTTATGTTGTTGAAAAAAGGTATTTGCAATGAATAAATCATTGGTCTTGCAAAATTCTATCATGCGATGTCTGGCATTATTTCTATCACCAAGGCCATATTTTCCAAGTACTGGTAACTCTTCTTTGTTTTCAACTTTTGCATTCCAGTCACTAGTGATAATCAATACATCTTGAGTGCATGTTCGATCTACTGCAGAATTTGGTAGAAATCTTTACTATTCTTTGACTTTGGTGGTTGGTGTGTAAATTTGGATAATAGTAGTATTAACTGGTCTTCCTTGTAGGCATGTGGATATTATCTTATCAATGACAGCATTGTACTCCAGGAGGAATCTTGAAACAGTTTTTGTGATGATGAATGCCACACCATTCCTCTTCAATTTGTCATTCCGGGCATAGTAGATCATATGGTTGTCTGATTCAAAATGGCCAAAAATGGTCCATTTCAGCTGATTAATGCCTAGGATATCAATCTTTATGTGTTCCATTTCATTTTTGACAACTGCCAATTTTCCTAGATTCATACTTCATACATTCCACATTCCAATTATTAATGGATGTTTGCATCTGTTTCTACTCATTTAGGGTCATGCCACATCAGTCAATGGAGGCAAAGCTTACTCCATCCAAATTGTTAAGGTTGTCTCTACTCTGAGGAATCAGTTCCCCAGTCAAATTTTGAGTGCCTTCCAACCTGATGGGGTCATCTTCTGGCACTATATAGGTCAATGATTCAGGACTGTTCATAAAGTTTTCCAGTAACATATCAAATAGCATTTTACTGCTATTCATAGGGTTTTCACTGGCCAATTCTTTGAGAAGACTCTTTCTTCTGAGTCTGTCTAAGCCCAGAGGCTCTGCTGAAACCTTTCCACCATGGGTAACCTTGCTGGCATTTTACAACACGGTGGCATAGTCTCCAGCCTCACAGCAACAC
>NW_006921616.1:8602943-8603656 GCF_000298275.1 Orycteropus afer afer | reverse complement strand
GCCACTCCTTGGAAGGAAGATGGGGCAATCTACTTCCATAGTGATACTGCCTCAGAAACCCAAGGAGGGGTTGCTATGAGTCGGGTCTGACTCAATGGCACATAATGGCAACAACATCAACATAAATTAGATTTAAAAATTGTTCATAATCAATATTTTAAGTGAATTTTTGCATCACATATCAAGATAAAATCTTAAAGAACCTATGTCTAAATACTAGTAATTCATTTAGACATAGGTTCTTTATCTGAAAAGTGAAGCAAAGATATCCATTGTCTTTACTGCTTTTCACATTTGCATTAGAGCTATTCTAATGCAATTAGAAGAGAATGCATTTGAAAGATGTAAAAATAAGAGAAAAGATAAATAATCTCTAATTCATTTATGTCCAAAAGTATTGGAAATTATTTTGGAATTCGGCATTTAATTTATCAGACATTAAGTATGTTTTCTCAAATGTATTTTCCTATTATTTGCATTTTATTTTATATACTTTAATCTTTAATGATAAATGTAAAATTAGAAATAGCTAATTTCTAACTAATAACTAATTAGTTAACTAATAACTAATGAGAAATAACTAACCAGATAACAGAGTATATAAAAAATAAAGGGATGGGGAAGATGGCGGACTAGATAGAAGGACTGCACAGACCCTCTTCAACAAAGAAAAGGAAAACCAATTGACACAGACACAGAAGTTAATCTTGGAC
>NW_006921616.1:8572793-8573545 GCF_000298275.1 Orycteropus afer afer | reverse complement strand
TCAAGGAAAGGTTTCCATATGGAAGGAAATTTTCTTTGTTGGCTACCAGGGGTAGGAGGGGAGAGGAGCAGACACTTAGATAGGTAAAGACAAGTTTGATTTGGGTGAAGAGAAGGGCAATGTACCAAATGTAAGTGATCAACACGGTGGCATTGAGGAAGAGGAAGACATAGAGAGATGCATGAGAGGTACAGACAACAAAGATGAACCCTTCTGCACATACAGTACTGCATTGTCAGTGAAGGCAAGCATGGATATATGGGTAGATAGATGGGTGGACAGGCTGAACTATTAGGTATGTCTATGCAGAGTGGAGTGTGCCAAAGACCATGTATAGAGTTGGCAGACAATGGTTACAAGTCTGTTTGTATGTTCTGTGAGAATTCCCAGGTATATAGTAGAGCTGACAAGGGACAAGTCTGTAGTCAGTTTTTGGCCACAGCCAGCTACCACAGGGAGTGAGCACTTGAACCTGAGGGCTTGGGACCATAGTCACAGGGAACATCAAGCTCAATTGGCATAGCATATTGCTCAAAACATTGTTCTACATCCTACTTTGGTGAGTAGTGACTGGAGGATCTTTAAAGCCTGCAAGTGGCCATCTAGATGCAGCAATGGGTCTCTCTTCATCCAGAACAAAGAAGAAGGAAGAAAACAAAAGATGCATGGAAACAGTAAGTCCAAGCGACTGGTACACCATGCAATCCTCAGCCTATATGACTATGAGACCAGAAGAACTAGATGGTGCCTGG
>NW_006921616.1:8571184-8572055 GCF_000298275.1 Orycteropus afer afer | reverse complement strand
AGATCACATGATAGCCACTCACTGCCACTGCAACCTGTGGTGTGCATTCCAGTAGATAGGACACAGTGTGCCTGCTACCTTAGAGGCATATTTGACTGCTGCCATACCACCTTTTTTTGTCTATTATTTTTTTTCAATTTTTCTTCTTTTTATTTATTTTTTCACTCTTTTTCTTTTTTTTCCCCCTTCATTTCTATTCATTTTTTTCTCCTCCTTTTTGTTTTCTGCCTCAGCCTGCAGGTGGCTGACGTTGTTTATCCACTAATGAACGATGTTCACCACACCTACCACCTACTGTCCCACCTAACAGGTGAAAGCCATGGCCCACTTCTGCACCACTGGATCTATGACAGATCATAGATAAAACCAGCTGCCCTAGTCAAGATGCTCTACAAGATCAGCAGAGACTTGCACACACACTCCTTCCAGTTACCCTACCCACACAGAGACAGATAGACAGAACCTCAGTTCTATCAAACTAGAGATCAAAATAGCTTGCCTGCTGAACAGATCTGTACATATCAATATAAAGAAAAAAAAAAATCAGGGTGAAACAAACCAACTGAACAATTGTCAAATAAATACAACAATACCAAAATATCTCAGAGCAATATATAATTTAAAATCAAACAAGGAGATGTGAGGAGATATTTCAAGCAACAGATGAAAATAACGTACCAGGAAAGCTTCTTGAGGAAGAAATAGTAATGGGAATACCTGATAAATAATTAGAAACACTTAAATATAGCTCCCCCCACCCAAGAAATGAAGGAAACCACAAATAAAATCAAGGAAAACACAGACATTAACTTAGAAGAATTTGAGAAAATAATAGAACAAAAAAGTGACAAAATAAAGGGACAAAAATAGC
>NW_006921616.1:8567810-8568569 GCF_000298275.1 Orycteropus afer afer | reverse complement strand
AGTGGGAGTTACAATTATTATGGTTAGAAAAGCAATATCATGTAATTTATTACACTGCAATTGGGTAATGTTTTTATTTATTTATTTATTTCTGGTGTGTGTGTGTGTGTGTGTGTGTGCACAGGGTTGCTATGAACTGGAAACAACTTGATGGCACCTAACAACAAAAGACTACTCCACAACAGTAGTAGGAGACCTTAACACAACACTTTTTATGAAAGTTAGAACAACTACAAAGAAATTCAACAAAGATACAGAAAATCTAAACAATGCAAACAATCAGCTTGAATTCATAGATATATATACAGCTCACTCCAGCCAACAAAACACAAATGCACAGTGTTTTCCAGTGCATAGACTGTTTTCTAGAATAGACCATATGTAAAGCCACAAAGCAAGTCTCAATAAATTAAAAAATCTTGAAATAATGCAAAGCATTTTTTCATATCACAACATTATAAAATTAACAATCAATAAAAGGAAGATTAGAGAAAAAAAAGAGGTAATGCATGAAACTGAATAATGTTGTTGTTGTTAGGTGACATCGAGTTGTTTCTGACTCATAGTAACAGAAGCACAGCAGAACGAAACACCATCAGATCATGCACCAGTTTCATGATCCTTGCTATACTTGAGCCCATTGTCACAGCCACCTTGTCAATCTATCTCATCAAAGGCCTTCCCCTCTTTTGTTGACCCTCCATCTTACCAAACATGACATCCTTCTCCAGGGAATTGTCCCCTCTGACAACATGACCA
>NW_006921616.1:8565886-8566750 GCF_000298275.1 Orycteropus afer afer | reverse complement strand
CAACTCAAGATGGATCAAAGACCTAAAAATCAAACCTGAATTTATAAAGATCATCAAAGAAAAAATAGGAGAAAACATTGCGACACTAATTTTTGGCATAAGTAGACTATCAAACATAACTAAAAACACACAAACAGCAGAAGAAATCTAGACAACTAGGACCTCCTAAAAATTAAAAACTTATGCACATCAAAAGACTTTTCCAAAAGAATAAAAACAGAACCTACAGATTAGGAGAAAATGTTTGGCAACAACATATCTGAAAAAGAAAGAATCTCTAAAATTTATAGAAAACTTCAACACTATCACAATTAAAAGAGAAAAATCCCATTAAAAATTGGCATGGACAAGTGATAAGATCAGGTTGGGGTCAGAGAACAGAAATATACCCTAGACCAAGGATAGAGTTAGGTGAAGATAATCTTACATATGCAGTTGTGCTACAAAAGTAGCCACACACATTCCAGAAACAACAGAAGACAGAGTTGGAGTAACCTCTCAGAGACAACCATGCACATTGAGGGAGATAATCACTGGGCCTGTGGACTTGAGACCATAGTCTGGAGTGATACCAAGCTCAATTGGCACAACATAGTACATAAAAAAATTGTTCCACAACCTACTTTGGTGAGTAGCAACTAGGGTCTTAAAAGCTTTCGAGTGGCCATTTAAGATGCAACTATTGGTCTCCTCTCATCTGAAGCAAAGAAGAATGAAGAAAATCAAAGCCATCTGGAAACAATTAGTCCAAGGATATGAGGGACCCTGAGACCTGAAGAACTAAATGATGCTCAGCTACCAATGCCAACTTCTCAGAAAGGGATCAAACCTGGAGATCCTAGATAGAGTGGAAGGAAAAATGTG
>NW_006921616.1:8560589-8565423 GCF_000298275.1 Orycteropus afer afer | reverse complement strand
AAAGAGATGCAAATCAAAACAATGAGATATCATGTTATCCTAGCATGAATGTTGTTGTTGTTATGTGCCATCGAGTTGACCTGACTCATAGCAACCCCTCCTTGGGTGGCCGAGGCAGTATCACTACGGGAGTAGATTGCCCAACCTTCCTTCAGAGGAGTGGCTGGTGGGTTTGAACCACCAGCCTTCTGGTTACCAGTCAAGTACCTTAGGCACTATGCTACCAGAGCTCCTACCATGAATAGCAAAGTCCAATAAGAAAACAACTGCTAGTGAAGTTGTGGAGATACTGGAATCCTCATACACTGCTAGTGGGACTGTAAAATGGCACAACAACTATAGAACATGGTATAGGACTTGCTTAAAAAGTTGGAAATATAAATACCATATGCCTCAGAAATCCTATTACTAGGCATATGAAAACCAAACAAACAAACAAACAAAAAAAAAACCACTGCCATCGAGTTGATTCCAACTCATAGTGACTCTAATTGGATTTCCAAGGCTGTAAATCTTTGCGGAAGTGTATTGAATCATCCTCCTCCCACAGAGCATTTGGTAGACTTGAACCACTGACTCTCTGCTTAACAACCAAAAGCCTTACCCACAACATCACCAAAGCTCCTTACTAGGTATATGCTAAGCATATAACCTAGAGAAATAAGACTCATGACATGAACAAGAATATGCATATCTATGCTCATCACAGCACTATTCACAATACTAACAAGATGGAAACCACCTAAGTGCCCATCACCACATGAATGAATAAACAAACTACGGTATGTAGACACAGTGGAATACTATACAATGCTAAAGAATAATGAAGAATCCATCAAATAGTTCATAATGTGATGAACCAGGGGACATTGTGCTGAGTCAAATAAATCAATTACAAAAGGCAAATATTGTATGAGTCTACTATTATAAAAAATGAAGGAAAGTTTAACACATAGAAAGACGTATTCTTTGATGGTTACCAAGGATGGGAGAAGAGGGAAAAATCACTAACTACAGAAAAGAAACATTAGTTTGGGTGAAGGGAAAGGAAGTACACAATAAGGGAATTATCAACACAATGTCACTAAGGAAAAGGAGAACACTGAGAGGTGCACAATAGTTAGAGACAACAAAGGTAAACACTGTTACATACACAATCCTGCAATAACAGTAATAGCAATAATTTGCAAATGGATACATAGGCAGACAAGTAGGCTGAACTGGTATGGGTAGGCAAATGGGACTACAAAAATGACCATATATAGGTTTGGAAGAGAATATTTCTATATTTGCATTTGTTTGTAGTATAAATATGTCCATGTATATAGTAGAGCAAATGGAGGAAAATCATGAAAACTTCTTCCATAACCAAACACCTTGAGGTAATGAGGTGGGCTTGAGAGTTTAGGGCCACATTCTTGGGGGACAGCTAATTCAATTGGCATAATATAGCTCACAAAGACAACATTTTACACTCTACTGTGGCAAGTACTGACTGGGGTTTTAAAAGCTAGCAATCCATCTCTCCCCATCAGAGGCAAAGAGGGAAGAAAATCAAAGCTGAGTGGAAACAATTGATCCAAAAGACAAATGAACCACATGAACCTCAGCCTCCATGACCTTGAGACCAAAAGAACTAAGTGGTGCTACCACGATTGACCAATCTAAAAGGAATCACAGCAGGAGGTCCTAGATCTAGTGGGAGAAAAATGGGGAACAGAACTCAAAATCATAAAAAAAAAAAGACCAGGCTAATATTGGTGTGATACAGACTGGTGGAACCCCCAAGACTGTAGCTCTTAGTCACACTTCAAGCCTGGAACTGATCTCATCCCTGTGGCCCAGCTTTCAAGAGGTACACACTCCTTAGAGCAATCAATCATGCAAGGTCAAAAAGGCAGCATTTGCCCAGAAATGAAGCCCAGAAAGCACAAAGGGAAAGGAGGATGAGTGAGTATGTGCAGGGGGCAAGTGGAACGAGTGCTTTCACTCACGGTGATTGCAATCAATGTAACAAAAGAAAACGTAGGAATTATTGAATGGCAAACCAATTTGCTCTGTAAACATTCACTCAAATCACTATAAAAAATTAAAAAAACCCAAGAATATGAAAAGAAGCTCACTATTAATAGTATTAAAGAACAGCAGCTTGAAGCCACAATGGACTCTCACTGTATACCTATTATAATGTTTTAAAATTAAAATAGCTGGTTATACCAAATGTTGGAATTGCTATAGAGTAATAGGAGTTACACACTTTTCCTGGGGATGCCAAATGCTTCTCAACTACTTTGGAAAACAGTTTAAGTAATTACCAAAGTTCTAAAAATGTAAACTTAGACCGACCATAATATTCAACCACTTCACACCAGGTGTTTACTTAACTCAAGCTACATGTAAGCAAATGCTCAGAGAAAGGAGTGTGCGCTCAGAGAAAGGAGTGTGCCTGAGTATTCGCAGCAGCTTTATTTGCAATCGCTAGAAAAGGGACACACCAGGTTTCCATCAGTAGGGGAACAGATAAACAAATTGTGAGTTATCTGCACATTAAAACATTACTCTGCAATAAAAATGAGCGAATTCTTGGTTCATGTAACTAGTAACAACATTGATGAATCTCATTTTTTTTTTCCTAAATGAAACAAGCCAGACCAAAAAAGTACATACTGTATGATTCTACTTTATAAAATTCTAGAAGACACAATTATTTCATAGTGACAGAAAGCAAATCCAAGGACCCCTAGGTTAGGAAAAGAGAGTGGTATGTCAATTATATCTCAATAAAATCATTAGAAGAAAAGACTGACCACACCAAATGTTGGCAAAATACATGGAGACACTTTAACTCTCACTCTTCCTAGTAGAAATATAAAAATGACACATCTGCTTTGAAAAATTTTTAGAAAATATCTTATGAATTTAAAAATATATCTGTTTCATGTTCTAGTAATTTAATTTCTGTACCAAAATAAATTAAAAAATATATGCACAGAACAGAAAGACCTGCCTGCAAAAGTTTATATTCGCTTCATTCCTAACAGCCCACACTGGAAAGAACCTGAATGTCCATGGCTAGGTAAGTGGATCAACCAATGGTGGAATGTTCTGCAATAGACTATTACTCAGGAATAAAAATGGATGAACTGGTGATATATGAAACAACATGAATGGATCTTAAGACTTATGTCAAGCAAAGGCAACCAGATGCAAACCAGTATATACTTCAACGTTATTTTTATATGAAATTCAAGAGCAGTCAAAACTAACTTGGAGTGTAGAAATTACAACACTTGTTTTCAGGAGGACATTAATTGGAAAGGAACTTGGGGTAAATTTCTGAGGTAACTGAAGTGTTCTGATTGGGGAGGTGACTACATTTTCAAATATTATTGAATTTTATAGTTACTGTCTGTGCATTATAGCATGTTTATTTTACTCCAATAAAAAAATTAAAATAAGCTTAGGTCTCCACCATTTTGCTACCTCCATCACCCTTGCCAGTGTACACATGCATACATCTTAGATTTTAGGTAGTTAAAGTATGTGTTAATCAATAACATTTCTTTTTCTGGTGCATCATGATCCTACTTAATATGAAAATGAAACCATATAATGTACTGTTTTCTCAACACACAGTAGTCTTTTTCCATATGTGTATGTGGCAGCTACTTCCTTGGCATTCACAGCTCAACTCAACCATTAACCCCTCAAAAGAACCTTGTCTGATTTTCTTACATAACTTTGTTTCTATCTCTCCTTGTCTACAGATTACCCTGAGTTGTTTTCTTTACTTACTGTATATAGTTTCATGCCTGAGGCTGTTCATAAATGTTTGCTGAATGAATGCTACTAGCTAAATTCAGGTCATAAGTCAATAGGAATGAAGACAGGAAATTGAAGATATGTGTTTGTTGGTTTCTGTTTCATCCATACATGAAGAAGTAAGAGAGAGTAGTGTTTGGAAAGGAATAATAATATAGCATGCCCTATGGGGCGTTTGAAGCCCGCCTTTATCTGATTTCAGTTCATCTTCCTCCATTTTGTATCCTCAACTCTCATACCTCCTCACCCTTCCAAGAATGTGTTTAGCACTTCATCTTCCATTGGCCATTGCTCATCCTATTTCTTCATCCCAAAGCACAATTTTCCAACCTCTCTTGCCAAAATCCTACTGAAGATTGCAGCTTAAAATCAAACACTCTTTTTAGGCTTTCTAGGTACTTTTTTGTGCATAACTCCGAACATTTTTATGTTACCTTTACTATTTGTTCATACCTAATCAATTCCTCGGGAGGAAAATGGGGCAATCTACTTTCGTAGTGACATTGCCTCGGAAACCCAAGGAGAGGTCGCTATGAGTCGGGTCCGACTTGATGGCACATAACAACAACAACAACAACAATCTTTCTTTGAATAAAAAAATCCTTGAAGACAGATATCTAATTGAGCTGTATCTTGGTTATCCAGTGCTGCGATAGCAGAAATATCACAAGTTGATGCCTTTAACAAACAAAACATTATTTTCTTACAGCTGAGGAGGCTAGGAGTCTAAGTTCAGGGTACTGACTCCAGGGGAAGGCCTTCTTTCTCTGCAAGCATAACGAGTAAGGTCCTTGACTCTTTTGATTGCTCCTTGGAGCTCTTCATGTGTTGTGGGATCTCTCTTTCCCACCTCTGCTTCTTTCAATTTCTTGATTAATCTCTTTTATATCTCAGAAGAGATTTAAGATACAAGGTACACTAATACAGTGTCATTAACATAACAAAGACAACCCATTCCCACAGTGTATTTTAACCACAGGCATGGAGACTAGGATTTATAACACTTATTTTT
>NW_006921616.1:8557371-8560301 GCF_000298275.1 Orycteropus afer afer | reverse complement strand
TGATAATGAGTAAGTAATGAAAAATAAGGGCTGAAATACCAGCTGGAGGTGTAAACTGCTTGCAGTGCCAGTACAAAAAGCAAAAAGGAGACTGGCTTGAGGTTTCCTGTAAGTTTTGTGAAAAAATGACATTTGAATGTAAAATATTCTGATGCTAAAATACGAAGGATCAGAGGGAGTAAGGAGGAGCTATTTTAAACCTGGAAGAACATCATAAGAAAATCCGAAAAAGCATTTCTTTTAAAATAAATTATTGTTTATATTTTACTGAGTGAGTGGAATGGAATTATGTTTCCAGTCATTAAAAAATAAATATTGGACAACAGCCATATGCCATGTACTAAGCTCGTCATTGAGAAATACCCCGAGACATAAATCTCAATCCTTGTTTTTCAAGGCACTTACCATCAGCATAATAAAGTAAGTGGATGACTCTAGAATAATGTGGCAAACTCGATCCTAGAGTTATAACACGAGCACTTCCATAGTGATACTGCCTCGGAAACTCAAGGAGGGTTGCTATGTGGAGGTTATCTACCCAGCCTGAGCATGGGAGTGGAGGTGAACATACAGAAGGAGAAGTAAGGGACTGCTGCTTTGAGGAGGTAACATCTGAACTAAGTCCCAAAGCATACATGGCACTAAGCTGCGTGCTTATTTGAGAATTGCGAATACATATTGAAGGGTGAAGACCAGTAGGGGTTACAAGAAGCTAAGAATGTCTGGAGCAGAACTCAATGGGAATTATGGCTGTGGTAAGGCCCAAGGCTTCTGAGAAGCATGTGCTCAAATAAATTGGCATACTTTTCCTGAAGACAATAGGGCAAATTAAAGAGTTCTTAAGAAGTAAAATGAAGGTCAGACTTAGAATTATCATTTTGGTAGTAGTGGGGAGAATGACTTAGAATCAACAGGACTGGAGGAAGAAAGATCATTTAGGAAGCTGCATTTATTGGGTGCAAGAAGAAAGCGTCCTTTTTATGAGAGTGACCAGATGATAGAGAACAATGAAGGAATTCCAGAGAAATGAAAGAAACTCAATTATAGCAACCATAGTAATTAATTTAGAGGGGTGATGGGAGAGTGGGAGAAGTTCTAAATATTGCAAAGTTTCTGGCTTGAGTGATACTCTGGATGATGGACAATGCAATCTGTGGAAAGTGCTCTGGGCTTGCAGTCACCTGAACCACAGGATTCCTATCTCTGAAAAGCTAAGGGGAGAAAAGAACATACTTCTTTCAAGGCAAACTGAAATTAGACATGCTTTCACTTTTCCATCATAACTGATAAATATTGGAGTCAAGTAATTAATTACAATTTGACCCACCATTTACTTTAGCATAGATGAGCATGGAGTGGGGAGGTCACTAAGTGGTTAATGATGGTGTAGGTAACAGCTCTTGTTGTGGCACTTACTCCAAAGATCCTGGTCATCAGAGGCTGGGCTACCAATGGTGGGTAGACAGAAACACCATACCACCATGACGGAGAAGCATCTGATGCCCAACTGGGCACTCAGCTATTTTCTCAACAACTTTCAACTGTCTTGGCTATATCAGACTATTAGTGCCTTGCTTCAGGTTAATTTGATCTTAGTTTGGGTGTCCACTCATGCACTACTGCAATCATAATTTAATATGGGGAAGGATGTCTGCACATCTTTAAAGCTTTTGGCTGCTAACCAAAAGTGTCAGTGGTTTGAACCCACCAGCTGTTTCATGGGAGAAAAAATGAGGAAGTCTGCCTCCATAAAGGTAGATCCTTGGACATCCTATTGGGCAGTTCTATTCTTTCCTATAGAGTCGTCATCGGGAGCTCTGGTAGCATAGTGGCTAAGGCACTTGACTGCTCACCAGAAGGCTGGTGGTTCAAACCCACCAGCCACTCCTCGGAAGGAAGGTTGGGCAATCCTACTTCCGTAGTGATACTGCCTCAGAAACCCAAGGAGGGGTCGCTATGAGTCGGGTCCGACTCGACGGCACATAACAACAACAACAACAGAGTTGTCATGGGTTGGAATCAACTCAGTGGCAGTGAGTGGCACATGTCTATTGCTCTCTTTGGCTTATCACAAGGGCAGGCTAGTCACACAATAGTCAGACTGGGAAATTCAACTCTCCAGAATTGTTTCTTTGAATGTGAGTTTCAAAGTTAATATGATACTCAAGTATACACAGGAAACCATCAGATGAAGGGGATGTGACTGGCAGTTCAGGTCGGTTTGCTAAGGGAAGTCTGTTCAACTTGCTTTTCCTTGCACTGTTAATTAAGTAGAAACCGGCAGAATGAATTGACGGCAAACACAGTAAGAGAACAGGTCTGAAGATATCGTGTGAAGAGATGAAAATGGGAATTCCATTTCAGTCATGTTGATTTATAATATCTGCTGAATAGCCCAATAGAAATCCCTTATGTATGTGTGTATGTGTGAGCGTGACATATATGAAGATGTGAAAAGAGATTGCTCTGAAGCTATAGATTTGGGGTCCATCAGCATATAGAAGGTGATCAGAATGATGTGAGTAGGCTTATCCATCAATGAGCATATGTGGAATGAGATACATGCAACTGACTACCTAAGTGAACCACTTGATTGTGATCACTTCTAATAGTCACTTGAATGCCTTGTAAATTTAAAGACAGCTTCAGGTTTTGTAAAATCAAATCAACTACAAACATTGTGTTGTTGCTATTGGATAGTGTGGAGTCAGTTCTGACTCATAGTAACCCTGTGTGGCAGAGTACAACTACTCCATAGGGATTTCTTGGTTATAATCTATATGGAGGCAGATCATGAGAGCTTTCTCCTGCATAGCCACTGGGTGGGTTTGAACTTTTAACCTTTCAGCTAGCAGCCAAGCACTTAACTGTTGTACCAGCAGGATTCTTTGCAAATATTGTTGTTGTTGTTGTTATGTGCCGTCGAGTCA
>NW_006921616.1:8534756-8557271 GCF_000298275.1 Orycteropus afer afer | reverse complement strand
CCTTCCGAGGAGTGGCTGGTGGGTTTGAACCGCCAGCCGTCTGGTTAGCAGGCAAGTGTCTTAGCCACTATGCTACCAGAGCTCCTTGCAAATATTAGAAGGTAATATATTTTTAAATTATAGGATTATTTATTTATTTATCTATTTATTTTACAAAAGTTATTGTTGAGATTCAAAATAATTCCAGACAAGTTGGGGAAAGGAATTTTCTGAATTTACAGAAATGTTTTTCAAATTGTTTTACTTTATTCAATCAGAAACCAGAATATAAGCTAATGTAAGAAAATATTTTCTAAAGTAACAGATCAAGCAGAACCTTAATTGCAGACTGCAAAATTAAGCATTTTCATTTTGATTCTAATAACATACTCATGTAGGAGCTCTTCTGGTAGCATAGAGCCTAAAGAACTTGACTGCTAACCAGAAGGCTGGTGGTTCAAATCCACCAGCCACTCCTTGGAGGGAAGGTTGGGCAGTCTACTTCCATAATGATACTGCCTCAGAAACCCAAGGAGGGGTTGCTATGAGTTGGGTCTGACTCGATGGCTAATAATAACAACAACAACAATATAATCATGTAAATGAAGTGAATTTATCCATTATTGGTTAAGCTTGATTTTACTTAGGAAATCTTATTTTTTCTAGCATAAAGTCTAACTCATGTCAAATGATCCAAACATGTGAAGAGGAGAATTTTGTTTCATGCAACTTTAAATTGTGGTTTAGCAAGTAAAATTTACATAAGAATGTTATTTCAAAAAGAATTCATAATTTAAATTCATGAATGTGTATATATCATGGGAGCATTAGAGTCAAAAATCTCTGTGGCAATAGCTGCTTCAGAGAGAATGACATATTTAGATGTGGAGACTAGGCTTCAAAATGCAATACAAACAAACATCTGTGAATTTTTCCTCAAAAACTGTATTTAAAACGTTCATCTTTTTGTAAAATCAAATAAGATCTAAGAAAATTCAGAACTCTATAAGAAATTATTAATCACCATTAGACACCGTTTTGACAAGTATGCAAAGCTAAATTTTAAAAAGTTTTATTCTACTCATATACGTATGAGCAACTTATATTGAAAATATAATCCTTAAGTCATCCATAGAGTCTGCAGAATGATGAGTGTATAATTTGAAAGTATGAAGCATAGACTAGACAATGAATGCATATGTATACCCTCTAGGATGCAATCAAAAGCAAATTTTTTTTGTAAACCCCCCCAATGGGGGGCCATGAGAATTTGACATTTGAAGACAATTCCTGGAGAGACTGAAATGAATCATTATACCCAAAAGAAGGTTTGAAAGTGATATTCTTATTTACAGAATCCTGGACACAAAAACCTTTCTTATTGCTTACGGAAGTGTATTATTTGATGTTATACTGAGAGAAATGCTACTTTCACTGGCAAAATCAGGTACAAAAGGTTTTAAAAGACATGGATCTTGCTTCAAAAGATTTTTTTCTTCTGTTAGAATATCCGTACTTCCCACAGTGACAACCCATCAGATATCTGATTTCTCATCACTAAACAGTCACTAAATCTAAGAAATATTGTGAAGATTATATGAGATGCCATTTGTAAGACATCAAGCTTTACTTGTAAATAAAATGAGGCATGAGATGAATTGACACAATAGTTGCAACAATGGCTCAGATACCAGTGATTGTGAGAACAACTCAGGAGCTGACAATGTTCTGACAATGGTTCTGTTACATGCAAGGTCACCATGAGTCGGAAATAAGGCAACAGCAACTAACAACAAAAATATTGTTTACAAAGATTTTAGAAACTTCTCCAAAAGAACCACTTGGATGAATACTATCAGTAGAAATAATAATACTCATCAAATATTCAATTTTAAATTTTCTAATAGCATTAAAAACAGTAAAAAGAAACTGCAGAATTCAACTATGAATTTTATTTATATGCTCAGCATTTCTCAAGCTGAAAGAACTGAAGAAAAAACTCAAGACTGAAGTTGCAATATTGAAAGATTCTATAGGCAAAATATTAAATGATGCAGGAAGCATCGAAAGAAGATGGAAGTAATACACCGAGTCTCTGTATCGAAAAGATTAATGTTCAACCATTTCAGGAGGCAGCATACAATCAAGAACTGATGGTTCTGAAGGAAGAAGTCCAAGCTGCACTGAAAGAAATGGCAAAAAACAAGCCTCCAGGAATTGACAGAATACCCACTGAAGGGCTTCAACAAACAGATGCAGTGCTGGAGGCACTCACGCGTTTATGCCAAGAAATTTGGAAGACAGCTCTCTGGCCAAGTGACTGGAAGAGATCTATATTTGTGCCCATTCCAAAGACAGATGATACAGCAGAATACAGAAATTATCAAACCATATCATTAATATCACAAGCAAGAAAATTTTGCTGCAGATAATTCAAATGCAGTTGCAGCAGTACATCAACAGGGAACTGCCAGAAATGCACACCGACTCAGAAGAAGACATGGGACAAAGTACCACTGCTGATGTCAGGTGGATCTTAGCTGAAAACAAGGAATACCAGAAAGATGTTTTTCTGTGTTGTATTGACTATGCAAAGGTGTTCAACTGCATGAATCAACAAATCATGGATAACTTATGAAGAATGGGATCCAGAACCCTTAATCATGCTTATGAGGACCTGTACACGAACCAAGAGGCCATCAAATAGAACAAGGAGATACTGAATGGTTTAAAAGGTGTGTGTCAGTGTTGTATCCTTTCCAGGTACTTATTCAATCTACATGATGAGTAAATAATCCAAGAAGTTGGACTATATGAAGAAGAACACAGCATCGGGATTGGAGAAGGACTCATTAACAACCTGAGATATGCAGATGACACAGCCTCGCTTGCTGAACATGAAGAGGACTTGAAGCACTTACTGATAAAAATCAAAGACTATAGTCTTCAGTATGGATTACACATTGACATAAAGAAAACACAAATTCTCACAACTGGGCCAATAAGCAGCATTGTGATAAATGGAGAAAAGATGGAAATTGTTAAAGATTTCATTTTACTTGGATCCACAATCAGTACTCATGAAAACAGCAGTCAGCAAGTCAGAGTTCGTATTGCATTGGGAAAATCTGCTGCAAAAGACCCCTTTAAAGTGTTGAAGAGTCAAGATGTCACTTTAAAGACTAAGGTGCACCTAACCCAAGCCATGGTATTTTCAATTGCCTCATATGTGTATGAAAGCTGCACACTGAACAAGGAAAACTGGAATCATAGCATCTACTTGAAACCCACAATGTCTCTAAAGTCGGTCATCCTGATGTCATGGGCGACCTGCAGGACAAATTACCACAGTCCCCAAAGAGCAACACATGCACCTGCCCCAGGACTCCACGAGTCTCAAAGAAGAGATTAGGCAGGAACTGGCAGAACTGCAGACGGCCTTCCAGGCCCACCAGCAAAGAAGTGTATGAACTGCAGCAGTGCCTGCTCTATGTCAAACTTCCAAGCATACCAATGTCTGCCCTTTCAGCGCTGCCTTCCAGTTGTATCACAAAAAGATTATGGTGAAACTTAATTTGTAATCACATAGGAAGGGGAATACAATCCTAAGAAACAGAATTTCAGTTTAGCTAAACTGACACAATACAAATGCACCATAATGTCTGCCTAATGGAGATTCCGGGAGCTCTGGTAGCATAGTGGCTAAAGCACTTGACTGCTAACCAGAAGGCTGGCGGTTCAAACCCACCAGCCACTCCTCGGAAGGAAGGTTGGGCAATCCTACTTCCGTAGTGATACTGCCTCGGAAACCCAAGGAGGGGTCGCTATGAGTCGGGGCCGACTCGACGGCACATAACAACAACAACAATGGAGATTCCAATATCTTTCTTTGAAACGTTTACATTGAATTTCCCTCTATTTTATCCTATTTGTTGTAAAGAAACTTACAGATTTGGAGTGCCTGAATAAAATATCAGAAAATCTAGCAGTTTAATTTCAAAAAAACAAGATATATCTGTGCTACTTTGTATGTTTTCTGTAATACTTTACAAACTCAAGAGTACTGCTAATAATAATAGGACTTTACTTAAACTGATATACAGGAAAGGAGATGTTCCACGTAAGTAAACAATGCAGATATATTGAGATTACCTCATTAAACTTATAAAAATTAATCTCTGTTTATTGAGAGTGTCTTTAATTTAGGAGTCAATTGTACTTTAGTCATTGAAGTCCCAAGAGGTCATATAGTAATTTTCCCTTACCATTCAATAATGATAAAGTTCTTCTGAAATAAAGTCAAAGTAGGTAAAATTTTCAGTTAAAAATGAATCTCTGCACAGCTCTTTAGAAACTCATCAAAAAGAAGAGTAAACACATAAAGTTTAAGCTGGGCAAGATGCAGTTCTAACTCATTAAGAAAATGATTCATTTGCTAATCTCTGCTTCCCTAGTATGTGGGCAACTAAAAACAGGAATTAAAATATTCAAAGAAGAGTTATGCTTAAATGATTCAATTTATAACTTTTATGAAATGTTTCAGTTTGTTTTCTTAATATTCATTTTGAGCCTCTCAATTATACTTTTAATAGTTCCTTTCTTTCTATTTCTTTAGTGGTGGATAGTCATCAATAATATATTTATAGTCATCTGTCATCTTTGTCAGTAAGTTGGCTTCTACAGAATCAATTCCTATTTGTCTTCAATGTAAATCTGATATAAAATCAAAACCAAACCCATTGCTGTTGAGTTGATTCTGACTCATGGCAACGCTATGGGACAGGGAACTGCCTCATAGTGTTTCCAAGCATAATTTTAATGTCTGTCTATTCAGAAGAAATTGACCAAATGTGCAATCAAGATGAAATTATAATTATTGGGGATTGGAATATAAAAGCTAGAAACAAAGAAAAATCATCAGTGGTTGGAAAAGATGGCCTTACTGATAGAAATAATGCCAGAGATTGAATGACAGAATTTTGCAAGATCAATGACTTATTCATTGCAAATACCTTTGTTCAACAACATAAAAGGTGAACTTTGCCAGATAGAACACACAGGAATCAAATAGACTACATCTGTGGGAAGGATTGATGGAGAGGTTCAATAGCATCAGTCAGAGCAAGGTCAAGGACTGACTGTGGAACAGACTATCAGTTGTTCTTATGAAGCATAAGTTGAAGCTAAAGAAACTTAAAACATTTCTGTAAGAGCCAACATATGACAATGAGTATTCCACCTGAATTTACAGACCATCTGAAGAATAGGTTTGATGCACTGAATATCAATGCCCTTAGTCTGGACGGGTTGTGGGAAGATGTCAAGGACATTATACATGAAGAAATCTGGTAAAGATTGTGTGTCAATGTGGCTGGGCTGTGATTTTGAGTGGGACGGGAGCTAGAGGTAGTTATTCCCCATGAGGATATTGGACTAGCGTAATCACCTCCATCATGAAATCTGCTGTGCGTAGTTATTTAACTGAAGGGGAATTGCTTTGGGGTGTGGCCTGTTCTAGTATATATGGAAAGGACCCTTCATTTGACTCATCACCATCTCCAGTTCCTGGACTTGAACCAGTGGTCTGCTGTGTTGCTTGTCAATCTTGGGATTGTTGCCTTCATAGCCTGTGAGCCAACAAGGATTCTTCAGCTTCAGCAGCCAGCAGCCTGCTATGGTGCCTGTCAATCTTGAGTTTGTCAGCCCCTGCAGCTGCGTGATTCCATTCTGATTCATAGTGAAACATTACGACAGAGTGAAACTCCCTAGGCTTCCCAAAGCTGTAATCTTTACAGAAGCAGACTGCCACATCATGGAGGGACTGGTGGGTTTGACCTGGCAACCTCTTGGTTAGCAGCTGATTGCTTAACCATTGTGCTAAGGACTCCTTTAAAGTTATAAGGATAATATTTATAGAGCATCTCTATTACCGTTTTCTCTACACATAAAATATCTTAGCTCCTTAGAACAATTAAGTAAGATAATCATTATTATCCCTATTTTTTTAATCTATAAAGAAATTACAGTTTGAAAAAATTAAAGGCTTATGCTGGATCATACAGCTATAGCAATCAGAGATAGAAATTCAAAGTAGCTCAATATGAATCTAGGCCTTGTACCTTTTCCTTTACAGAATTTCGCATACATATATACACACATACACACACACATATTTATATATCCCCAAATAGAAGCTTGTCTAAGAGGGTACAATCCATGAAATTTTACACAGATACAAATTTCAAATACATGCAAACTAACACCACATACATGGAGAGCACTATTCTGCCAAACAGGCATAGTAGTAGTAAGTCATTTAGGAGGGATCAGTCCCTCAGGAAGGATTTTGGTAAAGCAGAGAGTCAGCAACAAAGTGGAAGATCTTCAACAAGATAGATTGTCACAGTGGCTGCAATGATGGGCCCAAGCACAGCAAATACTGTAAGGATGGCACAGGAGCCGGCAGTGTTCTGTTCTGTTGTATTTAGAGTCACTATCAGTCAGAGCCCACTCGACGGCAGCTAACAACAGCATCAAACAATTTATCTTTGTGAAGCTACCATATGTGATCAGTTTTGTACTTTGTAAAGCCTTATATCATCAAGATATTAAAAAGCCATTTAAGTAGCTTTAAGTAAATAAAACTTAAAAAGTTATGCAGCAGTACAGAGCACAGTACACGTGGTGGTAAAGAACACAGATTCTGGCTCCTGCTGTTTTTGTGACTGAAAACAAACACAGGGTCAAATGTAAGACTTAAGATAGCTAATGGTACTGTACATTACTGGCATTAAGTATATTTCTATAGAAGAGAAGCTATAATAGAAATTTAATAATTATTCCAGAAGATTACAAATTTTTATTTCAATCTATAATATTTTAAATATACAATATATATTGGTAATATCTGCTCATCACAGGGAGTCCTGATGGCACCATGGTTAATAGCTTGGCTGATAACTGAAAGGTCAATGGTTCAAACCCACCAGCTGCTCCAGGGAGGAAATGTGTGACAGACTGCTTCCATAAAGATCTATATCCTTGGAAACCCGATGGGGAAGTTCTACTCTGACCTGTCGGAACTACTTGATACCAATAAATGTAATGGGGTCTTCTCTCGGGGCAGGTGTTTATAACACAAGTTTGGGTATATTCTACTTTTTTTTTTCTTTTCACATTTTCCAATAGTTTGCCATTTGATTGATAACACCACCAACAATTGAGGGTCATATATTTCAGTGATTTCCCCAAACAAATAAATTCATGAGTATTGATTTATTATTGATTTTTTGTCCTTCCTCACTTTCTTTCCCAAAATTCCATTTTTGTGTTCTTAATTTTTTTCTAATTATATCAAATAATTAAAATTGGATGCCAAGCATGCTCAAAGTATCAAGATAAGAGGAAAAATAACCTAAGAGACACTGGAAATTTCTAACTTTTCTGGATTTCTTATTGGTTAGGAACATAATGAATAATACATGCAATTAAAACAATAAAAATTTACTACATTGCTACTAGTTTCTAGGAACAGGGGAGTTTATGGCCCATTTGAGAACACAGATATTTATACCGGTAGCTAAGGCACAATGTGCAGTATATTTCGAGGATTAAGAGAGCAATCAGAGTGCCTGAATCTTCCTCCAGCTATTCTGTACAACTTTGGACAGATTGCTTTCTCTCTCTGTGCTTCAGTTTCATCATCTGTAAAATAACAATGTTCATACCATTTGCTCTAGCTGCTTCTATGACTAGTAGAAGAATTCATATCTATAAGGTCCTGAGAACAACACCCAGGATTTAGTGAGTGCTTAATAAAATGCTAGTCAACTTTATCACTGGAATAAAGACAACCTTGAATAAAACTATGGACATTACAAGAAGGGAACAATCAATTCTGTATCAGGACAATAGAGATTTCCCAAAGGAAGTGCATTTTAGCTAGGTTAAAGAAAGATAAACAAAAGGTTTTTGGGTAGACAGGATAGCCTTCTAGTTAAAGAAAATACCATGAATAAAGTATGACAATATGGAAAAACAAGGTTTTTAGAAAACTTTTTATTTTGAAATAATAGTAGACTCAAAGGAGATTGCAAATATCGGGTACACAGAATCTCATATACCCTTCATCCAGCCTTGCCCAAGGGAGATATTTTATATGACTGTAGTCAAGTGTCAAAACCAGGACATTGACACAATACTGCTAACTAGACTAGAAATCTTATTTAATTTTCACTATTTTTTCATTTGTATCCATGTGTGTGTGATATGTGTACACATACACACACACATTCATATATTCCATGCAGTTTCACCCTATATACAAATTCACATGCCACCACTACAATCAGAAGACAGAACTGTCCATCATCATCCTAAGTGCACTCCCTCTTGTTCCTCCTTTATACTCATATTCCGTCATCTCCATCTCTTAATTCCTCTCCATCTCTACTGTCTTATCTTTTTGATAGTGCTGTGCAAATTGAATCAGAGAGCATGTAACTGGTCCTGTATGATGCATTTTTGTACATCTATTTTACATTTTTGTACATCTGCATGTTTGGGATCATACGCTGGGGTTGGTAGTGCTTTTTGAATGCTTGAAATAATTTATTACAAATGTTAAGAAAGAAACCAAGACACAAACATAATCTCTGAAGCCCATTTAGTTCTTAAATCTCTAAGTTTATATTTTCCTAATTTTTAATTTATGGGGACAAATATGAAGAATATGCTTGGATGTAAAATTAAACAATTTTATCAATTTATCAGCAAGACAAAGACACAACATCTAAAGATGGATATGGCAATAAGAAACATTTTGAATATGACAACTTCCTCATGAGGAGCTCACTGTATTATACCATCATTAATGTGATAACAATCATAATTATCAATATTTAGAATTGAAATATATATGACTTTTTTTTGAATAGTATATCAATTGTTGAGAACTTTACGTAGCAGTTTTTGATAAATAAATAAATCTAATATTATTCCAAGGCACTGTGTGGTACAGTCATTAAGACATTAGGCTGCTAATAAAAAGGTTGGCAGTTTGAATTCACTAGCTGCTCTGAGGAGGAAGATGAGGCAGTCTGCTTCTGTAAAGATTTACAGCCTTGGAAACCCTATAGGGCAATTGTAGTCTGTCCTATAGTGCTGTTGAGTCAAAATTGACTCAATGGCATTGGATTTGGTTTTGAAAATCATTCCAAACATAAATAGAATGTCAAGAATAACTCAAAATACATAGACAGCAAAAGCCTAAACTAGATGAATGGGACCTCCTAAAAATTTTATTTGCATGTGCTTCAAAAGACTTCTCCAAAAGATTCAAAAGAGAACCCATGGAGTGGGAAAAAATATTTGGCAACAACATATCTGACAAGGGACTTATCTCTAAAATTTATAAGAAACTCTAACACCTCAACAACAAAAAGACAAATAACCCAATTAAAAAATGGGCAGAAGACATTAATAGACTTCACAAAAGAGGATATTCAGGTGACCAATAAACATATGAAGAAATGCCCGCTATTGTTAGCCATCATTGAGATGCAAATCAAAATAGCAGTGAGATGCCCTCTCACTCCAGCACTAATGGCAAAGTTCAACAAGACAGAAAATAACAAATGCTGGGGAGGATGTGGAGAGATTGGGACTCTCGTATAGTGCTGGTGGGACTGTAAAGTGATACCACCACTGTGGAAAGCAGTATGGCAATTCCTTATAAAGTTGAAATTATAAATACCATTTGATCTAACACTCCCAGTATTAGGTATATATACTAAAGAAGTGAGAGCCAGGAAAAAAAAACAGATACATGCACATCCATGTGCATCGCAGCACTATTTACAATAGCAAAAACATGGAAACAACCTAGGTGTATTAAAAAAAAAAAATCATTCCAAACAGTTGATCTCTGGCATTTATTCATTCTTTTGATTTGCATTCTTACTTAAAAATTTCTTAGAAAGAATAACCCGTTGGTAGTTAGGGTATGTGTGAGGATGACAGCTAAGCAGAAGATGGGCCCAGTGGGGCTGGGATTAAGGGAGAAAGACAGCCAAGAGAAAGTTGGGCCTGTACTGAATTGTATAGTGCACCCCTAAAATTCATGTCCTTCCTAGAACCTCCAAATGTGAGTTTGTTTGGAATTAAAGTCATTGCACATATAGTTAATTAGGTTACAATGAGGTCATACTGGAATAGAGTAGGTCCTTAATCCAACATGACTGCTGTCCTTTTAAGAAGAGGAGACAAAACACAGAGACAAACAGGCAAAATGTCATGTGCAGATGAAGGGAGCAAATGGAATGATGCATCTACAAGCTAAGGGCCACCAAGGATTGCCAGCAAGCACCATGTTCTAGGAGAAAAGTGTGGAACATATTTTCCTTCATAGCCTCCAGTAGGAATCAATCCTTTCAACCCCATAATTTCAACCTTCTAGTCGCATAGTGGCTAAGACACTTGCCTGCTAACCAGACGGCTGGCGGTTCAAACCCACCAGCCACTCCTCGGAAGGAAGGTTGGGCAATCCTACTTCCGTAGTGATACTGCCTCGGAAACCCAAGGAGGGGTCACTATGAGTCGGGGCCGACTCCAAGGCACATAACAACAACAACAACAACAGCCGCCAGAACTGTTGGAGAATTAACTTCTATTGTTTTAAGCTACCCAGTCTCTGCACTTTGATATGAGAAGTCTAGGAAAGTAAAATAAGACCATGTGAAAACAGTAGCTGAGTGGAGTGGCAGCCCAGAAGTGGTCAAAGGGAGACAAGCAGGCCAATGTTGAGGTGAGATCACAGATAGTTAGACATGGAGGGATTGAGTAAATAAGCATACAGACTGAGAATCATGACAGCCTGGTTTCTTAAGATGAAGAAAGGATTTACAGATATGAAAATAGGGAAAGCAAAACTAGATCTTGATGTGTTGGATTTGAATTGGGAGAATCAGTATAAACTCATGGTTATCAATAAGTATAGATAGATATAGAAATAAATATAGATATATGATGTATTTGGGTAAGTGTGCCTCTATGTCTCATAATCTGTGTGTTAAATACACACAGACACAGGCTTTATATATAAAATTACATGTGTGTGTGTATGTGTGTGTCACTATGTTGTGTGTTTTCCTGGCTGTCCCCATTGAAAGGGCCTGGGAAAACCAAGACTCCAGTAACAATGAGCACCCTTATCATTCAGGATCACGGTTTCTAAATGCCATTATCTATTAAGAAGAAATAGAGTTCTTAGGGGAGCTTTGGTAGCATAGTGCCTAAGGCACTTGACTGCTAACCAGAAGGCTGGCGGTTCAAACCCACCAGCCACTCCTCAGGAGGAAGGTCGGGCAATCTACTTCCATAGTGATACTGCTTCAGCAACCCAAGGAGGGGCCGCTATGAGTTGGGTCCGACTCGATGGTAGGTAACCACAACAACAACAGGGTTGTTAGAGAAATGACTGATTCTAGGGCTAGGTAGAGAAAGTACAAGATGAGTGTAGAACCCCTTATTGTGACAGAAAGCAAGGAAATGTTCAAAAACTGATGCAGACATGTGAAAAGGCTCAGAACTCAGGTTGACTGGACCCACACTTGCCAAATCTAAGATAATATGACTATCACAATAAATGATAACAATAATTAGTTTTATCACATTGAATGTTTAAAAATATTTAATATTCCATGAAATGATTCTGATACAAATCAATAACAAAATGAATTAATGAGAAGAATAAGCTCTTGGTTACCATAGAACACTAATTAATAAATGTAGGAGGAATGAGATAATGATATAATTTTGATAGTAACCATCATAAAAGTAAAACGTTCAGGCAAGATTCTTCAATGAACCTTAAAACTATTAGATATGAAATTAGGAGGCAGTGGGGTATTTCCATAGTGTTAAAGCTTCTCCACATGACATACTCATTAATTACACATGGAAAAAGAAATTTTACAGTGAAGAAACTGGCAGACAGCACCTTATTTAACTGATCAAAGTTAACATCGCCAGTAATGGCAAATGTTGAACTCCTTCCCACCATGAGGAGAAGTCTGGAGCACAGCACAGAATCACCCTGGTCTTAAACTCAAAGTGCAAAGCCCAACTCTGAGCATGAGGGAACATTAAGAGAACCTAAGTCGAGGGTCAGTCTACAAGCTAATGTGTCTGTAACCTTAAAAATGGTGAGATTCTGGAGGCCATGAAAGACTGAGGGACTACATTGTTGTTGTTGTTGTTGTTGTTATGTGCCGTGGAGTCAGCCCCGACACTTAGCCACCCCTCCTTGGGTTTCCGAGGCAGTATCACTACGGAAGTAGGATTGCCCAACCTTCCTTCCGAGGAGTGGCTGGTGGGTTTGAACCACCAGCCTTCTGGTGAGCAGTCAAGTGCCTTAGGCACTATGCTACCAGAGCTCCTTAGAATAAGTAAATCTATTGAGGATAATGAGAGCCAGAATTCTCATATTGGAGAATGAAAAGCCAACCACAGCCCACTGCCATCAAGTCGATTATGACCCATAGCAATCCCCACTGAGTTTTCAATGCAGTAAATCTTTACAGAAGTAGATTGGTCTTTCTTCCTTCCATGGAGTGGCTGGTGGGTTTGAACTGCCGATCTTCTGGTTAGCAGTCAAATGCCATGAAACGTGACACAAATATGACAAGGAAAAAGGTTAGATTGATTCTTGAGTTTTTGGATTGGAATTGGCAATATTCATGTGAAATCATGGTACATGGAGTCATAGTAGGTGATGACAGATAGATAGATAGATAGGTAGGCAGACAGACAGACAGATAGACATTGAAGGAATCTAAAGAGTTATAAAAACTTCACCTAGAGCAGCAGGAGAGAAAGAGAGGTAGGAATAGGAGGAGGAAATGGAATGTGTGGCTAATTGTCTCTATGAATAACTGCCTCCTTTGCTGTGAGACTCAAAGCACTCGACTGTGCCCAGGTACCATTATTGAACATTTTGATCGAAGATTCTATAGATGGGTCCTGATCAAAAGAGAGAAAATACAGAACAGAATTTCAAATTTTCATGGACTCCAGACTTTTTAGAGCCATGGAAACTGGATGTACCCCCAAAACTATTGCCCTGAGATAATTTTTAAACCTTAATCAAAAATATTCCTAGATCTCTCTTCTTAGAACCAAATAATAGTGTGGCTTAATTAGTAAAGAATGTCTACCTTGATCATTATGTTCCTTTAAGACCTATCTGTATGGGATCAAACTGACAACAGTAACTCGAAAGGTTAGATAGGAAACTGAGGAGACAGTGAGTTTAAGTTAATGAGGGAGAAAAAACTCAGAGAAGGAATGTGGGAGTGGTTGCATAACATGAAGAGTAATCAATGTCACTGTACATGTAGAAACAGTTGAATATGCATGTTCTGATGTGTGTATTTTCAAAAACAATTAAAAAAAACAACAAGTAATGCATGATCCTGGATTAGACAGAATTAGAACTGTTGGCAAACTTTAATAGGGTATCTGGGTGAAAGAAATAATTTTCTAGAAATTTTAAATTGCTTAAAAATAAAAAGGTTTTAAGATTCTAAGAAATTAATAAATAAACTTAATATTTTGAATAAGTAATTTTAAAAATAGGCCAACATAACCAACTTAGTGTGTTTTAAAATGCAGTTTTCTATTTTACCATGCAATTATATGTTCCAAGTACACAACTAATTCCTGTTAGCATACTTATATAATTAAATGATATAATTACAGAGAGTAATTGCATAATTATTGTAATGACATAATTATTGTAACTACTCAATTGCAAAGCAGTCAATAAACAAGTAAAACAACCAAATTAATTAGTTTAATAAATTTTCTCCCAAAAAGTCATTTTGAGTTTTAAATAAAAAATTCATTTGGAGTTCGACTATAACATGTTTTTAAAACTACAAAATAAAAATTTTAAGTATCTTTAATCCTTCATACTTATCCATAATTTTTAAAATACCAAATAATACATATTAATACTAAAATTGAAAATAAATGGATTTCCTGAACTATATTACATCAAACTGTTGACATCAATCTTTCCTAACAGTGCAGATATAAATATGGTTACTATCTACATTATACCATTGTGAAAACTAAGGCTTTCAGAGATCCAACAACTTGCTTAGGAGAGTAAACAGAGAAGCAACAGGGCTGGCAGTAGAACATGACTTCAAAAGGCTTTACTAGAATATAATTTTCCTATAATGTGAAGTAGGAGCACTGGTAGCATAGTGCCTAAGGCACTTGACTGCTAACCAGGAGGCTGGCGGTTCAAACCCACCAGTCACTCCTCGGAAGGAAGGTTGGGCAATCTACTTCCGTAGAAGTATCATGAGCAGTCATTAAAAGCCTCATTGGTACTGCCTCGGAAACCCAAGGAGCGGTGGCTATGAGTCGGGCGACTCGACGGCAAATAACAACAACCACCACAATAATGTGAAGTGATGGTGAGATATTGTATCCTTTGTTGGAATAAATCATTCTTCCACGCTGTTTTTGCCTAATCCTGCTGCTCTGGTTTAGAGATGAAAAGGCAAGTAAGAGCACCCCACCCATCCTCATCTGTGTGGTAATCCACGGGGAGTTCCTCCAGGGCTCTCGGAAACCACTGCTCAATGTCACTCTTTCTTACTTATGCTGAATTCCACGTCATGTGTAAACACAACTACCTGAAAATTCTAATTGATTTAAGAAGTTAGATGTTATTTCCTAGATTATGATCTTCAGACAACCTGTCTGAATTTAAAAATACAAATTTGAATTGCTGATTGCTGATTTAAAATGAAGATCGCTCCCTTCATCTCAGGCCCGTGGAATCTGACCCACAAGACCTCATCACATAGACTTTCATGTGTAAAACAGGTTGGAAAGCATTAATTCGATGGGACAATTTTATAACATAAGTATTGTCTATGAAAACCCATCTACATATTTTCCTACGTTATTCATTGAAAGAAAGAAATGCTGATGAAGCTTACAGGAGCCCCTTCCCCACACGGAGACGATCACATTTTCCATCACGATTCTTCCCCCTGTCAAAATGGCTGTGTGAAATACCGAGTGGTAGAGCAGAGACGGAAAGCATGGGCTCTTAGCTCGACTAAAAATAAGCTTAGCATGGAGCGCGTTGCAATTACCTGGGTTTCCAGTGCACGATAGATATTGTTAAATAAATTGTATAAGATAGTGCATTAAAATCATTTTACCTTTTTTCTTAATGTAAATTCAAAAAAAGTATTCCAGTTAACATTTTTCTTTCAGGGTGTAGAATCGTTTAGTGTTTAGGAAAAGAATGGATAAAACCTGCCAACTTGCATCTTCACAATGAATTTGAAAACAAAATAAGCAATCATGTCAATGAGGCTTTTAATGATTGCTCATGATACAACAGAGCATTTTAAATTATCATGAAGTAAGCACTTCATTTACATTTAACCAGGCGTGAATTGTATACTAATTAAACTATCACTGTGACGGATATATCATCAGTATTAAAAATATACAGCCAAACAGATAGTCCTTAATTGGAATTCTTATATGGTTTTTCAAAAGGAGAATAAAGATTGGATTCCAATTTTAAATTCTGTTTTGTCAAAATACGTGGTATAGCAGCTTTAAGAGAGAAAATATTAGACTAGGGGTCTGCAAGTGACTTCCCGTAGGCCAAATCCAGCCCACTATCTATTTTTGTAAGGAAAGATTTATTCGAACACACCCATGACCATTCCTTTTCACATCAGCTGTGGCTGCTTTCACAGTATAAGAGCAGACTTGAGTAGTTGTTTTGCACAATCTACAGAATTTAAACTATTTATCTGCCTTTTCCAGGAAAAGATTATTGGCCTCTATTTTAGATTATTTCAAGCCCCATTATATAATATCAAACTGTGTATTCCTGGACAGTTTACTGAACTTCTGGTAGTTTCAGTTTTCTTAGGCACAAAATGAGAATCAAATAATCTATGCTTATCAAGTCCCTGATAAATATAAAGTATTTAAAGGCAGTATTTTACTTAAACATTCTCCAAGATTATCTTTGTTTCCCCCCTATTTATTTGGTGGGGAGCTCTGGTAGCATAGTGCCTAAGGCACTTAACTGCTAACCAGAAGGCTGGCGGTTCAAACCCACCAGCCACTCCTCGGAAGGAAGATGGGGCAATCTACTTCTGTAGTGGTACTGCCTTGGAAACCCACGGAGGGGTCACTATGAGTCGGGTCCGACTCGACGGTACATAACAACAACAGCAACATTTATTTGGTACTATACAATTTTGTCTGTTAAAATTATGAAATAGTATGGGATTACTTCACTTATTCAGTGAACATATATTTATTTACTTTTAAATTATTATGTTACAGGCACTGAGTGAGAATCAAGAATATATTTAAGAACAAGAAAAATGTTGTCCCTGCCCTCATGGAAATTATAACCTAATTAAAGAGAAACGATCACAATGCAGCCTGTTGTGCAATGATAGAAAGGACACACACTTGAGAAAGTTGTGGCGTTATTGTGCATGAGGTGGGATTGGTCAGGTAGGACATTCTAGAGGAGCTGAGGGGAGAAATATAGACCAAAGATGAATAGGTGTTTGTCCTTTGAAGGAGGGGCCAGTGTATCAGAGGCTCCTGTTCCACCCACAACGACCCCATATGACAGAGTGGAACTGCCCCACGGGGTTTCCTAGGATGTAATCTTTACGGAAGCAGGTCACCAGTCTTTCTCTCACTGACTCTGTGTGTATAAAAAGACTTGGCAGTTTAGAGAAAACACCTGGGCTTTAGGAAACCGCAGAAGGGTTAATAACCCAGAATTTTAGTTGGTAGAGCCTTCTGAGGCCACACAAATCTCTGAGTGACATAAGCACATAAGTGACAATGACCATAGTCTTATAGTTGTAGCTCATATGAGGCTTGTTACTGGGACTTGAAGACGAAGTCTTTGTTCCCTTATGGATTCTGAGGTCTTTTACTTAAGAAAGAAAGGGGGGGTATATTAAAGATCTTACTGTAAGGATTGTACTTTTAGTATTGTATCTAAGAAACCTTTGTATATTTTAAGGTTAAAAAAGATTTTCTCCTATGTTTTCCACTAGAAACTGTGGAGTTTTATGTTTTACTCTAGAGTTATGATCTTCTTGGGGAAATTTTTTTATATGATACAATTTTTATACGAAATTTTTAAATTTTTTATATAGATTGAAATTTATTATTTTGTATTGGGATGCCAAATTGTTCCACTACTATTTATTAAAATATTTTTTTTCCATTGAACTGCTGATGTACCTTTGACAAAAAGTTGTTGGCCACATATGTGTAGGTCTGTTATTGGAGTCTCTATTTTGAGTCATTAATTTATGTCTATCCTTCTGAGAATAACCACAGTATTTTGAAAATTGTAGATTTATAGTAAGTCTTCAAGTCAGGTAATATGAGTTCTCCAAATTTGTTTCTTTTTCAAAACAGTTTTAGCAATTCTGGTTTCTTCAGTTTTCAATATGAATTTTAAGATAAACATGTTGATTGCCATCAAAAAATCCTAATTGTGTTTTTATTAAGAATATATTAAATCAGTGGGTCAAATTGGAAAGAATTGACATTTTTCCCATAGTGATTCTTCTAATCCATAAAGTTATTTTTGTCTCCTTTTATTAATAATTAATGTTTTATAGTTTTCAGCATACATTTCCTGCCTTTGTTGTATTATCTGAATACCTAAAAGGATTCTTGTTTTCAGTGCAATTGTAAAGGACACTAATTTATTAATTTCAATTTCTAATTTTTCATTATTAATAGACAGGCAATGGATTTTTGCATATTGATCTTGTAGTCTGCAATCTTACTAAACTTCTTAGTAGTTATAAAAGTTTTCAGTAGTTTAAATAGGATTTTCTACATAATGATAGTCTACAATTAGAGACAGCACTATTTCTTCATTTTCAATTTGTATTAATTTTGTCTTATTGCACTAGTTAGAAGCTCCAATGTGATGCTGGATAGGAGTGGTGAGATTATATGTTGTTGTTGTTATATGCTGTCGAGTCAGCCCCGAATCATAGCGACCCCTCCTTGGGTTTCCGAGGCGGTATCACTACAGAAGTAGGATTGCCCAACCTTCCTTCTGAGGAGTGGCTGGTTGGTTTGAACCGCCAGACTTCTGGTTAGCAGTCAAGTGCCTTAGGCACTATACTACCAGAGCTCCTGGTGAGATTATATATCCTTTCATTATTCCCACATTTTAAGAGAAGCCGGTAAGTCTATTACCATTAAATGTGGAATTAGCCATAATTTTTGTAGAGGCCGTTTATTATATATGAAAGAAGTTTCCATCCATTTCAAGTTAGTGAGATTTTTTTTCATGAATGGATGTGAACATTTTTGAAATGCTTTTTCTGCATATATTGCTATGGCCACTTACTTTTCTTCTTTAATTTGTTGGTATGGCTGCTGTTGTTAGGTGCTGTTGAGTCATTTCCAACTCACAGCAGCCCTGTGCACAACAGAATGGAAGGCTGCCAGGTCCTGTGCCATCCTGCAGTACTTGCTATGCTTGCTTTTGAACGTTGACCCCACTTGGTCATGAGGTATTACCTGCTTTAATTTACTAATATGTTGTTGATTTTTGTGTCAATTTTCTTGAGGTATGATCTGCAAGTTTTTTTTCCTCATGATGCCTTTTTAGAGGGGGCTCTGGTGGCTTAGTGTCTACAGCATTTGACTGCTAACCGAAAGGCTGGCGGTTCAAACTCATTAGCCACTCCTCGGAAGGAAGACTGGGCAATCTATTTCCGCAGAGACACCACCTGGGAAACTGAAGGATGGATCATTGTGAGTCGGAACCAACTTGATGGCAATGAGTTTAGTTTTATTTTTTGGCCTTGTAAAATTAATTAGGAAATGTCTATTTTGGTGAATGCTTTATGTATGTTTGGAAACGTGATTTCACTGTTGATGCGTACTGTACTATATAAAGATAACAAAGATCAATCTGTTTGATAGTGCTTTCAGGTTTCCTGTATCCTCAGTGATTTTCTATTTGTTCTACCAATTGTCGAGTAATGGGTATGGAAATCTTTAATTGTAATTGTGGATTAGTGTATTTCCCTTTTCATGTCTATCAGTTTTACTTTGAAGTCTTCTGAAAATAAGACTCATACCATAGTATTAATATCCCAGAGTTCATTAATTATAAAAATTCTCCCCACACTTAGGAAGTGTCTTCAAATACATTTTCAATAAAAACAACTTCTCAGATATCATGCACTTTCTTGACAGGTATTGGTATATTTCTGAAAGGCTGGGTGAAATTCAAAATTCTGTTTTTTAATTGACCTACAGTATATATTTGTATATACATATATACTTCCATATATATGTGTATGTGTGTGTGTGTGTGTGTGTGTATATATATATACACGTAATTTGCTTTCCCTTAATATATACTTTGGAAGTGGGTCCCATCCTTTCAGTGCTTGTGTCCTCCTTCTTCCTTCTGATTTTTGTCCATTACTACCTACCTGCTCTTCTGTTAAAAAGTTAATGATCTGTTAAAATTAAAAAAAAAAAAAAATTACACACTTTTAAAGCATATCAATATCAAGAAACTTATATTTTAAAGTCATCATTTTGTTGTGTTTCATTCCATTTTCAGTTAACTAAGTTACACTATTTTAATAGCGAATAATTACACCATCCATACTGTTAAGAACCCAGTTAAGTTTTCAAATCCTATGTTTGACTCTGTGAGAGGTGAAGTTCCCAGTGTTACAGGAACATAAGTTTATCCTCTCTTCCTTATGAACTTTATGGAATTATACAAAAAAAATAGAACACATATTGTAAAATATCAAATTCTTGAATTTCTTTGGATTATGTTTACTTTCTGCTTTTTTAAATCATTAAAAAACAAAATATTTATTCCTATTATCTTGTTCCCCTAAGACAAAGATTTATCAATTTTCATAATGTTAAAACAAATTAACCATTGGGGAATTTAAAAACAATGCTAGAGGGAGGCATCCAACAGTCTATTTGTATTTTTGTTTAGGGATGTGACGATACAGTTTTATTCATGTTCATTTCAACATTTCTAACGCAAGCAAACACAAAAATCTCTGGCATCTAAAATAGTTTGGCTTTCATATCATACCAGAGCCTATTTTATATAGTCTCAGATGAGAAAAAAAAAAAGTATGAAAATGATCACTTTCTAAATTTAAGGTATTTGACATAAAAGTGATTTTACAAATGCTTTGGGAGTTTTCTAACTTCAAACCAAACCAAACTCTGCTGCCAGTCGTTCGACTCATAGTGACCCCTCCTTGGGTTGCTAGGAAGTAGATTGCCCAGCCTTCCTTCTGAGGAGTGGCTGGTGGGTTTGAACTGCCAGCCTCTGGTTAGGAGTCAAATGCCTTAGGCACTATGCCACCAGAGCTCTCCATTACATATTTAAAAAGAGTATAATTTAATAGAATATATATATATTAAAACAAACAAAAATACACACCGCTGCTGAGTGGTATCCAACTCATAACGACACCTCCTTGGGTTTCTGAGGTGGTATCAGTACGGAAGTAGATTGCCCAATCTTCCTTCCAAGGAGTGGCTGGTGGGATTGAACTGCCAGAGGGCTAAAAAAATTATTTAGCTATCATGTCTGTGGTAGATAAGTTTGTGTGTCAACTTGGCTAGGCCTGGTTGAGTGGCTCGGCAGCTGGATGTAGTATTCCTCATGATGAGACTGGTAATCAACTCCATGGTGGAATCTACTATGAGCAGCTGAGTAGCTTCCTTAGGGATGTGGTCTGCTTTCTGCATATAAGCAGAAGCCTTGGGGAACGGTCTCTAGTTTATGGCACACTTGAACCCTGCATGTACCTGTGTTGTTGTTCAGCAGCCTGCCATTCTCTGCCGACCTTGGGACTTACAATGGACTTGAATTAATGGCCTGCCATGTGGTTTGGTAACATCAGGACTGTGCCATTTCATTTGTCGACCTTGGGCTTGTCAGTCTCAGCAGCTAGCAGCTGCCTGAGTGAAGAAAAGCCTCTATCTCTAGTGGGCTGGGAACAGGAGGCAGGGCTGAAGTCCAAGATTGAGGGGCTTTCACCCAGCCCCTAGAGCCTGGCACTTTGAACTTGGACTTAAAGCCTCCAAACTGTAAGAGAATAAACTTCTGTTTGTTAAAGCCATCCCATTTGTGGTATATTACTGGCAGAGTGGCACTAGGTAACCAGAACAATGTTCCATGACTCTATTTTATGCCAAATCATTAAAACATAAAACTTTCAATAATAGTATCAGCATACTGAACTCTACTCATCTACATTATATTAGTTTTTAAATGTCATATTATATTTCAATTAAAATGTAAAATATTGAAATCTGAATACAAACAGTTTGCCCCATCTCACACCACTGTAAAGACAGAAACACAACTAATGGGAATATGAACCATGATCCACTGACAAGACAAGGGCTTCCTAATCCTAATATAGCATAATGTAGATGAGTAGCATGTGCCAGAAGCCATGAAGTAGAAAACAGAGCACTTCTGGGCAGCGTATATCAATAGCAAGAACGAACTAACATAGAGAAGCTGTTGTCAGAAAAGTGCAAAGTGCATGATATGATGTCACAGCTGTGCAGCAGACACTTTCACACCCCATCTTTTGAGTTAATAGATGAGAATAACCAAAGCTGAGGAGGTGAAATAATTGGCTAATATCACAGATAAATAAACCCCACTGCCACTGAGTTGATTCTGACTCATAGTGACCCTATATGGCAGAGTAGAACTGCCCCACTGGGTTTCCAAAGCTATAAATCTTCCATCAGGAAGCAGATTGCCTCATCTTTCTCTGACAGAGTGGAGGGTGGGTTTGAACAGCCGAATGTCTTAACCACCACCAGAGCTCCTATCACACAGATAGAAACTGGCAAAACTGGAACTTAGCTATGACTCTAATCACAGTGTTTTTTCGTTGAAGTAAACACAATTACATCTTGTAGAAAAACTGTCAAGAACCATCAATTACCATGAGCTTGCATTTCTTTTTAATTTTATTTTAAGAGCTTGTTTTACCTTTAACCTGTACATTTAGTTTCATTCCCCATTTGCCATGTCCAGCCCTAACCCAGTCTCCTCCCCTCCCTACCCTGCAACCCTCCCCCTGTGCCCCTCATATTTATGCACTCCTGTTTGTCCTGCGTTTGCTCAATTTGAATGTTGGTCCTCTGGTGCCCCTTGTGTTATGTCATCCTGGGTTGAGTGGTCTGTGTGCAAATTTTGTTAACTATTGGGCTGACAGGCCCCCCCCCCATCTGGGGGTGTGTTTTGTTCCAGGTGCAGAATGTATTCCAGGGCCATAATATTGGGAGTCTCGCCAGCTTTCATCTGACCAGTAATTCTGGTCATTATTGAGTTTTTGGATTTTGTTCCACGCTTTCCCTCCCACTCTATCCAGGATCTCCAGATTTGATCCTTTCCTGAGTGGT
>NW_006921616.1:8533276-8533786 GCF_000298275.1 Orycteropus afer afer | reverse complement strand
TTGTCTTTCTGTGATTGACTTATTTCACTCAGCATAATGTCCTCCAGGTTCATCCACATTGTGAGATGATTCACGTATCCCTCATTGTTCTTTAACATAGCATAATATTCCATTGTGTGCATTTGTCATAATTTGGTTATCCACTCATCCGTTGATGGGCATTTAGGTTGCTTCCATCTGTTTGCTATGGTGAATTGTACTGAGATGAACATAGGGGTACATATATCTGTCTGTGCATTATCTCTCACCTTTTTAGGATATATTCCTAGTAATGGAATTGCTGGGTCAAATGGTACAGCTATTTTCAGTTTTTTAAGGAAACGCCATACCATTTGCCACAATGGTTGTACCATTTTACAATCCCACCAGCAGTGCACAAGTGTTCCAATCTCTCCACAACCTCACCAGCATTTGTTATTTTCTGACCTGTTGAACTTTGCTATTATTGCTGGGCTGAGATTACATCTCATTGTTGTTTTGACTGGCATTTCTCTAATGATTTATGATCGC
>NW_006921616.1:8519603-8532621 GCF_000298275.1 Orycteropus afer afer | reverse complement strand
TTCTTAAGATCTGGAAGTGTGAGACCTCCCACTTTGTTTTTCTTCTTGAGAAGTGCTCTGCTTATTCTAGGTCTCTTTCCTTTCCATATGAAATTAGTAATTAGTTTTTCTATGTCTTTAAAAAATTTTGTTGAAATGTGGATCAGGATTGCATTAAACGTATAGATTGCTTTAGGTAGTATTGACATTTTCACAATATTGAGTCTACCTATCCATCAACAAGGTAGGATCTTCCATTTATGTAGTATCCTTGTTGTCTCTTGTAGCAGTGTTTTATAGTTTTCTCTGAATAGGTCTTTTGTGTCTCTGGTGAGGTTTACTCCTAGATATTTAATCTTCTTAGTAGCTATTATAAATGGTATTGTTTTCCTTATTTCTTCATCAGAGAACTCTTTGTTGGTGTAGAGAAATCCAACTGATTTTTGTATGTTGACCTTGTACCTTGGCCCTTTGCTGAACCTCTCTATTAGTTCCAGTATTTTTTTTTTTTTATTGAGTCCCTTGGGTTGTCTATGTACAGGATCATATCATTCACAAATAGAGATAATTTTAGTTCCTCTTTGCCAATTTATATGCCTTTTATTTCTCTTTCTTGCCTTATTTCCCTGGCCAGGACTTCCAATACAATATTAAATAGAAGTGGTGATAGAGGGCATCCCTGTCTGGTTCCCGTTCATATTTCAGTAACACCAGAGTTTTTTAAATATGGCTATTCTTCCCAATACTCCATTTTCCATCTAATCCTACTTCTAGCTAGAGATGGCCCTCTTCTTTCCTAACAGCTTCTATGTGGAGTTATTTATTGATTCATCACCTGTGTTGCAGAGCAGATGCATGTTTTATGCTTATGTATATATATGTGTGCCCTTGAGTCAATTCCAACTCCTAGTGACCAGCAGGACAGAGTAGAACTATCCCATAGAGTTACCCATGCTGTAATCTTTATGAAAGCAGATTGTTAGGTCTTTTGTCTTCCAGAGGGGGCTGGTGGACTCCAACCTCCAACCTTTCTGTTAACAGCTGAGCACTTAATCATTGTGCCACCAGGAGTCCTGTAAATCACCTACCTACCTACTTATCTATTTGCAGACGTAAGTATACATCTCTACTTACATACATACATATACATTCATACACTCAAACTCACTGCCATTCAGTCAGATCCGACTCATAACGACCCTTCCTTGGGTTTCCGAGGCAGTATCACTACAGAAGTAGATTGCCCAACCTTCCTCCCAAGGAGTGGCTGGTGGGCTTGAACCACCAAATGCTTTAGGCACTACACCACCAGACCTCCCCATTCATACACAAGAGATTAAAAAAAGAAATACTTATTTCTTTTATTCAGATTCATAGAAACCCATACGCAAAGGTGGAAAATGGTAAGAGTAACCCAGTTAGTGAAAGATCTCACTGAGATCTATGTGTCTGATTTTTCAATTTTAAATGATTAGTCAGGATTCTTAGATTTCAATCTCCAGATTTTTTTTTCAGTTAAAAGCCCAGTGGAAAAATTTATCTACATTTGAAATTCAGATCATCTACACATGAAACATAAGCACATTTTTATTAAGATGTTTAAGCTATTTCATAATTACTAAATTAGCATAATCTACTTAACTTTTAAAAATAACAATGCCATGGACATCATGGTGAAATTGATCCCCTCACATGAAGCCGAGGGCTGGGCACACTGGGACAAGCCATTTTTAAACAAATTTGGTAAAATCTAGTAAGAACTCAAACATGCTTGATTTTTATTATTTGTACCCTGACATCTGACAGTAAATGCAAAGCAGATAAAAATCTACACACATTATGGTAACCATTGCAACAATATTGTAAGTAAACTGTCCCTAATTATTAAATATTTATGAACTATTTTTTTAATTTTTGGCTAAGTGTGCCGTGTATATAAATTTGAGGTAATGACATGCATCCAATAAATATGATAATTAAAAAAGACTATGGAATATCACCAGTAAAGAATAACTTAGAAAAAATTAAAATTTTATGCACTCTCCTTGAGATAATATATAAAATACATGTGGATATGGACATGGATAAGGTGAAGAAAATAAAAGCTTTAGATCTATTTAGGGAGATGAAGTTGAAGGTGATCATTTTCTTCTTAAATATACATTCATTATTTCTAAACATTGTATCTCAAACTTTATGTGCAAATGAATCACTTGGAGATCTTGTTAAAATGCAAATCCTGATTCAACAGGGATAGGTAGAGCATGTAGTTTAAATTCTTTGAGTTAAACTCTCTCAGTGGGTTGGATAGACATCAGGATGAAAAGATTGGGATCCATTTGTTATTCTAAAAAGATCTTACTTGGTTTTCCATTTGCAGAAACATTGTTCTGGTGGTTGTTCTTGGGATGAATATTTGGAAAGTGAAGTAAGCCCACCACAATGATGACTAAAGTGTTTGCTCAGGCAACAGTATTTCCCACCTTGTTCCACACTTTTGTGTTGCTGTGATAGTTGGAGTTGTGTGTCAACTTGGCTGGACCACAATTCTAAGTGGTTTAAGCTGTTGTGATGTGGATTATTCCCATGATGAGATAGGATGTATATGTTTTGAGCAGCCAGTTAGTTGAAAGGGAGTTTCCCTAGGGGTGTGGCCTGCTTCCAATATGTTTATGGACATCTTGGGAAAAGAGACACTCTTCTGCACATCTGGATCTTGGTGTGCTGCCTACAACTGTCCACGAGATCCACCACTCAGCCTGGAGATCTTGAATTCATCATTTGTTGGAGTCAACAGCTTGTTGTGTACTGCTTGCCAACCTTAAGCTTGTCAGCCCCTGCAACTGCGTGAGTGGGGAAAAGCCTCCACCTTGACATTTGATCCAAGAACTTGGGACTTGTCAGCTTCTATAAGCAAATAAGCCATTTTCCTAAGATAAATTTCTCTTTCTCTGTCTATATATAAGCTTTACTGGTATTGCTTCTTGAGAGAACCCAGCCTAACACAGTCCCCTATGTCCAGAAAAACATTTGGCCTGGTAGGTCTTCAGTAATAGTTATGCAAACAATGAACAAAGAAAAACTGTTTATTTTCTTTGAATCTTAAATTTATTTCTGGTACCTCAGCAACTCCCCCTTATTCCAGTGTGTAGCAGCCATTTTACTAATTACTTCTGGCCAGAGTAATAAATAGACCCATTTTGTTGTTATTGTTGAAGACAATATTCACAGAAGTCCTCTTCTTCTTTTCCTGATTTTTCCTTTGTTATCACCTTGAAAATGGGACAAACATTGGGACTAGCTTTGACCTAATTAATACAATGTTTTTTAAAAGAAGAACCCTGGTGGTTCAATGCTTAAGCATTCTGTTACTAACTGAAAGATCAGCAAAAGGTCAGCAGAAGGTCACCAAAAGTCTGCTTCTATACAAACTGGATGGCAATGGGTTTTGTTTTTTGGAATCTCTTCTATAGGTATGTATTTATATATATACATATTCTATATTTTACTGTCATATTGAAATATTCTACTTGGAGACCACCACTAATGGTGCTGAAAGGTCAACTACTCTTCTGAGGACAAAGAAAAACTTGCCAAATCTCTAAAATCAGCGGAGCAAAGTCTTCCAATTAACAGAAGCAGCAGACATATTAGCCCAGATCAAAGTAATCTGATCAGTAAACACATATGCATGCAGATATATAAGTTATATAAATAGAACTGGAAGAGTTTTTAAAACCATCTAATAGTTTTAGAAATAGGAAAGGTTAATCCCAATATGGTTAGGATCAGCAGAGTCTGGACCAGAATGCAAACTATTCTCCCAAGTTACTTTTTGCAAAAACTATCCAAATTTTCAAAGATATGTTATTTGAGCCGCTAGGATTTTCACGTGAGCAACTTGCTCCTCACCACCATGCACGTATTTCCTTGGGGTCATGGACAGGCGTGTGGGCCATTTAAAAATCTGAACTGATAACAACAGTGGAGATGCAAATACTCTTTGTATTTGCTTAGCTTGATTCTCTCAATTTGCACCCATTATCAAGTAGACAATTTGGTAATAAAGCTTTGTTGTTGTTGTTGTTATGTGCCATCGAGTCAGCCCCGACTCATAGCGACCCCTCCTTGGGTTTCTGAGACAGTATCACTACGGAAGTAGGATTGCCCAACCTTCCTTCCGAGGAGTGGCTGGTGGGTTTGAACCACCAGCCTTCTGGTTAGCAGTCAAGTGCTTTAGCCACTATGCTACCAGAGCTCCTGGTAATAAAGCTAGTGGAAGGTAAATTTCCTTTTGGTTTTAATTAATTAATTTATTTTTAAGAACACCGTAACTAACAAGTCATTTGCAAATGCAGGGATTATACATTGTGCGTCCATCAAGTTGGTGAATCGTGGCCTTTTTCACTCAGGCATGAATATGAGCATAGCAGAGCACAGGAACACAGCTTTCGTGAGCCTGTCCTTTGATCTTGTTTGGCACCCCAAATATCAGATGGTTTGTTTCTTGCTTTAGGGCTCTGTGGGGTAACATCACTTTGCTATGGATGGTTTATACTATTTGACATAAATAATGAAGATTAATTGACTGTCTATAGCAGGAACAATCTGTACTGGAAGTAGGGCCAGCATGCTTCTTAGAAGCCAGGATGACAAGACTTGTCTCATGTGCTTTGGACATGTTATGAAGAAGGACCAGTCCCTGGAGAAGGACATCATGCTCGGCGAAGTAGAGGTTCAGCAAAAGAACAGGAAGCCTCTCACTGAGATGGGTTGGCACAGTGGCTGCAACAATGGGCTCAGACATAGCAACGATTGTGAGGATGATGCAGGACCAGGTGGTGTTTCCTTCTGTTGTACACAGGGTTGCTATGAGTTGGAACCTAATAACAACAACAGCAGAAGCAGTAATAAATTATGAACCACCACATTGATTTAGGCAAACAACTCTCTTCAGACTTCTCTTAGCTCTGATTTGAAGAAAAAATTAAACCATTTCTTTTTCCTACCTCACTTCTGTCATGAAAATAACCTAATGTTTAAACCCATGCTGAAATTTGAAGCAAAGATTTAACTATCCAACAAAATATGGCAAATTATTTCTCTCTGCAACTAGTTGGTACAGCACTCTGAGCTGTATCCTTTAGTGCTCAAGAGAAGTCAGTAGAAAAAGCTACCTTGGCCCAGACAATCTCAAAAGGTCTGATACCACTGGGCCAGATGAAAACAATATGGCAATACTTCTTCCCTGAGGGCAAAATGATTTCATCTCTTAAAATAGCCAAGTCTCCAAATTGCAAATCAACAGGAAACAAACTTTTCACATCTCCAAATACGGTAACTCAATCAATAATCATTCAGCTCAAAATTCACAGTATCTGTGTACTATCCCTAAACTATCAAGCAATTATGCCTCCTCCCTTTGAAAATGTCTCAAGTTCATTTACTCATGTGGCCTCTTCTTCCCACAGCAACAGTAAAAGTAGAAGTACCTCTTTTGTTTATAGCCATTTACGGAGGTTAAATTTGACCTTTTCTCTTACTACAAAGATCAGTGCCAGCATCTACTGATCACATCAAATCTAAGACTCCTGATCAGTTCAAACAGCTTAGATCAAATTGTTAACTTGGAGCAGCACTAGGAGCAATGGTGTGCAGTGTTTAAAGTACTTGGCTATTGACTTAGAAGTCAGGGGTTAAACCAAACAGTCACTCCACAGGAGAAAGGCATGACAATCTGTTTCTATAAAGATTTACAACTTTGGAAACCCTATAAGGAAGTTCTACTCTGCCCTAAATGGTCATCTATGAGTCAGAACCAATTCAACGACAATGGATTTTAAAGTAGCACAATGGATTAAACCCCAATAAAAAATTAAATGTACTCATTACTGGCCCAATAAATGGGGAAAATATGAAGTTGTCAAGGATTTCATTTTAATGAATTGACAACACTCATGGAAGCAGGAGTCAAGAAATAAATCAGACATTGCATTGATTAAATCTGCCTCAAAACACCTGTTTAAAGTGTTAGAAAGCAAAGATGTCACTTTGAGGACTAAGGTGTGCCTCACCCAAACCATATTTTCAATTATTTCACATGCATGCAAAAGATGAACAATAATTAAGATAGGCCAAAGAAGAATTTATGCATTTTTTTGAACTATGGTGTTGGTAAAGAATATTGAATATATCATGGAGTTCCAGAAGAACAAAAAAAATCTGTCTTGGAAGACATATAGCCAGAATGCTCCTTAGAAGTGAGGATAACAAGACTTCTCATGCACTTTGGAGATGTTATCAGAAGGACCAGTCCCTGGAGAAGGATATCATGCTTGATAAAGCAGTGTGTCAGAAAAAAGGAGGAAGAAACTCAAAGGAGGAAGAAACTGTGGGTTGGAACAGTGGCTACCACAGTGGGCTCAAGGGCTGTGAGGACAACACAGGGCTGGCAACATTTCATTCTATAATGCCTACGGTCACTATGAATTGCAATCAATTCGATGACAGCATAATGGAACTATAGTAGTGAATGAGGAAGAGAATGATCACATTCTATTACCATTTCCAACGTATTCCCTCAGTCCAGTAATAAAAAATGTAAGCTCAGTAGTAATTATTGTCCTTCTTATGATATTGTTTTAGAGTCTGTTTTTCTCCATCGATAACAAATAACTTCCATCATATTTATCAGTGAGATTTAGAATTACATCAGTGAGATTTAGAATTACATGCACAACAGAGATAGTTAACTTAATTTGTGTCCCATTTTGAAAGTATAAATAATATACAACTAAACAAACAAAGCAACTCATGCCAACTAAATCTGCTTACATTTTCACATAAGTTTTGTGGAATCAGTATTCATATGGGAACAGATCTCTAAAAGTCTTGTACTAAATGATAGTTGGATCTTTTCTAATCCCTATTTTAATTACTAAAAAATATGTCAGTTTATACATGGAAATATATACAGTGGAGGGAGTACTGTAACAGTAAAGATACTGGTGAATACCATAACTCCAGAATAGAGATATTCTCACTTTAGTGGTTCAGTAGTTAAAACATTTAACTGCTAACCAAAAGGTTGGCAGGTCAAAAGATGGGGCATTCTGCTTTTGTAAAGACTTACAGCCTTAGAAACCCTCTGGGGCAGTTCTACTTAGTTCTACAGGGTCATCGTGAGTCAGAATCAACTTGAAGGCAATGGGTATAACCCTGAAGATGAATTTTTCTAAGCAAGACCTAAATCCTGAGTGACCATTTGTCAGTCTCTGCAAGGCCTGCGTGGAAATTAGAAACAATCCTTTCCTCTGGATAGTGTCAGCCCATCGAATCAGCCAGTTTAGGGCATGAAGCATGCATAGGCTGGGACATCTGACCACTTGGCTAAACACCCTTGAAAAGAGCACAGTTTGTGTAGTGCATGGGTGGTCCTGCCTAAATTAGTGGTTCCAGTCCTTGGAAGTCCAGGTGTGAAATATAGTTGCCAAAAGAGAACATATATGTGGAATTAAAACATGTAGTTCAAGGTTCTTAATTTTGGAATTTAATGTTTTTGATTTCTGTGTTCCTATACATGACATACCACATTTGTAACAGGTTTGCATCAGCTCTGACTTTATGGATTTATATTGGCTTGTTGGTATACATATAACACACCATCTTGGATTTTAGAGACTATAAACCACGATAATTTCAATATGCTTTCCAGCTTCTGGTCACATGTAAACTCATTTACAAAGTCATGTGAAAAGTGAGCCATCTGATGGGAAGCTAATGGGGAAAAAAAAGTTAATGCATATTTGTTGGGATCATTGGAATTTAAAATTAGAGTGAAATTTCGATACACCTGAAGTTTATCATTTGCCTTTTATGAGACAATCAAAATTCAAGATTCTGTAGACATATAATTTGGATTTCCTTAATTTCTCTTTACTACAACTTGGAGTGAATTATAAAAGAAATCATTTCTAATGCTTCAGTATTTTATAGGTAATTTTCCCAGATGTTATCATCATCCACCCATTCATTATAAAACATATTTAAATGCAATTCAATCCAGCAGCTAAAATACAACTTATCATATACTTAAATTTATAATCTCCTGGAGAGCTGAGGATCTGTATCCATTGGTTTTCAGAAAAATGAAACTGCAGGTTTATGTGGCATTGATTCAATGGCTCAAAAGGATACAGATAGGGCTTAGGGCAGAGATGCTCAATATTCTATGACAAAATGTTCAGACATACCATTTTTCAGTTTCCTCTTTTATTTACAACAATAGGATTGTCCATCAACCAGTGACAAAACATTATCACTACCTTTCCACTCACCTGTAAAGTGAATCACAGCTCAGATTGTATGGCCTAAATAAATGGATGCATGGCTCTTTAGGCATGAAGAATGGCATGCTAAGTGATAATATTTCAGCAGAAGATCCTTTGCCATAAGTATGCAATTTGTCATTTCACTAGTTATTTGATTTGGGGGAACAGAATCAAGAATTCTCTAGAATTTAATTTAAGACATTTAACAGGGAAGCTCAGAATCACAGTTAAAGCAACAGGGCTTACCAAAGTTTTTTATTTAGAACTGCTACCAGCTCTATGTTTGAATTACCAATTGCCACATCCTTCTCCATAATATGTGGAAAGAAATTGAGGATACTTAATACAGAGATATGGTGTAGCAAATAAATGTACCTTTGTTCCAGAGACCATATAAATATGTTTGTATTTTGAAATAGCACATAATTCATGATAAGCCAGAGAAGACATTTCATTTTATCCCTCCTGCTCATCACAACACAAATTCCTGGAACACACTATCTAGGCAACATACCTACCGGAAGACTCCAAATGGTGCAGTGAAGAAGGCAGATGGCGAGTGACCTCAGAACTGGAATAACAACTGGTGATGAGTTCCCGAGGCTTGCACTTGCTTCCTGTATATTCCAGCCTAAGTGCCAGAGAAGCTCACAAGGATGAAATGCCAACGTACAAAGTCAAAAATCAAGCCTCAAGAAAAACTAGAAAAGGGTCTGGAAAAGAGTGGCCCCATGGGCCACCCCTTTCTGTTCTTGAGATAAATACCATTAAAAAAAAAAAAATAAGTTGCATCCATCTTCTACCCCAACAGATTTAACAAAACATTTTTCTAACTTCCATTTATAAGAAGGCAGTACTCTCCAGTAGAGCCTGTGGGTGGAACTTGGCTTCCACTCCTCTTGACATAACGAAGTGATGCTATTGTGTGAGGCAACTGGGGTAGAGTTCTCACTTTCATGTCCCTAAAGTGGAGGCCAAGCCCCAACCAGTACTGAGTTTCTGTGGGTGTGGCCATCAACACTTTTTATCTTATAAGAGATAATAGGAAAGAAAAAGGAGCAGAGAGGAGGGAACTACTACAACCCAAAGAAAGAGCCATGAGTGGAATGTGCCTTTTGTACCCAGAGTCCCTGCACTGGGATCCTCCGAGGACCAAGAGACACAGAAAGAAAGCCTTCCACTAGAGCCTCTGAACTTGGACTTGTAGCCTCCTAGTCTGTGAGAGAATGATCTCTGTGTGTTAAAACCATGCACTTGTGGTACGTCTGTCAGAGCAGCACTGGAGAACTAAGCCACTTTTGCAAAGGCGAAACGCTTGATAATCAATATTTGCTGGTATTTATTTTGTTCTGTTTTCAAAAATTTCAGAATCTTCTTTTAAATTATGTAAATACCCTGTTAATGATTGATAGATGCATATATTTCAATTTACTTCAGAATCTTGGACAGCTTGACTCATTTGACAAAAATGCTGGAATGTATTATTGCACATAACCAGCATAAATACAGTTTGCATTTTGTCGGCGATGTCTTCAGCTTCTCTTTTCATATCTTCTTTTTGTGTCTGGTTTCAGCAAAATTTCAAGGCATCTGGAATCTGAGTGTACATTTCCAGGATTGCACTCATTGCTACAGCATGAGCTTCCCAACATGTACTAGAAAGGCATTGTAATACTTGGTCATCCTTCTTTATATATAGTTTAAATACTGCCTATGTAGGGGGTAAAGGAGCTCTGGTAGCACAGTGCCTAAGGCATCTGACTGCTAACCAGAAGGTTGGTGGTTCAAATCTACCAGTCACTTCGCTGAAGCAAGACTGGGCAATCTACTTCCATAAAGATTTACCACCTCAGAAACCCAATGGGGGTCACTATGATTCAGAATTGACTTGACAGCGGTGGGTTTGGTTTTTTGGCATGTACTGGGTAAGACATTTGGCTGCTAACCAGACGGTCGGCAGTTCAAATCTACCAGCTGCTCTGCAGAGGGAAGATGAGGCCATTTACTTGCGTAAAAATTTACATCTTTGGAAACCCAATGGGGGTCTCTATCAGTCAGAATCGACTAGATGGCAGTGAGTTTGGTTTGCTTTTGTATCAGTGAGGAGAAGTGACAAAAAATGTTTAGAGTAACTGAACTGTAGAAAAAAAGTCAGCTGCTTCTGGACAACAGTCTACTTCAGCATGTCCTACAAGATTAAGTGAAGGCACAGCACATGCCACGAAAATGACATAAGGATTAAGTTTTAAATTTTCTGTTGCATGCCTTTATAACCTCTGACATATTGGCAACATTGTCATAGGACTGGCCTCTGCTTAGATAAATCAATTTTGTAAACTTCACTTTAGTAGTGAAGCAGTTGATTTGCAATTTCTTCACTAGTATGACTTTTTAAGCTAGAAAATGTGATAAATGGCTTAACAGGTTGGAGATAATATCTTACTATTTAACTGAACTGTACGAGAAAAGCAGGAGCAGAACTACAGACAAACTGAAATATCAGTTTGCTTTCTTGTGTTACCATATTTGCAGATGTGACCTGCTAAAAATGTATTATAATGAGCAAGAAGTGCAAGCAAATAAAAAAAATAATTCCATTTTGTGGAGACCCAAGCACTTTGTTTTTTCCTTAAAAAGAAAATTCATATTCAGGGATTGTTATAATGATAGCAACAACGTATTGCAAAATGGCTTTCCAGTACTCAAGTTCTTCATTAATTTGTGTTCCCAGCTTATGAGTGAAGCCAAAATCATGCTTTCAGTTTAAATATGACAACATACAATCTCTGTGAATTGAACTGTTTTCAATTATATTGGAGTTGCATCAATCCTTAAATCCACCTGTAACAAATCAAGAATTATTGACTTAGTACTGAATAGTTTGAAAAGGAAACAATATACAGAGCTGACTGATGGAGAATAGCCACTCTCTCTTAGAATTTTCACCATGAGTTTTGCACTCTACAGATATACTCTGACTACAGAACCTTGTTTGTTTTCCATCTAGAATTTTCAAACACACATTTTCAAATGGTCCATCTTATGCTGACCAGCATTTTGCCCTCTTTTGATCCAATAATTTGCATCATTAGAAGAAAAATTACTCCACATAGCACGATGTTTATTTTCATTATTGATGAAGCCTGCAGATGTGACAATTTCATATAATAAAATGGTTTTGCTTTCAACATCATTACTGATTTTTTTTTTTTTTTACTACAGCGAGGAATGAGTGTAGAATTTGGAACACATTTTGTTATATTCATATTGCTATTAGTAATTTCAGCACTGGCAGTACTAGCACTGTGATTTGCAACTATTTGAGCATTATTGAATGGGAGAAGTTGCTTCTGATTCATTACGTTTTAAAAAGGGAGTTAATTTTGGAATTGTCTTTAGGGATTCACAAATCCTTTTCTTTTTATCTTCTGTGAGCTTTTGTTTCTGTGTTCCACTGGTTGTTGGCATTTCATTTCATCTAGATATAAAATTATGTGCCTTTTTAAATTTGGTTCTTCCATAGCAAATAAATTTGAATAATGGAGAATAAATAAAATTTATGAAACAAGTAAAATTTATAACATAAAATTTACATTCCTGTTTGGATGTTAACAAAAAATTTATGTTTGAAAATTAGTAAGTGAAAAGAATTACTTGGAACGTGTTATTTTGTTCTTTGGGTCTAGTCAAAAGAAATAATACTTACAAGGCATTTGGAAATAATTCCATTCATTCGTCATATGATGTTTGTTGCTGGGCTCTTCTCAGATCTCTACAAGTGGGTTTCATCTTGAAATAACACTTAAGAACTTGAGCACTCACGCTCTGTCCTTTGATGCTACATCTTCACAGTTCTTTGGACTACTACTGACACTTGATGGGAGTGAAATTGAAGGCAAAGGTCATGATACAAATAGAAAGTTACGCTCAACTGAGAGATGTGTTTTGGTTCAGTTTGTGCAGGACAAGGCATGTCACAAAACACATGGTTATAGTGTCACTGGCACGTTCTTTTGTGGTTGACAAGACAGAAATGAATGTGTGGACTAGTCATTTTGACTAGTGCAAAATGAAAATGGAAATATAATTTTTATCATCTACACAATTTATAAAATGATATCATTTCATTTAGTGCCCTACCAGTTCCCTTCCACGGTGGTGCTCATTTTTCCTTGTGTCTTGTCTGTTGGGAATCTATGATTCTTTGCTTTGGATGACTGGTGCTCCTGTTTGTTGATGCCCTAAGCATGTGTACTTACCTTGCTTACTCGGTAATATACCCTTGGAAGCGGCTATCATAAAAATGCTCCAATGAACAACTCTGTATACTATTGAAATACAAATCAAAAAACAGAAAATCACAGCAAAGAAATAGAAGATATAAAGAAAAAAAAATCACTGCTATCGAGTTGGTTCCAACTCATAGTGATCCCCTTTGAGTTTATGAGATGATAAATCTTTATGGAAGTAGATTGCCTAGCCTTCCTTCACAGAGTGGCTGATAAATTTGAACTACCAACCTTCTGGTTAGCAGTCAAATGCCTTAGACACTACGCCATCAGAACTCCCTGAAGATATAAAGAAGAATGAAAGATAACTTTTAGACCTGAAAAATAAAATAACCAAGAAAAAATATCTCACTGGATGAACTTAGTATTTCAATTAATATTACAGAGGAAAGAAACAATGAACTAGAAAATAGAAAAAAA
>NW_006921616.1:8516419-8517352 GCF_000298275.1 Orycteropus afer afer | reverse complement strand
TGGTATCACTATGGAAGTATATTACCCAACCCTCCTTCCGAGAAGTGGCTGGTGGGTTTGAACTGCCAACCTTCTGGTTGGCCATCAAGTGCCTTAGGCACTCTGCCACTAGTGCTCCCAATTAAAGCACTAGGCATTATTTATTAATTTTACTATTGGTAAGTACAGTGCAAAATAATTTACAATATAAAATTCACGTGTACTATCAAATTTAATTCTCCCAACAATCTTTTGAAGAAAGACATTACTGTTATATTGAGGAAAATGAGACAAAAAAAAGTAAGGAACTTGCTAAACATCATCCAAAAAATTAATTACAGAGGTTTTTATTTGTTTAACCTAAGAAGTATGATTCTAGTAGCTGTACTGTTAATATTATTGAAGACCGTTGTTGGTGGTGGGTGTTGTCAAGTTGATTCTAACTCATAGTGACTGTGGTAGTTAAAGCTGTATGTCAACTTGGCTAGGCCTGGTTGAGTGGCTGGGCAGCTGGATGTAGTATTCCACACGATGAGATGGGTAATCAACTTCATGGTGGAATCTACCGTGAGCAGTTGAGTAGCTGCCTTTGGGTATGTGGTCTGCTTCCCATATATAAGTATCAGCTTTGGGAATGTTCTCTAGCTTATGGTACGCTTGGACCCTGCATGGAGCTGTGTCGTTGTTCAGCAGCCTGCCATGCTCTGCTGACTTTGGGACTTACAATGGACTTGAATTAATGGCCTGCCGTGTGGTTCGGTAACGTCGGGACAGTGCTCTTTTATTTGTCGACCTTGGGCTTGTCAGCCTCAGCAGCCAGCAGCTGCCTGAGTGAAGAGATGCCTCTAGCTTCAGTGGGCCGGGAGCAGGAGGCAGGGCTGAAGCCCAAGTCAAGGGGCTTTCATACAGCCCCTGGAGCCTAGCACTTTGAACTCAGACTTCTAGCCTCCTGAA
>NW_006921616.1:8514648-8515849 GCF_000298275.1 Orycteropus afer afer | reverse complement strand
TTGTTGTTGTTGTTGTTATGTGCCATCGAGTCAGACCCGACTCATTGCGACCCCTTCTTGGGTTGCCGAGGCAGTATCACTACGGAAGTAGATTGCCCAACCTTCCTTCCGAGGAGTCGCTGATGGGTTTGAATAGCCAGCCTTCTGGTTAGCAGTCAAGTGCCTTAGGCACTATGCTACCAGAGCTCCTACTGAAGTGTAACCTTTCCATGTACCCAAGAAGAGGAATGATTGGCTCAGTTACTGAACAAAATATTCTTTGTTTAAATCCTTTAATCATATTATAAATGAATAAGTCACTACTCTCTCTTCAAAGACCACTTCTATGATAAAAAACACAAACATCATATCTTTCTAATTTATAAATCTTTACAATAACAGAATTTCCACTGTACTTAAGTATCAGCCCTATGAGAGCTGGATTACTAGTCAAGTAGATTTGAGTGGTTTAAAGAAAGAATTTAGCTGTTAGTCTATTAAGATTAATAGACCTGTAAATACACATCAAATCTAGAAATATAGGTGATGATTGTAACTTCACAACAGGTGGTGTTTGCATACCTCCAACCTCATCTACTCCCTGACTTGATGGCCTCTTAGTATCACACCTAATGGAAGAAATTGAATTCTCTCTGGAAGTTCTTTGTACCTTGGGTAATTTAGTCCAGAAAACCATTTTACTATTTTCTCAAATGAATAATAATCATATTATAAATAAAATATTTCACTGAAGAAGAAAACATTGATAAGCAAAGAAATAAATGTAAAAATAAAACAATCATGTTATGCAGGCTATGCTACCCAGAGATGATCACTGCTAATATTTTGTTTGCTACAAAAATTTTACATTATTTCTTGTCTTCATTAGCATAGTGCTTGTCACATAGAAGGCTTTGAATAAATTTTAAATAAATTAAATAAATGAAAAAATGGCTATGCATGTTTAAATATATATTTCTAATAAAAATACACTCTTTCACTCATTTTTTTCCTCTGAAAAATGAATAAATTGTAAGCTGGATTACCAGAAACATATAATGAGATGTTCTTCTTATATCTTTTTGAGACCCATCTCAAAAAGATTGGTCTTTAAACTAGTTTGGGATATCATATCACCAACTTGAATATTTACAATGATTATTCCTGTATCAAAACTTCTAAGTGTTATGTTAAAGAAACCTGCAATAGACTCAGGATTTCT
>NW_006921616.1:8511273-8512963 GCF_000298275.1 Orycteropus afer afer | reverse complement strand
GGATGTACCCTTATTATCTAAGACGGCCAGGCCTGGTTCTGATAAGCTAAAGAATTTAGAAAAACCCCACCCTCTTGAGGAAGCTCAGTTCTCTGGTTTATTATCTTGCTATTAATTTAAGAAAATAAACAAACAATAAATCTCATTTCACAATCATAGTTGTAAATTGTCTTTCTTGTTTTAAAGATTACTCATTGAAGCACAGAAAGCCATTTCTTCAAGGATGGCCGAGGGTGGGAAGAGAGAAACCTATAGAACAACAATGTTTATGGGATATGGAAATACGTTGGAAAATATTTCAAATATAGTTCCCATTCTATGTAATTTCCTATAGTTTTGGTGTTCTGCAGTTAGAAAGAGACACAAAACATATGGAAAAAATGGAAATAAACCATGGGAAACTACAAAGCATCAAGGACAAGCAACCAAATAACCAAAATAAGAATATATTTAAAATGAAAGGATAGCATGTGGCAAAAACAAAACCAAACCTTATAGGGCAAATAAGATGTAGAGGACTATCTTGTCAGCAATGATCTGCATATTTAAGACACACAGACATATCACCTTACAAGTTTTAAGCTGCTATGTGTGTCGTAATTTGTTACTCAGCAATAGAATACAAATGCCTTGTACAAAAGTTACGGAACATTGGTGACTGTTTACTATTTTCTTCTCTCTCTTTTTAAAAAAATATTTTCTTGTGCTTTAGGTAAAAGTTTATATAGAAAATTAGTTTTCAAATCAAAGTTCATTTACAATTTTTTTTCCATGACATTGGTTGCAATCCTGCAATGTGTTAGCCTTTAACACTCTCCTTATTTCATTGCTGGGTTCCCCATATTTGTTAGATCCAGTTTCCCTGTCCTGCCCTGTCTTTGCTTTTGGACAAATATTACCCATTTGGACTCATATAGTTGTTCATTCTAAGGAACTACTCAAATAATTTCTTTTATAAGGATCACAATGTATAGTCCCTATGAGGCAGAGGTTAAAGATGTCCCACATGTCCAACTTTTCCAAACTGCTGTTCCACTCCATCATTTGTAACATGAGTTGCTCTTCTTCTCCTCAGCACTTGCTCTCTCTCATCTGAGGGTGCTATATTTCCCTGTAAAGTCTCACAGAACTCAAAACTGCTAAGGAAATGACTCAAGTGGCTATGGAGGCTGGCAAGTCCCAAATCCATGGGTCAAGCATTGGTCTGGAGGATTCTTCTCACTCATGTGGTTGCAGGGGCTGACAAACCCAAATCAACAGGTTTAAACAACTAGCTGCTGTCTCAAGTCCCAAGAACTGGAGATGAGATGTTGATGAACCAGATGCAGGATCCAGAGAAAGAAAATGGACTTTGCCAGAACATTCACATACATCCTCTCAAGAAAACTAAGGGCTGTGACTTGAGACACACCCTCCATCCTCCATCAAGGTGGAACCAAGATACAGCCCACCCTAATCCTGCCTCCTCAATGCAACCAAACCAAACCAAACTGCCACCAAGTCGGATCTGTAGATTGCCCAACCTTCCTTGTGAGGAGTGGCTGGTGGGTTTGAACCGCCAGCCATCTGGTTAGCAGTAAAATGCCTTAGGCACTACACCACCAGAGCTCCCCTTTGAATGCAACAGGCACCCAAAAATGGGACCATAATCACAGGCATAGAAGCTAAGATTTATAATATATCAAAATAT
>NW_006921616.1:8505289-8510985 GCF_000298275.1 Orycteropus afer afer | reverse complement strand
GTGGGTTTAAGGCTAGAAGAGCCATATCAAGCAATACACCGCACTGCAGGAGCACATCTTTCAAAGGTTTTATGGTTTGTTTATAGCCCTATCTATTATTTGGCTGAAAGATAGCCTGTGGGAGTGTCTTTAGTATCAAGTTAGAGGGTTGTCTCAGGACAATAGTTTCAGAGGTTCCTCTAGTTTGCTTCAGGCCAGTATATGTAGTGTTATTTTTTCTCTTTTAATTTCAGTTTTGCTTCACATTTTTTACCCATTTTAAGTGGGATCTTTTGTTGTGCCCTTGGTCAATGTGGTCTTTAATTGCAGCTGGGCACCACCTGGTGTCAAGTTAGAGGAGGCTGTGCTTCATGTGGGCCATTAGTCATGTGGACTAATTGCTTCCTTGAGTCTTTGGTTTTCCTCTCCTTTGCTCCAGGTGGGAAGAGACCAAGAGTTGCCTCTTAGATGGTTGCTCACAAGCTTTTAAGATCCCAGACACTATTCACCAGAACATGATGTAGAATATTATCTTTATGAACCATGTTCTACCAATTAACCTAGATGTCTTCAGAGATTATGATCCTTGACCTTCAAGTCCAGTGGTTCAGTCCCGATGTCTATGTATTTTCTGTAAGTGTGCACCCATGTCCTCCTTACAACAGAATAGAGATGTAAGTCAAAACACGTCAGCTTGAAAATCTTCACAGATAGGAGCCAAGAAAGGTTTTTAAAGAAAGTAACATAACCCCAGGTTACGGTTGCATTGTCTTCCAGTAAAACGTATGGGCATGCTTTTGGAAAGCCACATTTTATCTTCTACCATCATGAAAGTGTCAAGAGACCTTTCTGAAAAAGATGCTGAGCCTCTGGCAGGCACAAGAATGAGATACTTAAAAGCCCATATCACTGCTCTATTTCTTCTCTTTCAATCTTTCAGGTGCAGATCCCAGAGTGTATTTGTCAGTATATTGTGACCTGTTTTTGCATTCATGTGAACTAGCTGCTCCTCTGAATAATGTCAGATCTAAAGACAAAGCCTAGAAGGCACGAAGGGGCAGGAAGGAAGGAGAAATGGAAACATGGAATCCAGGGAGGGAGTGGGAAGAGGGCTGTTACATTGAGGGGATGGCAAGTAATGTCACTAAACAAAATGTGTGTGTGTTGTTGAATGGAAAATGAATTCACTCTGTAAACTTTCACTGAGACCACAATTAAAAAAAAAAAACAAACAAAAAGCCAAAGTAAATTTACCTTCATACATTCCATAGATGCTGTGATTTACTTAAAACTTGTTCTCTTGACTGCTATTTAGTTCTTTATTTTTAAACACAGGGGCAGGCAAAAACTTAAGAAGATGAGGATGTGTAAGAATAATGAATGACCTTATGTATGTATCTGCCTGATCTACAGAGAAAGTTACACCGAAGTAGATTGTGAGTTGAAGGGGGATCAATAGCTAGATAGGGCTTAGCCTCATTATGGATACACTGGGTAACTTTGCACAAGTCTCTTCTACTTCCCAGTGCCAGTGTCTTTGGGTGTCCATGAGCAATCAGAGTGGACCACAGATAATATGGCACATCTGGCAATCAAATTAGATTGTAGGTGGCCATCAGTTAGTTGTCATTTAAGGAATACCTAATCTGTGTTGACTATTTTACTATTCTTGCCACTCTATGTATCAAAATGCCTTAGGCACTATGCCACCAGAGCTCCCATGTATCTATGACTTTATTCACTCATTAATTTGCTTATTTATTTGATTTTATATTTTATGTAGAATCAGAAAATATCACAACTTTCTTTCTCAGCCAAACTTCTAAAGCAAATGAAGGTCTCCAATGTCATAGATAATTGGAGATGGTAGCCTCCAGATTCTGAAATTTGGGTTGAAAATGCATTGTCTATAAGTATTTTCGTGTTTACAGAATTGACCAAGTGTTTACCTGCCTTCCTCAAATCTTCTAATTTCACAAGAAACATTCTTAACATTTTTGAACAAGACTTGTTGATTCAGATCAGTTTCAATCCCAGGATGTCATTTTGTAAAATGCTATATGAATGCTAATTATTTACCTTTTAAAATGTCTGGGACAGTGTCAAGCCCACAGAACATACTCAAGGCTTAAGGAAAAAATGGCTGTCCTTGTTGGATGAGAACTTAAGTACAATGTAAATTAGAGTCTGAAGATTTCCAGAGATATCCCTATTTCAATACATCTGAAATCACCAGTCCAAAAAGGTAACTATTTCTCAGTTCAAATAAATAATTTATTACAGACCACTCCCTGAGAATTATTCAATTTATAAATTTCTTACTTCAGGTTCCAAGGAAGAAGCAGCTGAAACAAAAATTCACAATGCTATAAGAATGATAGAATAGATTTGGGAATGCTAATTTCAGTAGATCTTTTCCAGAGATACAGGTTCAACACTAACTTGGGAGAATATTTTAGAAAGGGTGTGTGTGTAAGGTGTTAGAAAGATAGGTAAAAGGTGGATTTAAGGGCCTTTAAGTTCCTTTATAAAATCCAAAATTTTAGTTAGTTTTACCATTATAGTTTTGAGTCTAGAATATGAATTACATTAACTTTAACCATTAACATTTATACTTTGAGTGGAGCCTAAATGTGGCTATGAAATGAAATCATGCAAATGCAATACTAAAGTAAAATAAAACTCAGAGATCCATCTTTAAAATGCAAGTTTAATTAAGAAAATAAATCAGACTAATGGATTAGATTTCCCCTCTGTAGCTAACTTTCAGTATGGTGGTATTTTCTAGCTCAGATAAAGAATTAGATGACAGAAATATTAATAGGTTGTTGATTTACGTTTTCAAGTAGAATTTAACTTTCCATTTTTAAAAAAGAAAAATTATAATCAGGTTTCAAAGTCATTTGTTTGTGATATCTAGGTTATACGTCCAATTTCTCTTTCACACTATTTAATACGTGTGAGACACCATGTAATTGGAACAAATTATTGTTCTTATTTCCATTACATTTTTTAACTTTTTGTTATTCCACAATTAGACTTATATTTCCACAACAATAAAATGGCACGGAAAACTGTTCTCAATTTAATTTTGAGCCCTCACTTTCATAAATAGACTTATTTTAAGTGACGTAAGGGATAACATCAATAGATTATAGCATGGCCTTTGGATTCAGAGAGCACAGGGTTCAAATTCTGCCCCTGATCTCCAGGTCCCTCATCTATAAAATCTAAATACCCCAAAGGGACTTCTGAGGAGGACAGGAAAAATGTATAAAGTACTAAACATATTGCTGGGGACACAACAAATACAGACTGCACACTAGTAGTAAATGCTTTTATCATTCTTATACTTTTTCTAAGAGAACACTCATGACACTCTCACGGTGCCTGACAACCTTCAGCATCATACATAGAAAGCTTCAGGACATCCAAACCTCTTCGACTCTTAACTGCCTACTCATATGTTGATCTGCTTTTCGAACTCAATCTTCCTTCTCTCCCAATGTATAAAATCTCTTTTATTGTACTCTTTATCCCTCCGACCACATTTTACTGACAAATAATTCTTGTATGTTCCTGTAGTGGGTTGAATAGAAGCCCTCCAACAATGTCTATATCCTAGGAGCCTGTGAATGTTACCTAATTTAGAGAAAGGGTGTTCACAGACATCATTAAATTAAAGATGTTGAGATGAGGAGATCATCTGGATTTCTCAAGGGGGTTCAAAATCCAGTGACAGTGTCCTTACATGAGTGAGGCAGAGGGAGACTGGACAGCAGAGGAGGAGCCAATGAGACTACACAGGCGGAGTTTGGAGGAACACGTGGAGCCCTGAGAGGCCAGGAACGGGTTTTCCTCTAGCGTCTCCAAAGGGAGCATGGGCCTGCTGACAACTTGATTTTGGACTTTTCCCCTCCAGAAGTATATTGTAAACCACCTTTTTTTTTTTTTTTTTACAGATACCACAGGAAACTGTTACAATGCCCCTCACCTCCTTGTTCTAAGTGGAACTTGGTTGTCCTCAGTGATCCCAATTCCTTGGCCTCCTTCACAAATAAGAATCAATGTATGTATTCAATCTTCATACAACTTAATTGTCCTAGTTTTAGATTAAAATACATGTAAATAGAAATTGTGTATGTTCTTTCTGAAAACCCTGGATGATCTTGCCCCATCCTCAGGTTGTACTTACTCTCTAAAGCCCGTTACTTAGTGGTTATTTCTCATGGTAAGTCTTCCAATGGTAACTTTACTCTTTGAGTGAAGTGCAAATATTTTCCAGATTCTGTACGCAGCTAAAATCAGTCTTTAGTGTCACTGAAGTAGATTTCCAACCATGAAATACACAAAGACAGGGCCAGATACTGCAGTGATGCAGCATTTTAGATGTTAATTGGACAGTAAGAAGTCAAGGGTGCAAAAATGTCCTTTTGCTGTGAATGAATTCAGCAGTTTGTTTGTCAAGATTCTTAGGGAGTAAAGCATAAAAAAACAATTATTGATAAACAATATAAATATTTTAAAAGATCAGTTAACAGCAATTACTGACCAGAGCAATTCAGCAGAATGTGCTACAATTTACACTATTTTATGTTCTCAAAAAAACAATTATTTTATTGATAAACAATATAAATATTTTAAAAGCTCAGTTAACAGCAATTACTGACCAGAGCAATTCAGCAGAATGTGCTACAATTTACACTATTTTATGTTCTCAACAAAATGGTAAAATCTATCAGTCCTGCAAAATCGCTCTTCCTGTTTTCCAAAATCGTAGTCCGACCAACAGATCACACAAGTCTGAAGGCACTTGATTCTGCATATACAAGTCCAGAGATTGCATAAGGGTTTAACTCCAGAACCAATCAAACCCAGTCCATATATATTTGTACATTTATGAGGGATATAGAAAGCAAAAAGATATATTGGGTATACTAGAACAAAGGGGGTACAAATGGAGGAAAACACAATTATCGAAATCAACAACAGATGAAGCGGGAGCAAGTCACACAGAAAATAAATTTTGTGAAGTTCTCAGATCCATGCTGCTGAGGCCATTTGGTCACTCCATTGTAAAGAAATAATTGAATGTATCCAGATTTTTACTTCCGTGATTAATATAAGCTTCAATCACAAGACTGGACTTTCTAGAAGATAATTTAGAAATGCTTTTTAGAAGAAATAAACATTTTCATATGTTTGTAAATTCATGTTTGCTCAGAACTTTTACTAATATGACACTGAACCAAAAAACTAAACTGCCATCAAGGCAATTCTGACTCATAGTGGCCATACTGGACAGGATAGAAATGTCCCATAGGGTGTCCAAGGCTGTAAACCTTTACGGAAGCAGACTCCATCATCTTTCTCCCATGGAGTGACTGGTGGGTTTGAACCTCTGCATTTTTAGTTAGTAGCCAAGTGCTTTAACCACCACGCCACCAGAGGCCCTCTCCCGTATGATACAGAGCTTGTCTATTTGACTTTTATTTTGTTTCTATTTGAAGAATTTCTTTCTGGAGAAACCATACTAAAAACAATTATCACTATATTTTCATAGACATTTATGCTGAATTCTGCTCCACTTATAATGCTTACCTGTCTTCACCTTCTCTTCCCAGGCTGACTCAGGCAGGTTTCTGTAGGAACACTCTGGATAACACCTTGCGTCCACTGTGCAGTGTAAAGGGCCCTCAATCAGAACTCCCTACTCC